>NC_136061.1:1583705550-1584248050 GCF_964261635.1 Lissotriton helveticus | reverse complement strand
GACCCACGGCATACACATGCAGAGTTGCACGTAAAGAGCAATGCTACTACTTCAACCATGAAAATCAACCAGGAACAACCTATACTTACTAAACTGATTATCGCCTACCTCTTCAACAAGGAATATGCCATACTTTTTTAACAAGGAATATGTCAAGCAAACAGAGGTTTGTGCTTATAGACTCAGTGCTTCACTCTTTTCGACAGAGAAAAGCAAACTAGCGGATAGCAAAGTGTTGCAGTCAGAAGTGATGGGCAAGTAGAGCCACAGATCATATGGTTCGAAGACATCATGATTGAAATGTGTTTTAACATACTGTAGATAGGAGTGCCAGAAAATTGTTCTTGACTGCCTAGGCTGGATTTAAGCACAATGTCTCAGTAAACTGGTCAAAGTGGGAAATCACTTAGACTACACTTTCTATGAGGGCCCATCCATCCAACGTACTTACTTCTGTGCACAGTTATAAGAGAAAAAGTCTTGCAGGGGCCAGTTTCTTCTTTCTCGCTCCTCACACCTGGAACTCTCCCCCTCCCGATATTAGAAGATCTTCTAATTACACAAGTTTTAGAAAGATCTTAAAAACGTGGGAAATCACTTAGAACACACTTTCTAAGAGGGCCCACCCGTTTGTCCACCCCATCCAATATACTTACGGTGACCAATTTGTATGAGAAAAAGGATTGGAGGGCCAGTTCCTCCTTTCTGGGGCCTCCCACCTGGCACTCTCTCCTTCCCGATATTACATCATCTTCTAAATATGCAAGTTTTAAAAAGATCTTAAAAACCCGGTGTTCCAACATGTCTACCCTAGTGCCAAGAAACCTTATTGTGAGCATGCACTGTATAAGTAGCCTATAACATAAAATCCAAATCAGCCCACCTCACATGCATTTCAACGTACACACATGCTATCACTCAAACAGACAGTAATAAGGCCTTCTGTCTGTTCACCCAGGCTGCCAATGACAGCACTGAAAAATTAACTCATCTGTTTATTTTTTCATTTATCCATCGGTCCATCAACCTTCCCTCCGCCGCCCAACCATCAACCCATACTGCTATCTAGCCATCCAACCAATTGCCTATGTGTGCAAGCCACTATCAATCTATTCAATGGTAGAAATTATCCATCCACATAGGGCCGGAACCCCCCAGACTGACCCCGCCCCAACCTCATGCACGCCCACAACACAACTAACCAGTCAAGGGTGTGGGTAAAAGTGGCCATGTTTAATCTTCCAAAACATTCATAAACATGACAAGATCATACTTAAAATTCACATTTCAGAATTCGAATATTTATATTTTTAATATGTACAAGTATGTTAATTTGTTCCAACCACTAGTTATGTAATAACTACTTCCTCCAGCACCGAGGGGCCCTCTGGCTCGCACCTCCAAGTTTAGAATCACGCAAGGCGCAACCCACCTGCGTCCTTGAGCGGTGAGCCCCCAGCCCACGATCCTTGTCTGTCATATCCAGGGCCCCCCCCTCTACCAACAGACTGCCAAGGAGGCTCGTGTGACCTGGCTCCCTTGCCTCCTAGCCGGTGTCGCTATTCTCCCTGCGGAGAGCTTACGGTCTCTCCCCTCAGTGCTGGCCTCGGGAGAATGTAAGCGGGCCTCCCGTTACCCCCCCACCTGCAAATCAATGTTCTGTGGCCTCTTTTCGCCACTACCCCTCCTAGCCGCTAATTTCAGGGACGGGTGGGTGGGAGATTAAGGAATATCCCCGATCCGGTGTCCAGGGCGGGAAAAAGAGGGTGTTCAGAAGTGTACCTGGGGTTAAATAGCCCATCTTGGCCCCGCCCTCCCTACCTGTGGGATCCCGCTGGAAGGGCATGATAGGTTGACCCGGAAGGACTTCCTGTCCAGTAGCCAATCGGCTACTGGATAGACAATGGGGGTGGGGCGGGGATCCGGGGGGCCAGGCCCTAAGTGCGCGCTAGTCGAGTTCTCATGCTTTTTCATAGGGCCTGAACCCTCCAGACTGACCCCCGCCCCAACCTAATGCAAGCCCACAACACAACTAACCAGTCAAGGGTGTGGACAATCACGGAAGCCACGGACGGAGGAGGAAGCACAACGAGGCTGGGGGTTTACTGGAACCCCATATACCCTCTTGTCCAGTGTTGGCTCATGGGGCATTGTTCCTCACCTACCCAAGCATACTACATCAGTATCTTAGCATTAGCAAGGGAACTGTATAAATATAAAATATATATCTATACACATTGATATAAACCAATCACCACTAGACCCTTTTGTACATACACTTTTTACTGTGGAAAAACATGAGTGAGTGACAGGGGGGATCTGACCCCGGTCCAGACGAAGGGGCATGGCGCCCCGAAACATGTTGACCCGCACAGGAAAGTAAGCCCATTAATCCGCTTAACCTTTCCGACACCACATTTTTATTGATACCAGCCAGTGTTTATTAAATAGTTTTTTCTATCACTAGGCCAGGTATTTTTTAACATCACTTTATTACTTCACCCCTGACCCTACTGACACTCACTCCAACTCACTCACATAGCACCCACATTAAAAAGGTGCTCCAACGTAGTCGCTTGTCGCAGCACTGCCCCGTCCGGCAGCCGGGCGGGAAGACCCCAATGATGAAGCATGACACCAAGGGCCCTTTTGGTGTGTGAGGGGTATTTTAACACACTGTGTGTATTCCATTAACAACTGGATATACACAGATCCTCTTTGAGGTGGACCTTTTTGATTAATAGTACTTTCGCAAGAGGAGGACGTGCCCACCTCGGTGCCACCCAGCACCACCTCTTCTCTCCCTCTTTTTGATTTCCTCACAGTGTGGGAAAAAGTGGCCATGTTTAATCTTCCAAAACATTCATAAACATGACAAGATCATACTTATAATACACATTTCAGAATTCAAATATTTACATTTTTAATATGTACAAGTATGTTAATTTGTTCCAACCACTGGTTATGTAATAACTACTTCCTCCAGCACCGAGGGGCCCTCTGGCTCGCACCTCCAAGTTGAGAATCACGCAAGGCGCAACCCACCTGCGTCCTTGAGCGGTGAGCCCCCAGCCCACGATCCTTGTCCGTCATGAGCCTTATTATAAGATCAAGGACAAATTGTCCATAAAGGTCATGGTGCTTTAAGGAAGTGTATCGATTCTCCTAGTTACCGATAGAGCTTGATTGCTAAGAATAGCACATCTTGGCCAGGTGGGCATGACCGGTACGAAGAAAAGGATCCATCTATGACCACATGCACCTATGTGGCCATACATTCATCTACATATCCGCAAATCCATCTGACCTTCCAAACAGTCATCCATCCATCCATCCATCCATCCATCCATCCATCCATCCATCCATCCATCCATCCATCCATCCAACCAACCATCCATCCATCCACCCATCCTAAAATGTGTCTGTCCATACAGCCATTAATCTGTCCATCCACCCATCCAACCATCCATCCCCTCCCTCCATCCATCCATCCATCCATCCCTCCATCCCTCCATCCAACCATCCATCTAGTCATTCATGAGCCTATGCAAAAAATGACCATCAATACATGCCCATGCCTATCAACCAAACTTGTCTGTCTGTCTTTTGATTTACAAGGCAACTCGGACATCCATGAAGGAGCCTATGCCGCTATTCACCCATAAATCCTTGCTTCTATGCTGCCATCCACCTATATGATCAACCAACCACCCATCCCTCCACCTGTCCACCCACAAGTCGATGTGGTCAGCCAACCACCCAGTTCATCCAGTCTGTGAGGAATAGTGTGCATTTTTCTGAGTTAAACTCTATAAGGATCAACTACAACCGATTTATAATTCGTTTTCAGATAGGACATTTGTAAAGTGCACCTCTACCTTCAGAGTGCCTTCGTGAAAACTCGTGATTCTCTTACCTAGTCCATTCGATTTCTTCTTCATTTAATCTCTGGGTGTCATGAACCCGATTGTGTACACTGCTTTCAGCTTTCACTCCAACAGATAATTAGGCCTCTGCTACCCCTTTTCACTCCACTGTCCGGGAATTTGCTCTTTCGCGGCTAGATGAGAGTAATGGCATCCTTTCTGAACTTCCTGGGCCACCTCTCCCTTAAATGCAGCCCTTCACTCTGGACCTGTGTGATTTCTGGCACACACAAGGTTCATCACATAGCCCTCCATTCTTTTGTCACTTCAATGGATGCCACTGCCATGCAGAACGGATTATACATATCCTGGATGACGTTCAAGGCATTTGTCCTTGGAAGGCACCCTACCCACAGTGGACATTCCCAAATTCCAAGAAGCAAAAACCTTCTTCCTAGACTTTCTCTTCCACCTCCCCTCATATGTTTATCTCTCTCCCTCCCACATGCTCTTCTCCAGTCCGCTACTTCTATGTAAAGGTATGGAACTCTACCTCTAGTTCAATAAAAATGTTTTAACTGATACCACCATCCCCATGACTTTTCTCTTTTACATATATATATATATATATATTTTTACATAACATTTGTTATTACTTTGAAACTGCTCATCAATCATCGTGCTGCACATGGGCTGGGCGGTGCTGTCTAGATTTTCTCTGTATCACTGCTTTCAATATTGGAAATAAATGATAACGGTCTAAATGCAATAGAAAATTAAGAGAGACATGGCACTGTGCATGAGTGGGTCAATGAAAAAAGTAATTGCCAAATATTTGTAATTGACTTTCTCAATAACACGAACAATAGGATATGAGATTTGGTAATTAAGTTAATTTCTTGACCATTCTACAAAGTCTTTGGAAGAGGTCCCAAATGAGTGCGCGTGTATGTTCTTAGTTTATTCAAATATTCCACTCAGTACATCCAGGTACCCTATTAGTTCTTCGACCACCACAGTGCTCCTGGAAAGAAAGTGGGAATGGAAAGCCATTGAAACAACATGTGAACGGCACACTAGTGAGGAAATACAGTCCCAATGACACCACTAGATCACTAAGTCCATATATGAAGCCACTGAAAAAGCTGTGATTGGCACAGGATCGCATACAGTGCCAATCCAGGTGAACCAGGCACAGGGAACATATTTTAGCCTACTGCAGAAATGATCAAGCTAGCTCAAGGTTGTTTTTCAGAAAGTCAGAAACAGGTATCCAGAGGAACTGTCACACAACTGCTTATACTGAGACTGACCATGAAGTTCCTTATATTAGCACAGTTGAATTTTCAAAAACAGCAGTTGGGCAGGAGTAATTTTCCAGTAATTGGGCGAAGGACATTACTACTTCAATATTTTAACACAATACTAGGCAAAATCCATTCTCCCTTTGGGCTGCTAGGACCTGCTCCATCATACATTTGCTAACATCAGAGGCCATTATCATGAGATAATTGCCTGAAAAAAAGTTGCGTGTCTGAATGCATGGTCGCCTCACTATGTAGCCATGTAGGGTCAAGCGTACAGTAATGGTCATTAGACCATTCCCGCCATATGTTCCATGGATGAATCGCTGATTTACAGCTCTCCGTCTGAGGCTTTGGTTTTAAAATGGCTGCATTTAATCCAGTGTGATTTGCTAAGCAATTGAAGTTCGACCTTAAAATACGGAACAGCACACAGAACTGTGAAAATCACATTCAGATTGGATGATGGAAATCTGGTACATCATATAGTTCAGAAATGTGTGAAGCAGGCACTTACTTTAAGCTAGTTCCATCTTCTTGTGACAGCTGATTGACCAGCACCACATGCATTTTCCATTATATGGTCTAATAACGGATTAGGCATGTACAGAACAGGCCTCTTATCCCCAATGTTTCTAGCTATTAATTACAGAAGACGAACCTTATTATTTATTTTTAAAAGTGAGGCAATAAAACCCTCCTGCAAATGCTCATCAGCTTTCTTTCAAATCACCATAAGCAGGACCTCTGTTCTACTATGCATTTCACCTTCTTTCTTCCTCAATACACAGACAAAACGGCCTGTTATTTCCCCAGATAGGGTGGGGTCCGGCCATTGTCCAGCTTGTGAAAGTTAACTTTCTTCGTTGACTTCACTCATTCTAACATTTGTGTCTGATTAAGATGACCAGCTAAGGAAGCAGAGATATTTACTCTAGCTCATGCTCCCAGGCACTATCCTGACCCATGGTGGGCGGAGACTCAGTCTTAAGTGGATAGGTGTCAGTGCTAAGCATTATGTAAACCATCTGGGTACATGTTGTCACAAAGCCCCATTAGTGTTCGGTCGTCTGGACTGGTCAAGGACTACTTTGGCAGATGGACGTGATTTGAAGACTGAAATATTAGATTATCCATCGTTTGTGATGACTGGGTAACGGAGGGTGGTTCAGTCCCCAAGTTTCAAAGCAAGAGACTTAAAAAAGGCTCAGAGGAGTAGGCAGTAGGGCTTTACTGCATTCTGAATCCTAACTAAAATATTTGTTTTTAAACCCTGATGTGCTGAAACAAAACAAAAAAAAATGTCTTTATGTACACAATGCACTAAAGAGAAAAATAATTGAATGTGATGATTCGGTTAACCTCTAAGGTGTAAAATCATCTCTCATGCTTTGTAAGGTAAATGCTTCTTTGAAGGTGGAATGATACACTAAACAGCCAATATCAGTGCTTTCTGTGTAGACAGGACCAGTGGCGGCTCCTCCGTTAAAGTGGAGGAGAGTTGTCCCACTGCCATAAAGCAGCAAAAGAAAGGAAAAGACAAAATGATAATAACATTATGTTACTATCATTTTATTTTGTCCTCCTGCTGCAGCAGCTTGTGTTAGTGGGAGGGGTGGGCTGCAGAGCAGGGGAGGAGTGGTAGAACACTCCTAACTGTTTTTTCGGCCCTCTCGGGCGGCCCAAAACAGTCATGTGCACTTTCAATGTTCTCCATGCAGGCTGCATTACATCCTGCATGAAGAACAGGCCTACCCCTCCAGCCCCTGGCTGAGCACAGTGTCAAGGCACTCAGACCAATCATAATGCTGCATTGCAATGTTGTGATTGACTGCAGGGAGCATGGGAGCATTGGTGCTTCCTGTTTCTCTCAGGAAGAGGACGCAGGAGAGGGGGCGGCTGGCTAGCTGGCCGACTGGGATGGAAGTGTTTTTTTTGTGGTTTTTTTAACCCGAGCCTCCCGCTGCTGCTTCCAGACAGCAGCCGCGACTGGACAGGACACTACCTATTGAAGTGTGTCAGTCCCTGCCATTCCTCCCTGTCCAGGAAGACACATAAGAATGCAGATGTGCCTTACCTTACTTTGTTTATGGCTGTCTAGAAGGAATTCACAAAGTGTAGTTGTAACCCAACTTAGACGTGTGTTAGAGACAGGCTGTAAGGCACAAAAGAGCTAAGGGCAGAGATAAATTTGCAATTTCTAAAAGTTTACATTTCTAAAACAGTAATATTTAATCAAAATTCACCCTTAAAAAGGAATTATCAAAACCATTCCAAACTTATAAAACATGAAAAGGCTACTCCTCTCTGATCAGGAATTGCAGCTTAAAAGTGTATTAAGGAATTCCCAATGCCAGCCTATGAGAGAAGTTGGCTTCACAGAAGTGAAAAACGATATAGGCTGTTTGTCACTACTAGGACATGTATACATACAAGTACATGCCCTACCTTACACTTACATAGTACCCTGCCCTGTGTGTTACCAAGGGCCTTCTTTAGGGGGGGGGGGACTTATTTGTAATAAAAGTTTAAGGTTTGGCAAGTAGTATTAAATGCCAAGTCGAAGTGGCAGTAAACTGCACACACAGGCCCTGCAGTCGCAGGCCTGAGAAATGGTTAGGGGGATACTTAAGTGGGTGGCCCACTAGTAATACTTATTTTTTTGGCCCTGGGTACATGTAGTGAACTTTACTAGGGACTTATAAGTAAACTAAACATGCCCATTGGGTATGAACCAATGTTACCATACTTTAGAGAGACATCACAGACACTTTAGGAGAAGTTTGCAGTGGTAAAGTGCTCAGAGTTCTAAAGCCAGCAAAAACGAGGTCAGAAAAAGAGGAGAAGGAATGCAAAATGTTTGGAGTGACCCTTCAGAGAGTGACATTTTCCAACAGTAACAATAAATATTACAACAACTTCTTTGTCAAGTAATGCTTTGTAAAAAAAACAAAATCGGCATTAGAAACGGAAGATAAACATAATCTACCTATTACATTTCGTGACTGACAATAGTGAATCAGTTCTTGTTTTGGTGCTTAGTACTAGCTACTAGCCTACTTCTGAGAAGCATTTTCAATTTTGAGGCACATGGAGATGAAGTGATTTGCACAGGATCGCATAAATGGCCTCAGAAGGGCAGGCGATAGTGTTTCCTGTATGGACAGCCATTTCCAAGTTCCTGGTACACTTTATATCAACCTCCATTTAAAACACTAGTTTCCGCACCTGTGCTTGGGTTTTAAGATTAGCCACCTGGACATTCTAGAGTTCCTTCTGTCCAATCCACTCACCTTCCTAGGTGTCCACATTTATATATAAGCAATTACAGATTCTTGTAAATATTTAATATATGGTGCCTGGAAGGTTTGTGGGCCTGAAGGCTTTTAAGGAAAAAGCCCACTTTAAAATCCTCTGTTCAACTAGTTCATGCTTGGCGCATATCAAGAAGCAGCATTACTATTTTTTTCAAATAGAAAGAAACGTAACCTTGGAATGTACAAAGCGCCATATGAAGAAAATACACAAACGCCACGAGGTTTTCATGAAAATCGTGATTCCTGGGTCATGCTCCCCATTTTCACCTTTTTGATCAAGTGTACTTTGGCATTGCTTACCCTCACAGGTGTTTTACTGAAGAGAGACGTCTACACAAAGTAAGAACTCGAGCGCAAAATGCTTGTGAGTTACAGGCGTCATTGCCAAGCCTGGAGAATAACTAGACTGAGACATAGAATACAAGTAAGCGGGAAAGTTTGGTCTACAGACTAAATCCAGTTTAACCCATTAGCCAGGAACTGCGCAAAACTTTGTGTAAGTAAACATTCTCAGACCTGTATTCATATATATCTTCTTTAAGTGGTCTTAGAAAGGAATTTAAGGCAGCCACAGTCAACCACTGTGTCCGAGACGTTGTCTACTCATAGCCAACTCATGCTACTTGGCCTTCAGCTGCATCTTGTGTAACCTGGTACTATCTAAGGATGCGTTACATTTGCAAATTTGCCGTTTGTCAACTTACCCTGAAAAACCTACTTTTGTGTGAGTGAATTCCCTCGGAAAAAAATGTGTTTGTTGTAAAATTCTTCCACGATTTTTTGAATGAATTTTAACGCACAGGCGAAGATATGCAAAGGCGACAACAGTAGTGTCTGTGAGAAGCTACATAGCATTACTACTTAGCAAAACTAAAAGTTTGACAAACACGAGCTTCACGAAATGTTGAAGTTGGATCATGGCCAAACCTTTTACACGTGCCTGTTAGGGTTGACAAAACGAATCAAAGTACCATAACTAGTGGAGTCACAATATTATGGATACAAAAAAATACTAAGGTGACTTACATTAGTGACAACTGGACTCAAGAGGCCACATCCTCCCTGCTAGTAAACTGCCCAGAGGAAGTTTTAACCTCTGGGTAAACAATATGTTGGCTCAGGCTGAAGTTGGCTTACAGACACATGTATTTTGGACATGTAAAAAAAATTATTGTAAGAATACATTTGTGCTAAGTATAAAAACAAATCATTTATGGACTCTAATGATTACAAAAAGATATTTTCAGTTTTTCATTATGGTGTACTGCATGTACCTTTTGTGGCCAGGCAACTTTAGAGAGAGTTACACTTTAACTCCAACTAAAAAGGGAACTAGGGTGATGTGCAACAAATGTTGCCACAGTTGTAACTTGTAAACTGCTCGGCGATGACCACCTGCTAATAAGTGCCAAGATAGTATAGAAGGATGAACACAAATCCACACAACACACTACTTCAACCCCTCACACAATACAAATGCGAAGTTACTGGAGAGGAATCGCAATGTGGCACCCAATCGTGATTTGCTACACGACATGCTACCCAAAATGTCCCTTCTTTATCCCACACTTAGCCAATCCTCGACCTAATACACAACTGAATTTTTAATGTAACTCCAACTGTAGTGACGGAAGAGATGTTGGAAGAACTCTACCATCTGACAGTAAATCTTGCTTCAGAAAAAATGAAAACCAGCAGCATGTAATCAGTGGAAGCTCCTCCGCTAAGGCATTGCAACATTGTGATTGGTCGGTGGAGCCTAGGTGTGTTTCCTGGTTCCTGCAGAGCGGAGGGACAACGACGAGGGACGATGAGGAGCGGCGAGAAGGTAAGGTAAGTTTTATTTTTTTCTTCTTTACTTTACCCCCTTCCCACTCCTTGAATCTTGCCCCCTGCCCTGCAACCTCCGATCCATGCCAGCCGCCTCTGCTTCTTGACCACCAGCAGAGATGTCAATGCAGCTATGCAACTCGGTCCTGTGCAGGGGAACTAGTGGAGATCTGCGACCAGGAACATCTCAGCCTTTCTAGTCTGGTGCACACAAAGAGTACTCTTGTCCTCATGCACCAATACACACGAAGAGGCAGTCGTGAATGAAAAAGTAGTGCTCCAGAACTGTTCAATGCTTATCATACAACGCCCACTTACCTTACTTAGAAAGAGCACCACACCTAAATGGTGCTAGACATGAACGGTATGCATTAGTTCTAAAATCAATAAAAATAGACATCATTATAAGTGAAGTTTACAACTTAAGGTGAACTACCACAAGCGCATTTTGAGCACACAGTCATGCACCCACACCAGATCAAGCCTATAAGTGAGAAGTGTGCCATCAACTTTACCCCTCCACCAGTGCATTGGTTACTCGGGTACACAGGGCATTGATGGATTTTTTGCCTCTATCGACATATCAGGACAGCCGAGTATCTGAACAGCCTCACTGACGTTTCCAGTGTGGCGATATAGATAATATATATCACCTCGAATCCCCTGGGTTCACGTAGTTTCCACAGAAATCACGGCACCACAGCAGCAGATAAGTTCAAATTTCTTTATTTTTCCACAAACACCATGTGCATTAGCAACAGGACGGCCTACGCGTTTCGACTACACTTAGTCTTCAACTGGACCATAGAGTCCCTTGTGATATATATATATATATATATATATATATATATCCTACAGACTACTACCATGACAATTTAGGGGTAGTTGGTATTATGGATTTGATAAATTTGTGGATTTATATAAAAAATGTGAAACTGCTGATAAACAAACAAAGATCATAAGAATGAAAAAAACACGCAACTTTACTCTTGGACAAACATAAACAAACCTCACTGCACAGAAACGTAGCAGACATCTCTGCCTACACAATCTCCCACAACCATCAATTTTTCAGTTCCTCCACAAGGATTTTCTAACACAGTTATTTTACAGACCCAGACCATACTATGAGAGGACCGGACAGGCATTCACACTAAATGCGTGCACTTCTGGTAGATACTGGAAATACAAACTACTAGAAAGCATAAATATATGTGTAGCCGATGCCGCAAGTAATAACAGTGTTCCCAGACCAAAGTCTTCATGTTAGAAAGTGACGCAAACTTTTTTGCTCATCTATTTTTTAATGAGACTGGGGATGCGCATGACAAATGCTAAATAAGAGGTGTGAAACCTGGTCCTTAATTTAGGGCGGTGGTGAGCACCGGCACTTATTTTTGAGGACTGTGGCTTATTTTCCATCATCAGACTTTGGCTTAGAGCAAGAGAGGAAGGCAGAATAGATCGAAAAAACGAGGAAACGAAAGAAAAAATGGTGACAAAGGGAGAATAATGGGATGGAAAAGAACCAGCAAGAGTGAGATGAAGAGACAGAAAGAGAAGAGTGGTGGAAGAAACGGGCATGAGATGGAATCAAGGTTACTCTGCCCTGGTATTCTGAAACCTCTGCATTAGCAGGTGCCAATGGCAGGCTCCCAGGAAAAATCTGGGCCCCTGCACATAGCTTTTTCCACAAATCAAGCACTGATGTCACGGCAACATATTCCCCATTTCAGATTTGTATCGAAATTCACCTCAAAATAGACATATGAGAAGTGTGTTCTTACCATAAGTTCCTGCTTTCATACACATCAAAAGTCTAGGCATTGGGCGAGCAATTGTCAAGGAAGTGGCTTATCGGTACCTTTGTACATTATTTATTAAAGGTGGCAGCCCCACTTCATTGCGAGCCACATAATTATGTTATCAGCGTTAAACCAGTCTGAGATCTTCTCACCGCTCAACAACGGGTGGAAAAAGGAGTTTAATTCATACACTCATAACTCGTCTCCAAGCATCATATTTAAGTAACAGTTCCATGTACAGATGGTATATTCCTGCTAGTGGAATGCATTTTAATAAAAAGGGAAACATTCCGGTCATGTTACGTATAGGCAGTTAGAAAAACGGTGCTAGTGTTGTCAGAAATACACATTTCGAAAAGCGCCAACTTCACAAAATTGCGGAATGTTGCAACAACAGACATTCTGCACATAACAGTGGAGTCGAGGCATGACATTAGGCAATGATGTCATCACAGGGCCTCAGTTATGGTTTTGTGTGGAGTCACTGCAGAGGGAAACTATGTCAGCATCCTCTCAAAACCAAAATAATTTGAGGAAGCTGGCCTAGCAGCTGGAGAGCGTGCAATAGAGTAAACATTGGCACACTTCCCACTTCTGCATTTGGTCTGGTGCCAAAGTAGTCTATGTACATAACTCAATCTCCCCCGCCTCCCTCCCTGTCAATTCACACATTGGGCTTCCGTGCCCTGCAGGATCACCACCAACTGAAATGCAGTCGGAAACGCGCCTGCTGAAATCAATCTTCAGGGAATGGGCAAGACTTGTGGTTTCAATTTTTTTTTAAAGTTCGTTCTTTTCCTTGGTTCCCGTTTTCGACACATAGTTTCTCAGGCAGGTAAAACTCTGGCCAGCACACAATGCACAAATATTTGCCTAGGGCCGCTGAATATAGTCTAGGGCAGGGGTGTCCAAAGAAGATCCTTGAAGGCCGAATCCGTGGCAAATGTGCCAAAGATCCCAATAAGGTCAACGTAAATACAACTGATGGTCACTATGAATCTTTGGCTAGCATTCCGCCTTTGGACCTACATTGGACAACCTTGCTCGGGTGGTATTAAATTATATAAACATAGAGCCCTTCCTTGCACTCCATGGACTCTATGGTAAACGTGATTTGGTTCATAGAAAGTAGTAAGTGAAACAAAGTTCAATTCATTTAGAGATTAAGGATCCGATTTGTTTTCCAGTGGCCAAGTTCCTGCTATAGCTACAAGTTTTTGCCAGGATATTGACTGCATCTTCACATGCGATGGGGCAAACCGGTATTCCTAGGTACCTGGATAGCAATATAGTATATGTGCACAATGGTTTTCTCGGATTATTTAAAACAAAAGAATTTAACTTCTGATGTGTCAACCTATGCAACAAAGCCTCTAATAAACACAAGGTTCTGTATCAAGAATCTTAGAAAATTAATAAACTTGTATTTAAACAATAAATTAGAATAGTACAAGAAGATGCCCCATGTGATGCGCAGGGTAGGTAATTAGTAAGATATGTGTAAAAGTGCGCAGTGGAAAAAGTATGCAAAATATTTGCTGTATTAACAGTTTTCTTTATATAAGCGCTGGCAACAACACTGATTATGGCTGATGGCTTCTTTGGAATTTAAGTCAGAGCTGATAATAATTTAATGGTTGTCTGAATTCATTTCGATACAAACTAGAAGTCTAAGGATTTGTTGCTAAGTGTTCTATAACAGATATTAACTATAGAGAATGCTACAATCATGATGTCCTGATGAAGACTCTCTACCTAGCTATTTGATGGGGTCAAAACCTCAAAACCTCAAAGCACTTTATGTGCTGGCCATTCAGTGTAAGAACAAAAAGTCTGAACCAGTGGTGTGGTCAGAGCTAATGTATTGTAGATATATTAATACAGGTTTATTCATTTCCTAAAATGTATGATACAGAAGTTTGTTTTTTGACGTTTTATTGCATGGGTTAATACCGCACAAGTTAATTAAACTATTTTCTATAATTAATCTAAGTAAACCATTGCATACATATGTCTGATATTGACTGCAGCCCGCTGAGAGAGGCAGCATCCCCAATCACGACAACAGCATCCTGCCATTAGAGACACATCATCCCGCCACAGGTAACTGAGCGGTACACCTCACTATGATTAGCACGCTATTCTCCAATAAGAAGTCCAGCTTCCCATCGCTAGCGGACAAGCACAAATACTGAATAGAGTCTGCATCTCACCAGTAAAGGCTCAGCAACCCTAAGGCAGAGGGCCAGCATCCCTCTACTATAGGGAAAGCATGCAGTCTTTAAGGGACAACCAACTCAGTGGCAGGGTCTAACATACTAATTGACAGGCAGCCAGGATCCCACCAACAGGAGACCAGCATCACCCTACCGAAGGCAAGTGCCCCGTGAGAGATGGCCACTGCCTGCCCCTCCACCTCCTAACAAAGGGCCACGCCCCACCAGTTCACCCTCCACTGCCTGAGAAGGTATTGTCCTGTATGGACCCAGCATGTTGGTGAAAACGCCCTCCCCGTAGGAGACCCACATCCCCTACAGTTCCCCCAAATACTACTGCAGAGGGCGTATATCCTATTGTGAAGGTCAGGATGCAAAGACACATGCATTTGTAAAGGTGGATGGCGGGGGCGCGGGAGTTAAGCAAACCCCTCCAAAGGGACATTCACACGTATCACAAAATGATAGAATTACCAAAATACATATGACAAACCTGAAACAATATTAGGATGTCACTTTTATTTTAGAAGCCACCAAGTGTAGAAACATTAGTGTTGTGGAATTGCATTCGAGAGTTAATTAAATGGACAATCTTTTATCCATAAAATAAAGAGAAAGCAATTAAAAGCTAAATGAAGAAAAACTGCCTTTCCATTGCACGCTGCTCTACCCAGGGTCCCGTTGTATTAACTTACAGGGAATTGCAACGGTGCCCGTGTCCAAATGGGTCTTTTATGGCCCCCGGGGGCGCCATCCGCGGCAGATTTGTGGGATTTGTCTGACGCCTAAGTTTGCCTAGGAGGCTCCTAGCATAACAAAAACTTGACAGGGCAGAGTCTGACATTAAACTAAACCACGAAACACAAGATGGGGAAAAAGAGGCAACCTCAAAGACTTCGGAACCAGGTAACGAATAGTGAAAAGTTGCACTATGGCCAGCATATCCCTTTTTTCTATCATGGTTTATTCTCTTGCACCTCAAGCTAAGCCGCAGGCCTCTAAGCGCTTGGTCAAATGCTGGACCCAGAGACCTGTTAAGGCATGGGTGAAGTGGGCAATTGCCCTGGGCCCTCACGTCCAAGGGCCCCTCTTTAAAAGTGACCTTTCTCTCCGTTTGACCTCTTTCTATTCTATTCCTAGTTAAACCTCTCGCCCTTCTCCGACTACCTCTACCTCTACCTCCAACTCAGTCACTCTACCCAATGTCATCTTAACGATTTGTGGGGTCCTGTGCAATACACGATTAGTCTATTAGGTGTGGCTCTTTTAAAGAGTCCCATAAATGTAGACTTGAATGGCATTGTGTGGGCTTGAATTAGTTGGAAGTGGGCAAATCCATACAGGGGCTCCCAAAAGCAGTCTTGTGTGCGGCCCTCAAATTCTTACGATGACACTGGCTGCATCCTTGCAATAAGCCAAGCGCTCCATAAAGGTTCATGCAAATTTGAAACTTTGTTCCTTTGAATCGCAAGTTATTCCTTGTGGTTGGCGAATGGAACAGTCTTCAATTTAGTGCCTAGATGCCCTTGGGTTTTATGCGCTTTATAAATGTTCTTTTCATTTCATTTTATTATGGCTTATGGGTGGTCAGAGTACATACAACATCAGCCATAGCGTGGTCGGTAGAACAAAGTGTAGCCGTAGGATAGGAGCCTAGCCATTAGTAATGCAACAGGCGCAGTTACACCGGGTCTTAGTGCTGTGAAGGGCCACTAAGCCTCACTAGTGCCTGCCTTTTATACCCAGATGCGGGAATGGTGGCACACTGTTTTTGCATCGCTTGACCACTGGCGATAGTTACTTAATAGCCAGTAAGAAACTAGCTTATTATTTACTGAAGTCCTTTATGGACCAATCAGAGGTGTATGTGAATTCAGCTTTCGCCGAATAACGGCATATGCAAATTCAGGCGGAGGTTGTTCATTTATATGTGAAATTACCTGGCGGCTGATCAGCGGCCTATGTAAAATCAGGCGTTGGCTGTTCCATGATGTTTGAAATCAGCAGAGGCTTAGTGGCCTTTGTTAAGTCTTTGATTGTGTGTCAAGGGTCAACAAGAACTCGTATGTTATGATGAACTGTGAGCAGTGACCACTGGCTCAACCCTGGTTGCTTTTAATACTTTATTAGTAAGAACTCGGTGTAGCTCGAACCTGGTCTTAAGGAGCAGTGAAACACTTTAGGTAACATTTTGTATTGTATGGGGAGAATTTCAAGCTGAGCCACTGCACAGAGAATAACCGAGACTGGACTACAACAACCGGTTGTTACTGGGAAAAGAGTCTTCACACATACAAATAAAAATACAATGAACACACATTTCCAGTTCTAGCCACAGGAAGATTGCCGAGAAGCACGTTTGGTCAAGTGTTCGAGCTGGAATTGGAACCCTGATCTCAAGTTTCCTGTAATCTAGTAACTAGACCGCATCCCCGCCAAAGGTCAACTCTGCCAGTTAGAGCCTAGTTAGCAGTTGGGCGGTGATAGAAACCACCTGATTGGTGGAAGAGTAAGGGAGGAATCTCGGGTGCAGTTACCTCCATCACACTATCCCTGTGATGGACACTGGACTAACGCAGAGTGATGGGGCCCTCTTGCAGAATGGGAAGAGGCCCCCCCCAGTCTCCCATACTGCAGAGATATTCATTGGTCTTTGGGCTAAATGGGGCCCATCTGAAGGGTTATAGGGTACCTGAAGCATTGAAGGCTTCCCTGCACCGCCTAGATGACGCCCCAGGTGATAAAGAAATGTTGCCGGAGGAGTCTTCGATGGACTAAAAAATTCTTCTGGCAAGGAGAGGATTTTCTATTGCTCCCAACTTTAAATCACACGCCGAATACACTCTTCAATGGCTTTGCCATGCTGAAGGCCTTTCAGGCGGTAGACGCTTTTGCCCTAACACCTAAGGGATTGGATTTGGTCAGCATCTAATCTTCATGAAAGCAGTACCTTTAAACCAACTCAACTTCACTCATTTAAGTAATCAAAAGAAGCATGACCGGCCACGCTGGCCCTGTCGAATCTATGGCCTGCATACTTCATGACGATCTCTACAGCAAGTGCATTAGCCCTTTGAGCTACATTACTGAGCTTCCAACGTGTGACCAATAAGTTATTCACTGGTCTCTGCGACAGGTGAGTTAGCCCACTGAGCTAAACAACCGAGATTGGAACAAGAAACACTTAGGGGATGAATAAATCTCTGCAGCAGGTGAGTGCACGAACACTCTGAGCTATCCATTAGAGATGGCGACAGAAACCAAGAAAGTGGGGCTTTCATTTCTTACCAATGGGGCTCACGTGAAACAGTAAGAGCAATGCATGTTTCCTGGCTCCTGAAAATGGAAAGATATCCATATTTTAACTTCACGCTGTATGCAACAGTTTATCTCATTGGCAGCCTGCCAGCCCTCATAATTAAAGGGGAGGAACGCTGAAATTTTAAACAGGTTACTGGAGCGGTAAATCATGCATTTCACTGACACGGGCGGGGACGGCGGTTTAACTCCCTCATGGGGATTCCAAGGTATAATTGCTTCTGCCAGCACACTTAAATATTGTACCTGATTAGGTAAAATATTAAAAGGGGGAGGGTTCTTTGGGGACATTGAGGTATTTCAAAACATTTCTTGCCAAATGTTCCACCTAAGCCGCGTTAGCCAGAGGTGGCGCGAAGCCAAGCGCAGGATAGCGAGGATTAAACGGTGGGATGGGGGTGACAAAATAATCTGAAAGTTGACAGATTGATACATTGCAGGTAGGACCAAGTCATAGGGAAGAGGCTGGCTAAACACAAACCTACATTCAAAACAAAGGAGAGGCGGGGAGGAAGATATACAATGGAGGGAGGGGATTTGAGGGGTGGGGCCTGGAGTAAGTGGGACCAACAGCAAGGTTTAGAAGCCAACTGGGTGAAAAGAGGGGTTCAGGAAGGGAGTGACCCTTTCCAAGGTTTGACGGTCAGTTCTATCAATATAAAAGCATATCACATGATTAGAGAGAACTGTTTCAATTTTAGATACAGTGCTTGTTTTATTTTGTTTTGTGACATCCAGGCATCAATGTGCGCCAGAACACTATACAGGGACTGATTTACACCTTGGAGGATAGGTTACTTTGTTACAACGGTAACGGATATACCATCCGCCGAAATATAAATCCCGTAGGATTTAATGGGATTATTAATTCCGCGGTCGGGATATCGGTCACCGGTGTGGCAGAAAAACCTGTCCCTCAAAATCTAAATCAGGCCTATAATGTTTAATGCGGAGAAAACAATAAATAAAAGACATACTGTGAGTGCATCAAAGAGCTAGATACACCGATCACACCCTAAATGTTTAATTATCAAGTCTAAAACTTAGAGCACTACCGTTTGTGTTCAGTTGTCGATAACTCAAAGCCCCCCTTAACAGTTATCAATAAGTCGTATGAAAACCCCTAGTGCACAGGGGCGATAAGTTCCAACATTTATTTAACACACATAATTTTAAGTGAAAAAATAAGACATTCTGGCCAACTTGTTTAAGATCCTGTTCTGTCATTGACGCATGACATTTATACTAGTGGGCCAAGATCATCACACAGTTTGTTGAAGTGTGGAAGCCGGGATGAATTCAAGCCCTTGGTTTCACTGATAGCGCTAACATTGTATTCATTGGTCAGACCTCATCGCTTATATTCAATCATCAATGCTGTCAGTGGGGATATTTTGCTTTGCTGGTAAGACCCAGGCAACAAAAATGTTAATATCCAACCTTATTGGCGTTTATTTTGGTTCATGCCATGCTGCGCTGGAAACGCGCCTTCCCACAGCTCGGTATCTATGGAGGCCAAAATGAATGGAAATTAGAGAACAGTGCAGGCGTTGAACGCATCTGCTCTTGGGGCAAAGGTCAAAGGTCCCCGGCCTCCTCATTTAGCTAGGTCAAGCCCAATGATATACCCCGGTGGCGTGGGATTCAGTTCCGCATTCACAAAGAATCCGGTGTTGCTTGTGATCCACGTTACTGTAGATAAACTGGACGGACCTTCCCCTCTCGCTCAGCCCCCCTGCCCCTCCACCCACCTATCACTGCCCCTTCCCTCGTGCCTTTCTACAGATACACGCACTGCATGTGTGATCCGAGAGGTCAGTGGGGAACACAAAGGAATTTCCTGCCGGGTCAAAGGTCACCTTCACCTCTCACCACGTCCCTGAAAGGTTCTGACAGACACTGGAAACATCCTGTGTGCAGAAGAGCCAGCCCGGGGCTCGGATCACGTCAACAGGTACTGCATCTGGGAGTGGGGCATTCCTGGAGGGCAGGCCTGTGTCCGAACACAAACACTCACTGACCTGACAAGCACTCTAGGCAAGGGGTCTGAAGCCCCACCTTCAGGTTTGGGAGCACAGCTCGGTGTTCCAGTTCTCGTCAAATGCTTTATTGTGAGAATTAATCTACGGCGTTGTGTTGCCCTCAGCTAAACTCTAAATCAAGCCCCGTTTGTGAAAGACATTTTTCACAACCCTTTTTAGCATCAGAAGCTTTTTTTTACTGCATTTTGCCTACAGCTGAAGATTTCAAATGCAATTATTTTTTTGTTTCACAATGTTTCGATTTTATTAAAATTATGTAATTGAGGAACATCCTTTGCAGTTTTGCGCACCTTTACGATTTTCAAAAAGCACCAACACACCAGAGACAAAGTACGGTATTGTAGGGAATAACCTACAAGCCTACCTTCAGTCGAATATCTAGAAGTTATAGAAACCAGGTAAAATTCTGGTGACGTCTGGGGCCTGCTCTGCACCCTGAAACCCTCCCACATCAAATACATTGTGGAACATAATGGTTGAAACGGTGCCACAGCACACAAAGTAGAAGGACAATCCTACGGAGATCAAGCAAGGTGTTAAGAAATACACGTCATGGCGCAACCCTCGACCTATGAGGAAGGTCTTGTAGTGGTATGGCAGCAGAGGAAGCAAGGTGGGGATTTCTTCCACAAGACTTACTTCCAGTTATTGAAGAAGGTTTCTATCTGTCACAGGAGGTGGAGGGCATAAGTGTGGTTGAGAAAGTGAGGCAGGTGTATAAGTGAGGAGAAAGTTAATCCATCACTTCTAGGACTAATTAATTTGCATGGTGCAGCAAGATTTTGGTGCATCCCTAATTGCCTGTGGAAGACACTGTCGCTCATGTAACAGAAGGAAGTGGAGAGTACCTCAATCCATCAAAGCTTGAGCAAGCACTCATTCCTGGGGTGAAGGGTGCGGGAAGATCAAGAAGTGGTACAACCACCCAAGCATGGGCTTGCATCTGTGGCAGTAAAAGCAAGAGGAGGCCATGCTCTCGACAGAGGCAGACAACATTGAGGTTAAGAATGTGGGGCAGAGAGAAAGGCATGCAATGTACCAGTACCCGCCGCATCCGGAGAATGCGGATGAAAATAGGGCAGGGAGATAGCATGTGGTGGTGCATGCCTCACGACAGACAGAGCACAACATCAAGGACATGAAGATGGGGTGAAAGAAGGGAATTAGGCAGTGTCAAACCTCCATCCAGAAAAAAGCCTGTTGCCTGCGACAACGTGAGGCAATCATGGTTTCATGCTGCTAGTAGACTAGTGGGTCAGAAAAAGCAGTTTCCATTTAATGGGCACATGACAGTGAATTTACCTCACACAATTCTCAGTCCACAACCTCATATTTTAGGGGGTGAAAGTATGTTTTCATGACATTTTGCAATGCCCTTGCATAAAAAGCCATTCATGATACCACAGGAGAGTGTTTAAAGCAGTGAAGGTCTCCCTTTGAGACACGCTCTGTGAATACGATTCTCTCACAGGTGAAAAGGATTTGAAAATGTGTAGTGCAAAAATGTGAGAAATTTCACTAATTATACTTGGAGGTGGCTTTGTATGCTTAGTATTTTATGTTATGAGCATTGTTTTATTACAACAGTGTTTAGAGACTCATTTAATGTAGCTGGTAGATTAAAAATAGTGGCATTTTAAACATTGGAAAAATTGAGTGTTTCTGGATTTGTTCACCATTGCAAGGACCCCTGATCCACCTCAATCAACATCAATTCAATAGTTACCGATATATAATCATTAGAGTGATTTGGAGTTGTCTATCTAGGTTGTATTGGACTCCATGTAAATTAACAAATTTGTTTATATCAATATTTGTTTGAGCTTTTCCAATCACAAGTAAAACCAGTCGAAGAAGTTACAGAAACAAATACATAATTATGAAATGACTGGTACAGAAATGTCAATTGGGATATCTCGAAATATACCTAATTTAGTCAAACATTAAATTCTACCCTTACCTTGAAATGCTTCCTATGGGCTGGGTCTGTTCCTGTGAAGGAAGCCATTCTTGGAGTGTCACACTGACGCTACAATTTGGCGACGAGGATGGTGAAGAATTTTATTGAACACAATGTTCTTGCTCCTCGCGCCATAGAAAGGAACGGGTGTTGTTTTAGGCTGGGAATCGCTTGGGGGACCGTTTCTGGGGCCTGTTGAGCTGCCCAGACCTGTTCCCTTTTGTACAGTGTCTACATTAAACCATATGAAGGAAGTCACACTACATGCACTGCTTGGAGGGTCACACAGACACTACACCGTGGTTTCATTTCCATGTTTTTCTTGACCAAGATGGATTGTGCGCCGTAGAATAGAACTTGTGTGAGACCAGTTCTGGTAATTCCATTGAAGCTGGTCTTCCCAAGGTGAGGGGACATCACCTGAACACTACACAGTTGCTGGACAAACTGCTGGTCTGCCAAGCACACAAATACCCATTTGCCTGCTCAGACAATCATACAGTACCTGGACTGCAAGAGGAAAGACTGTCCAAGAGGGGAAGCCAGCTATGTTCCAGTGTGAGGAGCACCCAGAAGTTGATGATTGCCCTTGGAAGTGAAGCCAGTGCTGACCTAAGTTGTGAGTGGACTCCTGATCCTCATATTATGGGCCCAAACAGCAGACCATGTTCAAATATAAAGCTTAACGGTCATCCAGTACTGTTCGGCACTCCAACCGCTTGGTGCAGTCATCTGACCCCCACCAAACCCCAAGTAGGAGCCGACACCAACAAATCTGGAGTCAATCCCAGCCTAAGGCCACAACTGCCTGGAGAAGCACATCCCTGAGTGATCCCAGCTCAGAGGCTGCACGGCACAATGAGCACCCATCGGTTCTTGTGCTCGAAGCGAGGCCTGCTTTGAACTTTGGTCCCTGAGCAGCCCTGCTATGATACTGCTTCCTCACCACAGCTGCAGTACCAAGATAAATCTCTGTTGCAATCCTGCGTCAGCAGACAACTAACATGGCGCCAGACCAAGACCAAGTACTGCCTGCCGGTGCGAGCGGACACCAACAAAGACAGCCGGTATCAAGGCCTCCAACAACAGACTAAAGCAGAAGCACCGGCCCTGTTCTGCAATGGGCACAGGGACTGTGACCCCAACAATCCCTTTAGGTTGGGAACACATTTCTGAACTGAACTGCAAACTGCCCTGAGTGACTGGAGACCTAGTGAACAGCACCTGTTCCTAAGATTAAAATAAAAGCACTCTAGGCATTAGAGGCCTAGCTCCTAGAATGGGGAGAGATTGCTCTAGCAGGTGGGCATTTTTTAGATATGATCGTTAGTTATAATTTTGCACCTGAGACAGCCCCACTCACATCCGAGTCCTGTTACGATTTGCTTGGGTAGTAAAAGTATTTTTTTCCTATTAATGACAAGCACTGGGCTCGACAGTGCAAGTACTGTGTCTGTTAATTGTCTATAGAGTTATTATCTCTTGTCCCTCACCGCCCTGAGCATCCTCGGGCTACTTTTCCTCACTACCCGAGAGCCACCTGTAAAAGGGGGTGTATTGGCCCACTTTACACACCCATAATAAGACAAACCCCAGAACACCAATAGTAACCATCTCAACCACCAGGTCGGGAGTCCTGTTGCTTGTAGCTGGACTATCCCCTCCACCCGGGACTCCCACCCCCCACACGGGGTCTGACAGATGAGCACTGCAATCCCTCACATGACACAGCTGTGAGAGAACAATAAACACTGCGCATGTATACAGCACTCTTCGCCTCTTCCCTAAAGGTTGAGGTTTTTTTCCGTATTCCCTTTCCATCCTTGGCAACTCCCCCTTCGAGAGTTGTTACAATAAACATCCACACAGCAATCATACCCAAACATGTTTCCCATGATGCCATAAGCTGGTTAAAGGAATGGGTGCGAAAGGTCCACGAAACGTACATTATGTACGAGCAAACCGGAAGGCCTGGGAGGGCTGAGAAAGAGTGCGTTACACGCCGTGACACAGAGAGCCGTGGCCTCGGTGTGCCAACAAGTGCCTCCTGGACTACTCCAAAGGCGGGAGCGGAGCGGGCGCGGGAAGGGTGCCCAGAAAAACACGTGCCAGCAAGTTAAGCGTTCCGAGCAGGAGGCCAGACGCTGGAAGTGTGTGCCACGGAGCCATCGGTGGCTGGGAGCCCAGAGGGGAACCGAGGACAACAACACCGAGCCAGGGCGAAGGCTGAAAAACAGCGGCGAGTTAAAAACAGCAATAGAGGGGGCAGGGGTCGAGTTAATACAGAGCGGCATTACGAGGCTGCGTGTGGAAGGCGTAAAACAGGCAAGCTGAGAAAATGGAGCGACTAAAGAGAGGGTATGTGGCAAACTAGGCGCGAGCCATTATGCAAGAGTATCTCAAAAACAACTAGGTGAGCCAAGAATGTGTGGAATTCACACTAACTCCACAGGCCATGAGCCGCCACTTTAATATGTGGAAAACCTTTGTTGACATCAATATTCCACAGAATCTCGCATCATGGAAACGACTTCCGAATTTGTTTTAATGGTAAATCCAATCTACTGGTAGGCTGGTGGTGAGTTGCCAGTGAAGCAGTACAGGAGTGTTTTTCTCAAATATTGCTCACATTTTGCATTTGATGTAATAATTTCCATCGTTTTCTCTCCTCCTTCCTTTACCCTCTTTAATTATCCCTTCCGACACACCTCACATAATCCTCATAGTCATTTTTTCCCCTTTTTTCTCTCTCCTTCCCCATCCACCTCCAACTCAATCTACCTCTTTTGCTCCTAAACATTTTCAATTTTCATCCGAACTTGTATTCTGGCTCCTGCTCTGATGTCTTTTCACGCCTCCTTGTCATCTGCAGGTTGCAGCAGGCGTTTTTTTTTTTACGGGAAACAAGCTTTCTGTTTTTATTTTTAAAAATGAAGTTTGAAAATTGCAGTATAAGAAATAGCAAATGTTCTCGTTCTTATCAGACTCAGAATCTGATAATTTACGAGGTACATTTTGACTTTTTTCTGATTTTTCATCATAAGAGATTTTCATTCTAGTCATTTCCATTAGTCAGCATCTCTTATCAGAAAGCAATCTAATTAACACGCATGATACCGAATTAAAAAGTTGCATTTAATTTATTATCCTCTTGTCTGTGTTTTTATGTTGATAAGGACTGTTGTTTAAGTCATTCTGTGACCCTCAGTCTATGTAAAATTATAATGCTCCTATTTTTGCGAAATGTCCCGGCTTCTGGTTTTACAAATCTGGTCACCTTAGGAAGGGCCCATCTTATTTCCCTTCAACTAGCAGTTGTGTGGCACACAAACTAGTCCAGTAGAACTGCTCTCAGAAATGGGGGCTATTCTGAGACGGTTTGCTTATAAAATAAGAAATTCAGATCTATTCCAACAACTGCTCTTCACTGCAAAACAATCTGCCATTTCAATAACACACTTTGCCCAAAAATATAAAAGAGCCCTGTGTGTCCATCTGTATCCAGCTGCCTGGACATCCATCCATGCGCAGAGGTGGTCAGTTTAAAAGGCTTGACTTATTTAACCATCTCTCAAGGTTACAAGTGAATACAAGCAAACACCTAACTAGGGGCACACATGTATCCCTAGCCACACGTAATCTCCAATATATTCCTCAAATGCCAGAGATGCAAATCCTAGACTCTAGGAATGCACTACACCACACAAGCACCACAAAAGCAGAGGCAGGTACTGCTATTAAGCAACCACTCTGACATTCACAGGACAAGAACAAGCAATACAGAACACCTCCTCCTTTAGACACAAAACTAACACAACATGTAACTCTGGACATCACATACAATTGGTCTTTGAGGGACAAGATAGTGTGGGGCAGGTGGGACCACTTTCAAGAAAACTGAGCAATTTACTACCTCAACCAGTCTTCAACTCAACAGTGGATGCAATCCAACAAGGCTCCAGCTGGGCATGTGACACTATCGGTAACAACTATGCATAAACAACCTCAGGGATTTTTCATCTGAGCCCAAGCTGCCTGCTCAAAAAGGAGTACTGGACACCACTGTTCCAGTCAACTGTGCTAGGGTCACCACATGTAAGAGTTGTACATAGAGCATACGTCACCACTTCAGCAACGCTAAATGAACCATGAGGCAACTCCTCAACAAGCAGGGCTACAACTCCACGAGACAAGGCTTCAACTGAGCGTGCAACACCACAAGAGGCTTTACTGGTGCATGCAAGACAACAAGGCATCTTCAACTACACATGGGACACCATAAGGAGTATTCAGCCGTGAAGGGGACAGAAAAACATAGCGTGAACAGAGTATGTCATATAAAGTTATTTAAACTAACGAGTATGTCTCATCGTAATGTCATTGGAATGCAGCAAAACTGAGTGCTTTAATAGTGCAGGTGACACCAAAACAGGACTGCAACAGCAGCACAGTGTGGCTTCAGTTGTGCATGTGACATCAGAACGAGGCCTCACTCTCATCGGACACTACAACAAATATATAAATGAGCAAGTGACATTGCAAATTGACTGAGTTGAATGCGACACCACAACCAATCTAAACAGTACAGGATAACACAACGTGAGGAAGTGCGTGAAACACAACATCTACCTCTCAATGAGAAGCCGCAATGGGACAACCTCTCAATGAGAAGCGAAATGGGACAACCATTTAATGAGAAGCCACAATGAGACATAAGCAGAGCAGAGTCAACGCCATCTCAAGTCGAAACACTGCACTGGACATCAAAACAAGGCTTCAGCACTGTACTCGATATCAGAACGAGGCTTCATCTGTGCATTGCACACCAGAACGAGGCTTCATCAGTGCACTTGACATCAGAGCGAGGCTCCGGTACTGCATGTGTTACAGAAAGGGGGGTATAAAGTCTTTTGACCGTTACTATGTCACTACCCTAATACCTTGCACCATTCCCATCACCAACCCCCCCCCCTGCCCCTCCTCCTTTGGGGCACCAATTGCGTTAATGTTGATCTGATTTTTTGCACTACAATTCTTGTATCCACACATTGTGATTAAATAACAATGTCTGTTCATAAAGTTGCATTTGCTTTTATTGGTCTTTGAGCTCAACAACGTTTGTTTGTTTGCAATAATACGTTCTGGGACCCCTCCCTCTTGTTCGGTAGTGCATCTGACATCAGAACGAGGCTTCTCTCTCATTTGACACCACAACGAGTCTTCAGCTCAGCAAGTGAGGCCTCTTCAACCCCGACTCCCTCCAATTTCCACAATGAGCAGGGGTTAAAGGAATTGAACATAAAATCTGCGTTTTGAGATTTCTTTTGCAATTCACCGACGCATGCCTCGACTGCGGGTGTGTATTCTGCGAAACGGCGACATTTGAATGCAGTAGTGGCACACAGCAGAGAGGGGAAGAAAAATCAATGCGATTTGCAAGCTGGGCGTTAGATCAGGGCTCTGCTGCCGGCCGATACCGAGCGGCTGTAATGCAGCCTGCGCAAACAGAACATTGCTCAACTGTTCCAGAGGCAGGTGTCATAAACAACAAGCAGTCACATGGCAAACATATTGATTCCCCGCACCTTATCGCGCGGCAACCGGCGCTCAGTTACCAGGCCACTTTAATATGTAATTTACAGCGAGAACACAGGAGTGGAGGGAGGCTGCCTGAAATATTCACCCTCTAAGTGGCAGCCGCGCAGGGCGCCTCGGCGCTGCACAGCGGCCTTCTGGGAGCGCTCTTGGGCTCGGAGCATGGACTCCATGCGCTTAAATGACAGGGGCAGCACAAGTGACATCACGCGCCCTTGGACACGTGATGGCATCAAACGGTTGACCTTCTGTCCCACCCTTAAAGCCTCAACAGCGCCCTATGTGTAACTGTTGGCCTAGGGGAGGGGCCGAGAGAGTAAACTAGAGAAACCAAGCAGGCTGTGTGAGCCCCATCTCCTTTCTTGCCTGTCCTTTTAATGTAAGACCCCTGAAACAAGGGATATAGCAAGGGCAGTGCCAGGGGTCCCAAGAGGCAAGTCGGGGTTGCCTCTGGCCATCGCTAAATGATGCCCATGGCTGAAGAGTTGAGGTACACGGTTATTGGGACTGCATAGAAAATCAGCACCGCAAAAGGTGATCCAGGCCTGCCAATCCACACGGTGCCATTGTGTGTCACGTTAAACAGTCACCCGGTGAAGAGCTCATAACACACGGTGGCAGGGGGACGAGCTGGAAACCACTGCACAAAGTGGGTTTTCAGCTCTTCTTTGGAAGCTCTAAAGGGACGATGTCCATTCAGTGGCATAGCAACTGTGTCACAGTCCCTACCCAAAGGATGGAAATTTGCCCCTGGCTGCTGTTCGACTTGCAACATACATCAATAATCCGGGTTCTGTGGGCCCGCCAGGTCTCTGGGCCCCGGAGTCCCAGCACCTGCTGCACCAGTGGAAGCTACACCCCGAAGTCCAGTAAGAGGTGTGAAAACTACCTTGGACTTTATGGACGCGTCAACAAGCACATTTGTGGGCAGGGAGTGGTGGGGGGGGAGAGGCGGAAATGCCAGGGCCAAGCTCCCACCTTACATGGTGAAATCTAAATTGTTTTTATTTGGCATGTCTGGCGTATCGGAGTTTACCCATAGGCTCCCAGTGCACTCTAGAATCCAAAGCAATATGTAGGAGCAGTATTGGGTTAACAGCACATTTCCACCATGTGTACAGACTCCAAGTGCTTTCAGGGTCCAGAATCCTTTTCCACATGGTTTTAGGGTCTTGTCATTGACTAGAGAGGGCGATTTGGTACCTTCAAGTTTGGTTAGCAAACACCAGGATATACAATGTATTGTAATGTGTTACATTTCTTCTTTGTTGTTAATGACGTTATTGTATGAATGTTTCAAATAAAAAAGCTTGTACAAAAAAGAAATGGTTTGTTATTTTATCGAAGGACAATCTATTGTGCTCACGCTCCCACCTACCTCAAAATCAAACACTCTGTATCTCAGTCTCGGTCTGTTTAGTCTCCATCAAAGACAGACGACCCCCCAACCATGACTTGTTCGATCCAACATCTTCAAAAGGGAAGCTGGTCTGATCCGCTGAGCACGAATAAAAAGGTTACCATCCCTTAGGTGTGTTGCTCAACTGTACCCCCCTCACAGCAGACTCCCAGCGTCAGTCCGTTTCTGTAACCATGTCAGGAAGCACCCAAAACGAAAGCAGCTCCCACCAGTCATGTTATTCTCAGGATTCTGATAGGCACGTCCAAGGCTAAGGGTGGGCTCACCCAAGGGTTGACCTTGAACCGAACCAATCTGTAGTCTGATGGGTCACATGACTTGGTGACCTCTCGCACTGCTGCCAGAAAACATTAATGAATAATTAAATGGCCAAGAGATGGCAAATGTATATATAAGTTCATTCCTTCGAAATATCTTACAGTTGATCTGTTTAACCCAGTTTGATTTTAGCAAAGGGCGAAAATAGGTACCCAATTATGGTGCCACCCACTAGGTGGCGCAAGATAACCTCCAGGCACTCTAAAGATTGTTCCCTTGCTGGTGAGAGCGTGGCACAATGGGGCTTTGCCCAGGGCTCTTACAATCCTTGCTTTGGCCCTGCCCTTTCAAGGTACAGGTAACATGTTCCTTAAAATGCCTTCAATATGGCGGCTAATCTTGGCTAACAGACATAGAAGAGGAACGAGGCGAGCAGCCCCGTTTCGCGTCATCCGTTCCATCAGAAGCGTTTCTTAGAAAATGAAGTGTCTCGGGGTTTTGCCCCTGGAACAGAAACGCCTCGACAGAAGCAAAAGAAAAACCTCGGTCTGAAATAGATCTTTCGGAATTTACAAGATAAATACTGGTAATTTGATTCTTATCTTCTCTAAATCCAATTCCAAGCCAATTCTGTGCAAAGGACACTAATTACCGCCTCCGGTGGAAGGCGAGGTAACCGATGAAGAGGAAAGCATGGACAGCGAGGAAGGGCTGCTGGGACTCCCGGGACAGACACACGAAGGAGGGAAGCGGCCTGAGACCTGGCGCGCGGGGAGGGAGGCTGGCCTGTCAAAGGGAGCACCTCTGGGTACATGAGCCGGCTGAGGGGGGCAGCCCACTCTCCCACAGCACCCTGCGGGCTAACTGAATACATGGAGGCCGGAGAGGGTGTGGTGCAGGGACCCGAGACATGGCCTGCTCAAAGGGGAGCACCTGTATGTGCATGAGCCGGCTGAGGTGGGTAGCATCTCTCTCCCACAGCACCCTGCGGGCTAACAGAATACATGGAGGCCGGAGAGGGTGTGGCGCAGAGACCCGAGACATGGCCTGCCCAAAGGGGAGCACCTCTGTATACATGAGCCGGCTGAGGGGGGGCAGCACCTCTCTCCCACAGCACCCGGCGGGCTAACTGAATACATGGAGGCCGGAGAGGGTGTGGTGCTGATGCAAGGACCTGATACATGGCCTGCCCAAAGGGAGAGCAGCTTTGAGTCCTAATCACTTGGAGGGGGCACTAGAGGGGGGCACGACTGCATCTTCCAATCTTCCACCATCCCCTCAACGGGCTTATTTGTGGGGGGAGATCAGAGATGGCAGTGTGCGCACAGCAGCAACTTCTACCGCCTACTCCAACATACATGGGATATCAGTGGTGGCAAAGACAAGCCAGCAGGAAGAGATGTGGTGGGGCAAACCGATGCCTCCTCCCGGTGCAGAATGTGAAGAGGGCCCCCCGAGTCTCCCATATCCTAAAGATATTCATTGGCAGCGGAATGAATTGGGGCCTCCAGACACTTTGAGGGGCCCTTGAATGGTTCAGGCCCTCCTGCACCGCAGGAGCCTGCATTATGCATGCCCCATGTCTACTTTATGTTACAGGCGTGCACGATTTATCAGATGGCAGCATGGTATAGCAGGGAAGGAAGAGAGTGCATCAGGGTCAGACTTGCCAATAGGGCAGTCAAGCCGTGCCCCATGGGCTGGGACCCCTTTTTCCTGTTTGTGGACCTGTTTAATAGCCTACTGGGTCAATTTTTACTGTTGATTTCCTGGTCATAAAAGCAAAGATTGCATGGATTTGATCTTGCTGCAGGCAGTCTTCCAGGCCTTGCAAAATACTTACACAGACTGTTTTTACAGGTTCAAAAGTGACCCAATTTGTAATCATGGGCTACCTTTTGCACCGGAGTTTTCACTGTGACTTTTCGCCCACATCTCGCGGCCCCCGCTCCGCGGGAGCCACTCGTGACAAAGACCGTGAGGGAGTGCTGTTTCCATCTGGGCACACAGAGCGGCGCTGAACCCTGCACCTTGACCCGGCACATCCTTAGGCTGAGGCGGGACTGCGAGGACCAGCGTTCTGTGCGGCGCTGATCGGCCGCAGCTGGTCCTCTTCCCGCCCCCTCCCTCACCACTGACTATTTCTGCAATTGGCCTCCACGCGCACGCGGGACGCGCGCGGGCGAAGCACGGGCAAAGGGCGGGCCGCCTAAGGCCGATCGAGGACGGGCTGGGCCCCCCCTCTTACTTTTGTCTCTTGCCCATAAACGGTAGATATTTATCTATCTAGTATAATATTGTTGTGACTAGGTAGGATTGTCTTATTTATTGTAAAGTGTTGCTTAGTAGTGTCCGAAGGCAATATGCCTCTGCACTCTGGGAAAATACGTCATACCACCACCGTAACAACTTCAAATGGGGTGGCTACGGGTACTTTGGTTCACTTTTTTAAGAGAGCTACAAACATACTCGAAAAGGAAATCGCTTTTGCAGAGAAGCGTCTATCCTTAGACTTAATAACGGGGAAAAGATCATCATTGGGGCGAATTGGGTCGGTGCCTTCACCGGTGCATATAAATGCCGGACGGGAGGGATCTAGGTTGGTGGAGGAGGAGGAAGAGCAAAACACCTCTAGTATTATTCCACCTCATTTGAGCCTGTTTTCTAGCAGCACCAACACTGGTCTATCAGACTCTCCAAGGTTACTTATATCATCTCCCTCTAACTTGAACCAGAGAACTCCAGTGAAGATTAATCTCGCTAGTGAGAAAACAGGGGGTGGCTCCCCGATATCCCCCCAACCCAAAATAGCAAAATTACAAAAGAACTCTGATCCCGGCCCCGTCAGCTGTGGTCCAGCCCTCCGTTTTTCCCAGAACAAGCACCCACTCCTCTGATTGTCCCCTTGAGGAGGGTGACCTCCTGGGAAAAATTGAATTCCTGGTCAAATCCCTGATGCTCCCACTTCTAGAGAGAACTAGAATGATCAGTACAAAGTTGGATCAGATCGAGAAACAGGTCGAAGGTAATTCATGTCTGCTTACCGACCTGGTCTGACCATTACTAATCCCCCGGTTACTACTGTAAATTCGAAGCTGTTCACTAAACAAAGTTCCTCCTGTCCTACTGTACCCATAAAGGCTAAAAATATCGCACAAAAACTAACATGTAAATCTCCCAACAAAGTACAAACATCTTCTTTATCAAAGATGATATTATCCCCTAAACCTGCACTTGAACGAAATGTTAGCAATCAAAAGGGGGAGAAAATAGGACCAGGGAAAAAACTGGAACCCTGGAAAAGTAAGGACAATAAGGAAAATGGATTGACTGGCCCTCAAAACACCCATAGAGCACCCAGTAGAAGAGTTGACTTGCCACCAGAATCGGCCCCTTACGTAATTGTTATGGCAGGGGTTCCTGTGGTCCCTATGGGAACAAAGGAAGATCATCGAGCTCTAAGAAACAAAGTAATCTATTGGCTGTGCAACAATAGACCTTTGCCTGCCCATGTGAATGGAGAAATCCTTAATGCAAGGCGTGTAAACTGAGTTGGATCGAGAACTAAAGATAAAAACGGGGACGCCATCATTGTTAATTTTAAAGATCATAGAGCTGTGAGGCATATTGGCGACTGGTATGATGCGAGAGGAAGTGATTCCATCTCTACGCACTATCTCAGTTACTTTTATCCCCAGATGTCGGCCCCATATACTAAAGAATATACATCAGGAGGGCAGAGTATAGATAGGCAAGCCATGGAACATCACGGTTTCAACCAAAGATCGTTTTATCCACATAGATTACCTTTAAACCAAGGCATGGAACATCACGGTTTCAACCAAAGATTGTTTCATCCACAAAGATTACCTCAAAACCAGAGCTTTCACAATTTTGACATAGAACAACAAGCCTTTAACATTCCGACTTTTAATCATTTTTCGATGCTCTATGGGATGGAAGGTGTGGACTGACTCCACCATAGGAAAATCGATACTTTAGCTAAGCCCATAGTCTCCAAAATCCTAATGGTAGGGGGCCGAGCAGGACAGGAAAAGAATAATATGGTTCAACCTCCATTAATGCAGCACAATCGGGGAGTAAACAATGTGGTAGAAAAAAATGACGTTGCAACTCATATGGGAGGAGCAATCCAACTCCCAAAAGGAAGTATCGTGGAGACATCTGTAGATAAGGCACAGTTGGGAACTTACCATACTCCTCCCAAGGACAGCTTACCAGGAAATGAAGGGCAATCATTTAAACTCATGTCCTGGAATGTAGCGGGCCTTCGCACAAAGATCGATGATGGAAGTGCCCTGAATTTTGTTCCAAACTATACCGTTATTTGTCTCCAGGAGACATGGGCCATGACAGAATTGCATCTGGCCGGATACAAGACTTATTTTACTCCTGCAGTGGCAGCTACCTCGGGTAGGGCGAAGGGAGGTCTGTCGGTTTTTATAGCAAACACAATGCAGGGATTGGAAATAAAAGTTCTCTACTTGGATCCAAACTATCAGTTGCTTAGATTATTGTTTTATAATAAAGAGACCATCCTTTTGCCTAATCTTTACAATAATCTTACGGAAGGACAGATTCTGAACGTTTTGGGCTCTCTACGTCAAAAGCTCTCCCATCTGACACAGGAGTTAGGAGGTAGAGCTAGTGTAAATATAGTTTGGGGGGGGGGGGGATTTTAACCTGCACCCCTGCGCACGAAGTAATAGCAATATTTGTGGGCTGGTGGACGAACATGAAGAACCAACTGTCCATTTCACCCATTCTTCTGTGGGGGCCTATCTGAACGATTTCCTCTCAGATTTGGGGCTTAAGATGGTGAACAAATTAAATACGATATCCCATCGGTTAGATCCAACTTTTCTGGGAAGGGGCTGTGAGACCACAGTAGATTATATCCTAGTATCAAATACTCTGGTTAATAGAATCATGAGTTTTGACCTACTGGTGAACACTCTAAGTGATCATTGTGCCCTTACCCTAGAACTACATTTGGACCAAGGCCAGGTTACCCCACAGATTTTATCTAGCGCATTAATCCAGAATACCCTACATCTAGCTAAGATAAATGGACACTCCCTCAGATGGGAGAAGGTAGACGCTGGGGAGTTAACACGAAAAGTGATACGTGCAGTCTATCCTTCTATAGTTAAGTGTCTAGATCTGGGAACTTCGGAGGAGGAAGTCCTACATAATTTCGAGGTAATCCTGGAGAAAACAAATGAGTTATTAACGGTCAAAATAAAAAGTGACCGTCCCAGGAAAACAGGATGGTTCAATCATAATTGTACAGCGGCACACAAGAAATTGAAAATGGCCCTTAAAAGAACAAATAGGGATCAAGAAGAAATAAGAACCTTAAGAAAGGACTACAATAGAGCATGTAAAGAAAGGAAAGCCGAACTAAAACAAGCTCTATGGGACCAACTACATGAGAGCTGTCTAGATAAGAATAGTGAGGCATTCTGGAGCGTTGTAAAAGCCCCATTCCTATCAGACCTCAAAAGCCTTCCAACCATTGAAGTGGCCATTGAGGGATCAGTTTGGGTGGATCACTTCTCAAAAATATTTATGAAGGGTCAGGAATCAGAAGGGGTGGACGTAGTATATAGTAATAGCTCCAAGACGGTGGCCTACCCCATATCATTAGAAGTAACCCTAACTGAGGTCCCCCAAGCGTTAAATGCGAAAAAAAATGGCAAAGCCCCGGGCCCAGATGGGGTTCCCGTAGATTTTTTAAAATACAAAGTAGATCTCTGGGCCCCCATATTGACTAGGGTGCTCAGGGCAGCATTGAAAAATGGTTTGTTGACATCTTGGACCAAATCCATCATGGTCCCTATATTTAAGAAAGGAGACAGGCAAGAGGTCTTGTGCTATCGCCCAATCTCCCTGCTGGACTCGCTGGGCAAGGTGGTGGGGAGAGTAATCCTCGAGCGCTTACAGTGGTGGGCGGATGATTGCGGGATCCTGTCTGATCTCCAGTTTGGATTTCGGGAGGGTTTTGGGACTATTGAGCAGGCCTTAAATTTATCCATGCTATTGGGTAAATACGTCTGTGCAAAGCAGGGCAGGTTATACATGGTGTATGTCGACCTGTCTGCTGTTTTTGACTGCGTTTCCCATGCAAAACTGTGGTCCGTTCTTTTAAAATTGGGTATCGAGGTCCCTTTAATTGATTTTTTAAGGGAACTATATTCGAATGCCTCTGCAAGGGTACGTTTTGGTGTAAAAGGCCAGTTGTCGGAGTCGTTTGGGGTAGAGCGTGGTGTCCGGCAGGGTTGTGTCCTGGCCCCCTTTCTTTTTTCACTTTATACAAATGGACTAGAGGTGGCAATGTTGAAGGGGGGCCAGGACTTACCGCAAGTTAGAGATCGCCCGATACCCGCTCTGCTCTATGCGGACGACGCCGTGATACTGGCCCGCACCCCATGTGAACTACAGAAGGCCCTGGATAGGTATGCCACTTTTATGGGGAACCTTGATCTGCGAATAAACATAAAAAAAACACATACATAATGGCCGCAGGATCAGGTAAAAAAGGGGGGAAAGCTATATTCCTTGACAAGGAAAGACTCGAAGTTACTGGCCAATACCCCTACTTAGGCATCATAATCGAAGATAGAGTAAACTGGATACCTGCAGTTGAGGCCAGGAAACATCATCCTATGCGAGCAATTACTGCCCTTATAAGTTTTTCACAAAAACTGGGAAAAAGGCCACCCGTAGAAATATTACATATCTATAGAGCTAAGTGCCAAACAGTTGCCCTATATGGGGCAGGTTTGTGGGGACATACTAATATTAGTTCCTTACAAGTAGCAGAGAATTCCTTTTTAAGATATTTATTAGCGGCACCTAAAAGCGTTTCTACGTTCGCGTGCCATGCGGAACTGGGAATTCCGCATTTGGCGGACCTAGCAAAAATACAACCGCTTTTACTGTGGCGACGCTTATGGACATCAACAGAAAATTCACTTACCAAGCAAATAGTGGAGGATTGTATGTCATTAGACCACTCACTTAAAATCAGTTGGCTTAAGTATGTGAAAAAATTTTGACTGACATAGGGCTGGGAGATTATTACTCCGCTCCTGATAGGATTTTTTAAATATCTAGAAAAGAATTGAAATTGAGGGCACTGAGCCACGTTGAAGAGCTGCGTATCGCCACAGAAGCAAGAAAAGCTTCTGTACAACATTCAATGGCGATACAGACTACCCTTTCAATTCAGCCATATCTAACCTATGTATTGTCACAATTTGAGCGATTCTTGTTGGTAAGATTCAGATTCAATATCTTCCATCGACTGGTGGCATTCCCAGTTCAAAATACTTGGGATCAAATTCTATCACCCTGTCCATGTGATAGAACATCAGCACAGTCCACAATTCCTACTGTCCTGTTTTGTAAATTTTAGGATGACCACCGTAGGCTCTGGTTGTTGCGGATGCTAAAAAAAATGGGCTTTAGAAGATGCCGCCCAGCTATGCTGCGACTCCAGTTCCTAGAATCTGAATGGATCTGTAAACACATTGTGACAATTCTGAAATGTATTTTTAAACACAGAGTAAATCTTTGATAAAGTTTTCCTCCATGAAAATTATGTGAATTTCAGAAATTAGTATTACTAATGTATTAATCAGCAAGATATAGGGTTCCCTGATTTTCCGCATGGATAGCATGTACTTTTATGAATTGAAATAACTTTTTATAGTGATGTACAATGCTGTTTTTATTGATACTGCTTTTATGTTTTTTTATGTACTTTAAAAACCGAATAAAGGAATTCACTAACTACTAATCATGGGCTGCTTTTTAGGTTGAGCATGTGACAGTGCATCCATTCTTGTGTGTGAGATGTATGGTTTGCAATAAAGCTGGGGTCCTACCCGCTGCTTACTATATGTTGGCTTCAGTGTCACTCTTCTTTGCTACCTATAAATTGGCCAGCACAAGCCAAGTGTCACTTCTGTTCCTTTCTGTGGAGCATGGTCTAGTCACAGATTGATTGAACTTAGTAAATGCCCATTCATGGTATGTACTGCGATAGAGGTACTATTTCTTCTTTCCCCTCCTCCCAGCCATTCTCTGGAATACTGCCCTTTTAAGTGCTTACTCCCTCAACCCCCGCACCTTCCTCGTGTTGTTTAAAGCCTCACGAGTTACTTCTTTCCTTTTTAACATATTGCACAGCAGCTTCGTCTGCTGTGCAAAACGGCTAAAACAAAATGCTAAGACATGGTCAATGCTGCCCGCGTTCTACCATTTAATTTCTTAGAATTCAAGCAGCGGCAGCCGGCACAGGTAAGCGCAGTAGGGCGAGGCAGGGCGCGGCAGGGGGGGAGCCAACAGACGATGGAATAGGTATAATGAAATAAATAAAACCTATTCCGTCGTCTTTCCCCCCTGCCACGCCCTGCTCCGCCCCACCGCAGTTACCTGTGCCGGCCACGGCTGAATTCAAGCCATTTTGCCCAGTTGCTCGCACTTCTTGTGGGAACAAGGTTTTTATCATTTAATTGTTTAAGCAAAATACTTAATACAAGTTCATAGTCTAAAGGAAGTATGACCTACCAAGACATAACGTAGGCTCTCAAAGAGGATCAACCACCACAGACAAGTTTTACCCTATTTTTGCAAATCTCATCTTTATGTGTATAAGGAATGGTAAAAAGTACTATGCAATGAAGTAGCTAATGTATATCCCATGAAAATGGGCACTTCCTTTGCGCCTTCTCATCAGCTCTAAATCGAGGTTTTCCCTGAAGCTTTATGTTCTCATATTTATTTAAAGTTACTTGTCATAAATATGAGTTCCGAACTACTTGTTACTAGGACTCACCGTCCTGCGATAGGCTAAACTGTTTTTAAATCGGTTCATTCCCTATAGATTAATAAAGGGAGGGGTTTGGCTTTTCTGAGGGCAGGAGGCCTCCAATTCCTGGTACGCAAGGGAGTAGAGCAGCATCATTCCCTGAACCCCAGCTCAACCCCAACGACAGCCAAACTCCTTTTTTCCGTATGAATGCATTGGAATACCACGCCGTCATATTACATTTAAAAGGGCCATACGTCATTAAACGCAGGCTTCGGGGGTGGGGCTGAAAAAGAACGGAAATGTCACATTTACACTGAGAAAGAGAACAGGGGCCCGACCATGGAAAATACGTTTCTACACCAAGTGCTAAACACGCTCTGTGAATGACTCTCCCCAGAATTGCCTATAAAAGGAGGCCCGGGAATGCCACCACTCCTGGCACAAGGCATTAAAAGGCGGTGTTATGGCGCCAATAAAGGGATAACGAGTCTGCCCTCTGCGGCACCCGGCCAGGATGTACAGGACCCTTTACTCGGAGTCAATGGCCTCACATATCATATTATAAGGAAGGTCCGACTTAACAAGTGCTGGAGACTGTAGGGGGCTCCTCAGCTCGGCTTCCCAGCAGCCCAGGTGCGACTGGGCCCAGTTAACTCTCAACACACATCGACCCACGTTTCGCCCCCACCCGTCGATTCGAAAAACACCGAAAGAATCTCGGATGTTACTGACCCATCTCCTCCTCCCCCCGACGCCCTAATATCACGGAACCCCCACTAACCACTCGATGTTGTAATGGGGGCGCATTTGACGCAATATGCGAACCCACTGGCGGTGCCACGAGCATTGTGCATCAAAAGTTATTAAGGATGCTTCGTTTAGCTTCCACACTACTTTTAAAAGAGGTGGTAGTTCGAAAGGCACGGGAGAGAGGGGGGAAAAACCCTGAATAAAAACACTTCAACGAATAGCAGGTAAAAAAAGTATATTTTTCTCGAATTGAAAGTAAAAAAAAAACCACTGTAAATATTTTTTTTTTCCACTGTACATTTGGAGGGGAAGCTGGCTGGAGTGAGAATAGATGCCTATGATGTAAAATCCAGTGTCTCTTTCCGCCCCGCCCCTCCCCCCGAATCTATAAAGGAGTTGAAAAGGGAGAGAGAAGATGTCCAAACAAACAAGAGCCCTTCCTGAGGCCCAGGGCGCAGACCCCTCCACCCATCCTGTCAAGCCTGACTGCCACCTGTAATAAGCCCCCCTTTAGTCCGGAGTAATGCCCCAGCTTTGTGAGCCGGCCTCTCGGGCCCGCTGAAGGCCTGAATGAGCAAACACAGTGCCCTTTCCGGGGGGAGGCCTGTGGGGGCTGCGGCTTCTCGGGCCGCTGAAAGGCGGTACTGTAAATAGAGGGGGTCCGTTTGACCTGGCCATTGTTGGGAGCAGGACCCCGGCCTCCTCTCTACTGTAACCGAGCCGGCCCCTCACAAAGGCGCCTCTGAGCCCCGGGCCCCTCAAAGCAGCGCCCACTGCGACAGGCCCGGAGCTCACAGCCACAAAAATAAGCAGCTTTCGAGCCCAGGGGAGGGGCCTGAGGGTCTCTTCAAACAGAGAATTAACCAGGGGGTGCCAAAAATAGACTTGTTTCCCAAGGTTGGCCAAAAACTCCAGGTTTTGAATTAACTGGCGAAATCAAGCCTGACAAACAGGAAAGTAGATTAGGGACCTGAAGCTCTCCATGGCTTGCGCTTGGTACCCTGGCCACTGATTGCCATTGTTAGACACCCGATGATTACCTTTTAACTGTATGCCACCGGGCCAAGGTTCACAGCTCCGTGGCATCCCTTAACAAGCCGGTGCATTCTGGGAGTTGTAGTGCTGAATCAGTTTAATTTCACTGATTCGACGACACACCCGAAAACACTGGATTTTAAAGGAAAGTCCGGCACTCAACACATTGCCTCTGGATATTAATGAGTCATCTGGCAGCCCCTAGTGCAAAAGCAGAAAGTAAATCGGGTCCCAATAGCCTGGTTTACTCTCCACGCCCTAACCTACATTTAGCTTCTTAGCATTAAATGGGAGGTTATTCAAGTGCCAGGGTTGAAGTAAAGGGTCAACTTTTTGATGTGGTGGGGAGTGGTGTCAAATGGTACGTGAGGTCACTTCCACTGGTGTTTTGGTTAACCAACATACATGATATGCTCCCTACGCCCTTAGACTTTACTGGAAGCACCAGTGGCGATTAATCAGTTGGTTGTGCACAGTTTAGTAGTATCCACGTTTCTACACCTACCCAAGCAAGGGTTTGGTGATTACCATTAAATTTACTCTTCTACTTCAGAATTTACACCATTCACAAGGTTATGAGATATTCATTATGGTCCGATCCAAACACCGGAAGTGCACAAGGGCCATATGCTATGGTCAGGTAGGCCGCATGCCCTTGCTCAGCAGACCTTCAAGTGCCGCAGTCCTCAGTAGCACACACACAACCCCGTGTTCATGTGGTATGTGCCATGGCGTGTTTCACAGTGGAGTTCGAGTCTCACAAGGCCCGCTACAGCAGCGTTGTATGTCCATTTTTTCAGTTCTGTTTGGCTATATAAACATCATATAGGTTTTTATGTATTTCAAAATGTTGAATGCTATATTACGTTTTATTGTTCTAGTACAATTCATCAACATGCCGTGATATATCATAAGCCTTGACATATCATAAACCGCCATGTCATCGCATGACACAGCACATGGTAGAATTCCTGATTGAGTTAAGGGTCAGTTTCGGAACTTGTGGTGTCCAAGCTCCCACAGAAAATATGTTAGCCCCTCTTCTAGGTGACACTACAGCATTAATAGACTGTAGAAGTTATAAATGTAGTGAATGTAGTAATTGCGATGGTGCTATTTTCTGAGCAATGGACAATAAAGTTTTCTGCAAGCATTCTCACACTACCCACACCATCTTCAAGATGCAAAGAGACGTCAGTTCTCTCACCGTCCTATGCTCATCCATACCCTGTTCTGTCTGAAAAGGTTATACACTGCGACCATTATGTTGTTTATTTATTTTTTCACTAGGCGATGGAAAAAAATCTCCCCACAGTACTGTTAATCATGACTTTATATTAAGTACACACCACAAACTGGATTGTAAGTTTGCACTTAATTCTTATTTTTATTATCCTCGGAAGGATGAAGAGTGGACTTGCCAAGCCAGGATTTAAAAAATGTGCACGGCTTGTATATTGGGGGGTTGCGCTCAGCCCCCCTAAACTATCTTACACAGTGATCTCTGCCGTACCGAATGAACAACATTGAAAATCAAGGTTCCATTGACAAGTCTTCCAGAATTAAACATCAGTGGAAATAATCATTTAATAAAAACGATGTCTGCTGCTTGAACATGAACAAATGTAATGAGCCAGATCCATAATGAAAAAAAAAACCCAAAACACTTTTTTGTATCCGCACATCATTGTCAACGTTTGTGAACAAACAGAAAAATAAGTTCTTTTTGGAGGGTTGCCAACATCAGAAGGACATGAAAGACCCTGGGAACCAGAATTAGAGCCAGTAAGACAGACCTGTGGGTTGAACATCTTTTGCAGAGATGTGCTTAACCAGCAGGTAGCTGGTTCTGATCGCCGTTCAAGCATGAGAAGTGGATACTGCGAGCACCATCAAGTTGGGTAAAAAAAATAGCAACAGTAAGTAACAAAAGATAGTTCATTATGTGATACAAGCTAGTTTGTCCTTATTAGACAGTTAATATATGAAAATCTCTTTAGCTTTCATCTATTGTGGGTGAAGCACAGAGAAACCTTTTTATGGCGCATGAGACTACAGTTAATACAAATCGACAAAAAAAAATCATAGAACTCTTCCTAAAAATATTCTGGGGTGATTAATGGGAGAGCTCTCGCCCAAGAGGAACCAAACAAAAACAACAAGCATATTCAAGGCCTTCTGGCTTTGCCAATGGTTTTTAGCCATGCTGTTTAGAGTCCACACTGCTGTGCAACATCGCTACAGAAAACAAACAGAAAAAAGGTATTGTGATGCGTCAGACACTTAATTTTGTAGGAATGAGTCTATAAAATGACATGTCGGTCGTGTCATTTTGTAGGTGTGCATTTTGTAGCCATGCACACTATGGATTTGGGCACCTCCAAAATGTCCCAAGTGACTGTTCTAACAAGTTGGATCAGTAATTAAAACAACAATGCACTTGTTCTACTTGTGAATTCATTTCGTTTAAGTTTGGGTGGGGTGGAGTAGCAGGGAGGGCTAACTAGGTTGGAGAAAGCAACATTGAGGGCTCAGGAGAGGGGAAGCAAAGCAGGGAGAAGGAAGCAGTAAGGATGGCGGGGGTGGGGAGTAGAAGCAATGCACAAGACAGCAATGTGGAACCAGCAGGGGTAAGAAGCACTTGGGCGAGAGAGCAATGGGGGTGAGGGGGAGTAAACAAGGGTGAGCGCAACATGAAAGGGGGTGTGGAGAAGCACATGGGCAACAGAGCGCAACACAGCTTGTAGAGGAGAGAAGTACAGATGGAAGACCGCTAGACAACACATCCTCTCTAATGGAAGGCTTAACCCAAAACAAAATAGTAGTGCTTGAAAAGCAAGCAGGAGGAGTATAGAATCCAGCCAATCAAAAGAGATTGTAAAGATATATGCTCCATACGAGAGACATACACAAGATTGACAATCTGGGACTCTGATATACAAAGCGCATCCTGTAAGGGTGCGTGGTGGTAGGACCCGGGCCCCTTGTGGACCCACACTCTCCCCTGCGCTCGCAACTCTTTGGCCTGGAACAGTGGCTCATGGGTCACATTTCCTGTCCCTTGTCTCACAAGCGGGGGACATGAAACAAAGTCAGGCACGAATGGCCAGTCACTTCCAGGTCCGATGTTGCTATGGTTATGGGGCTATACAGACATGGACTGACTTGCCCCCCCCCCCCCCCCCTTTTTCATGAGGCCAACACAACACTGGGACCAGAACTAGTGTGGTCTTTTTAATAGAGGCCACCCAATTTCCCACCCTCCCAGTCCCACCTTCCTGGGGTAGTTGGAGGCAGGTGAATCTAAGAAGCCCTGCAGAACACCAGCAGGCAACAATAAATGATCATAAGGACAGATGGACTCTCTGAAGAATCCTCCTTAAGACAGAACTGAGGGGATGGGCAGCAATTGTAATTCTGCGAAGGAAAGTCGCACCGTCTTGGGGAATGGGCTTTCCAGATTACAAATGGAGGCCAAGGGCCTGTAACCCCTGGTATCTCATCCTGGGGCCCCTTTGGCAGCACGCTAATGGAGTGGCAGAGCCATGACAAGTGGTCAAGGGTACAGTGATTTGAGTAAAATTAATGGAAGCAGTGCTTACATTCTCCTGGGAACCACTCATTGGAAACAACTGTAAATGTTAATTATTTCATCTTGACAGCTGAAGTCAATAGATGTGCTATTTGCAGATGCATTGCAATTACGTATAATGTTAGATGATGTAATTATTTATATTTTGTACGATTTAACACTGGTGTTGTTGATTTAAGATTGTAGTATTTGGGGTTCTACACGAAGCAGGCAAATACGAGTGGGAAAGTCAATGAATGATAAGCAATGGTAGTGCTCAAGGCTGAAGTATGTTCTTGGTAAGCACACAATATGTCTTTTGCAACACTGCACTGTCTGGTAGGCTCAACCAAATTACTCGTGCAAAACTTACTCAAGAGTAAGATGCGAGCAAGAGTGAAAATATAGGCATAGGTTAGGAGGCAATAGAGAGGTTGGTCAATTACCAAAATGTATTTACTCACACTAGTAGGCAAAATTAATGAAATAATAAAGTTACAGCTTTCTGAAAACATAATTCTTCTTTGGTTATTGAAAGAGACGTCACAGACGTTTGCAATTTGCACTTTTGTCTGTTCTTAAGTTACACCTGCTGGGGATATTTACTAACCTTCCTGTCGCAAACTGGTGTAACTTAGGACTGCCATTAAGAATAACTCTGAGTATTTGTATTTTGAATCACATACTCTTAGAACAACTTTCCTAGCCCCCATTTTAACAATTTCATGCGATCTGCAATATACAACTGTTTAGTGATAGAACATTTAACACATTTTAAATTAACATTAGATACTGTCTCTTCTCTCACTTAAAACTACTGTTCGCTGCTTTAATTTTCTGCCTCAAATTAGAAAACAGACGTGCTTGCTGTTTCATCCCAACTTACTGCCGTACTTATGTGATTGCCTTCTAGTTGTGTAAACTAAGTGTTGGAAATACACTTAACATCTTTCTAAATCTCCACGTGTAATACCTGAATGGGAATATACACGTTTGTGTACTCCCATATCAGCGATCTGCTACACAAGTGGGAAATCGAATAAGAGAAACTTAAACCAAAACATACACGAGTGTAAGCAACGCCCACATAGCTATGTTGTGTACACACCTATTTTACTGACACACCGATTTTTTAACTTTTTACGTCTGCTGTAACTTACACAAGCCTGATCAACTGGTTTGAGTCGGCCATAAGTTCAACATGTTCCTTTGTAAAAACGAAGGCCTGTTTTTGTGCCAGGTTACCCACCCTTTCAAAAAAGGTAAACTGTCTGTCCCGGAAGTAAAAAGAAAATGCACACTAAATAAAAGGGACTGTAGAGGATACGCTTCATAGAAGCTGAATGTAGCGCATTATTCTTTACCCACGCTTTTCCCTTCCGCATGGGCTATTGTTTCAGGGAATTCCTGAAATACACTGACCCAAAACACCCCCAAAGCTCACTGCACACTGATCTCATGTGTCGACAAGGCCGGGGGCTGGGACACAAAAACATAGGGACCATTCACAAAAACACTCCTCTTGCTACCCATTTTTGACCTGTCCCTGAATCAAAAAGTGTAACTTTTCAAAAGACTCTTCAACCTGACCGCACCCCCACGCTGCCTACATTTCTGGTTTGCTCAAGTGAATCAAGACATTGTTATAGATAAGGTGAAAGATAATTCGAGCCTAATGCTAGACATTCGGTTAGAAATCGAAAAATAGGCCACTAAGTAAAGCGGTCCAGAAGAAAACGATTAGGCAGTTGGCGGGTGGAAATATGGTGGTGCTTTAGTTCCACCTAATGCAAACAAGAACCTATTCGACTTTTTAAAAAAGAAGGTCTAAGAGGCACTTGACCCATCGGGATATCGGAAATGTTTATTATTAACAGTCTTACTATATAAACCACGGTTTCATAATTTGAAAATGTTGAAAATGGCTATGAAAGCTACAGTTCAATTGAAGTATTTACCTATTTTAACCCAGGCCACTGAATTGCTTTCTTCTGGCCCTTCAACATAAGTAGAATGCGAAAAAGCATAAGGGAAGGACGTTCCAGATCACTTATTTAACATCCCTGTAGCACTCGTTTAATGGTAATGGTCAAGAGGTAGGCCAGCAGTTTTAGGCTAAAGTATTTTAAGAAATCCTTGCCGGTCCGCAACGTTTTAAAGTGACTTAGTGAAATGATGCCCTTAACCCTGTTTTGAGGAATTGGCGTTATAAATGCTTTTCCATGTCAGAGAGCCTTGGCCTGGGGAGAATTAAAAAAAAATCCCCTCTGAGGAAAACAAACGGCAGTAAACTTCCGCGGAAAAGGTGAGAAAGCAAAGCATGTCCGTGGATTTCTAGTATTTCACACAGGAGTTACAGGGCACATTTATTTCATATAGAGAATGTTAGAGCATCATTGCTTTAAAACCGGTACCCGGCAACATTCCAGTCCGCTTTCAGAACACGGATGACAATGCAGTGGGGCCGCTTGACCTTTAACCCCTCCTCCCCCTTCTGCGGTTGGCTTAACAACAATCCGTGGAAAAGCCCGAACAAGGACTAGGACTGTCACACTCAGGGTATTTAAACTCCGAAAAAAATAGACAGCTAAATAGAAGATTTTTAAGAACGACAACCCGGAAGCTCATAAACAAGCATTGCTCAGTTGAAAAAATGATTGTTAGTTAGGAGTCGAGATGGAAATGTAATTCAGGCTCATTCTTCCTAGAAGTCTAGAAACAGCTTGCCTTAAACCTTTGCACTACGGAAATTGACCTTTTTGTGGTTCCCAACTCGACTAAACACGTGCAATTCATTTGTGGAAAGCACGTTTTCAATGACAAGCACCCACTCAATCAAGCATCCATAGTTTACACCCTCTAATTCGGAGGCAAAATCCCGGATTATGGGGATATGCACAAAATCGCAGAAAATAGTGTTGCTTTCATGAAATGAGGACCAATGTAACCCCGACCCCCTATTTTCCAAACGTTTTTATCACTAGTAGATTGAAAGTGTTAGCTAGAAGTTTATATTCCATGACAATAGAGATACAGCTCTTAATCATTGCGGAAACAAACTGGCTGACCAGAATATATTTTTCCACACTGCATTACCAACATGTCTCACTTCCTCTGTACCAGAGAGCGGGCGTCTATGCAGGAATCAGTTTATTTCTCAGGTGTACCGAGGCCCTGATGTGACATCTCAGGAACGCTACCATCCACCAATGCACACATGCTTTTTGATGGAAGTCATGTTGGGGGTGGTGGTGATTAGTTTGCCAATAATAGCATGAGGGTCTTACTGGACACGCTGCAGCATATACTACTGGCTGGTTTCATATTCTCATCCTGGTGGTCAGTGAGCTGGCTGTCTGACGCAGAGATCGGTGTTCAACTTATAGTTGATGAGATCGGTGTTCAACTTATAGTTGATGGGAAGATGCAATCAGCCAATTTTCCTTGTGTGGCTAGGACTGCCATTGTATAATCGTGACAAGATAATTTGCTTTCTGCTGTATGGGATATAACAAAGGCCAATTATAGGGCAATATAGCCCTCGGCTGAGAGCCATACGGGCAGTAAATTCTACCCTAGTGATACACCCGTTGCGTAACTTGGTCAGTAAGACTGTGGGCGGTGGTGGAGTGAGCTTCAGATTTCCCAACAATCACACTGGCACATAATGTTAAAATACATTACACGACAAGCAGGGCGCTCAAGAGGGGCTTAAGTGGCAGCGGAAAAGCAGAGGAATGCGGATAGATGGGGGTACCAAGTAGGAGAAAGCACATTATTTTGTGAAATATCCAACATTTTGGACATCTTTCTGAGTGGAGAGGCTGTGTGTACGTTTTTGTCTGTGCCTGTTAACATTCCTAGTGATATCCGACAGACACAGCACCATACTTGACTGAAAGCACCTGTACCCAACTATTTATCACAAAATACATTATTAGGGGGTTTAACTCCTCAAACACCCCCTCCTGAATCTACGCCCTGTAGACCTGTAGAGAGAGTGAGGTGGACCTTTAATGACTGGCGTAATTTAAAGCAGATGGACGTTCCACTCACCGGGGTTGAATGTTTTAAACTAAACACGGCTTTAGAGCAAGGTAAAGTTGGAACAGAGCAGATTTACAAACCTTTACTGTGCTTCAACCACACAATTGAATTCAATGTAGTTTTCAAAAATCAAATGTTCTCATGTGAACCAAAATTATTCTGCTGACAATTCACTTTTTGCATGCTGTACATTTTAAACCTGTTCGGATAATTGACACTACAGCATGGACAGACTCCCCTCTAAAATGTCTGGGTTATTTTTTAGCCCCCAAAACTACACAACCTTCAATTAAGCTTCTAAATATAAATCTGCCAAAGTTTGTTTTGCTGGGAAAATTAAACTTTTCACATCCTTTGAAAATACTGTTTTGAAAAAAAGAACTGTAATCTACAGCACGTTAGTCTCTGGGAACACGCAAGAGCACTCCTCAGTGGACCAAGGCTACAGGGCAATGTTTCCGCCACATTGGCCAAAGAAGTCTACTTAACCGTACACTTCTCAAGGCGCAGCGCATGTTTTCGCGCCGCGCTATTGGACAGAATCTTTCTGGGCGCTTTGCAGGAAGCAGAGGGAAAGGCTTCACTTGCACAAAGAGATTAACCACAGTAGAATGCAGCCCCAGATAAATGCCTCCTGCATAAAGCTTGCTGCTGGCTCCCACCGTGCCCTTTGACCCCACCATCCCCCACCAGCAACCCTCCCTTTGGAGGCCTGTCAATAACACCCAGTGCATTCCTACACTGAAGAAAGGGGTTTCATTGGGCAATGGCTGGGCCCTCAGCACAGGCAAGACCTTCTACAAAAGAGAGAAGAAAAGAAGGGGAGCCTCCACTACACATTCGGGGGGTGGGGGGCTGATTTACTCCAACTATTTCAGTATTTATCATTAAAACGGCAAGGGAGACAGCAACAGAAGGGGATCCCGGCAAGTGCACAATGTGACCTGGCTCATAAATATGAGAAAACAAACAGCTACGAAGGTGTTCCTCGTCATGCCCCTTCTAAAAACCCATTTCACTCTTTCCTTGCCAATCTCAGCTGGAAAGCACCAAAAATGTTAAGTAGTAGGAAAACAAAAAAATAATGTGGAGTCCAAAAAGGCAAAACAAACAAGGGGAGGCTAGGAATACATTAAATATCAGAGTGACTGAAGACTCTTTTCCCTGTAACTTTGAAAAGGGTTTATGGGAGCAGAGCATAGACATACGGTCAGAAAACTAAATTAATAGATATGTTTGCAGTTGCTTTCGTTATTGGGGGTTAATTTCTTTGTGAGCGCTCCTAATTTGGAACAGGAGGGAGCGGAGTTACATAGAAAGCAATTTGAACCCACCATTAATATGGTTAAGTGGGGCCGCCAGGATTAGTATTCGGATCTTCTGTTTCCACCTTTGAAAAATTAGCCACAATACCGCACATGGGACACACAACAAGGTGGATGTAGAAAAGAAAACATGCTGCTCCCCACAAAGTCCTTGACTGACCCCCCAATGTGGCTTGCTGAGTTACCAAATAGGGACTCTACACCCCTATGGAATCTTACTCACTGTGCCTGTACTGCACCAACGTTTGCACTTATATGGGATTGTATACTATGCAGAAGGTTTCTCTAACTTGCATCACGGGGGAAAGAGGCAGCTTGCATAGTTTTCATAGCTGTTTAGCCAAATGCTCTAACCTTCATCAGACTTTTAACGTGTCTGCAACAGCAGCTCTTCCGCTCAGGCGGAGGAGCGTCGCCACACTGCTCTGCGAGCAGTTTAAAAAGGAAAAATAATATGATAATAACACAATGTTAATATTTTATTTTTCCGTTTCTGCTTAGGTGGTTAGATGCAGGGCAACACTGGTCTGGCCAAAGCAGGGCTAGGGGTAGGCGTGGTAAGCACACTCTTAAGTGCGCATGCCGGTTTGGCCGGCCCAACAGTCATGCGCACTTTGCATGTTCTCCACCGGCTCTATTGCACAGCCTGGGTGGGGAACATGCACAGCCTCCCAGACACTCTCTGAGCAACGAATCACGGCACTCAGACCAATCACAAAGCTGCTGTAAGGCAGCGTCGTGGTTGGCTAGGGGAGTCTGGGAGCCTGTGTGCTTCTTGGTTCCTGCTCTTAAAGTCGACAGAGGAGCTGAAGAGGACTGAGAGAGGCGGATGCCGACCTGCAGGCAAGTGTTTTATTTTAAATTCCTTTTTTCTCATTAACCCCCAAACACCGCAGTGCCCCTCTCTCACCCTGCTACCCCCGTTAAGTAGTGGCCGCCATTGCATGCATGATTTGGGAAACCCCAGGAACACTGATCTTTCAGGTAGCTTATGGATGTAGAATTCTAGGGAGAGGTGCATTGACTGAATGTTTCTTCAAGAGCTGTAAAGAGGAGACACAGTCAACTCCCAAAATAAGAGATTACCTGTCTATAGGGGCCAAAGATTGACTGCTTTGATAGGTCTATGATCTGAACTGCTTTACCACCAATCTCCTGAACAGACTTCTCCCAGAACCCAAAACAGAGTAGTTGGGGTTATATACAAAGGAACAGAATCTGAGCAGCACTAGTAAATTAATAACAAAAATGGCCTTTCAAACTTGTGAGGCATTTTACCCATAAGCCAACAAACAAAATATTGAGACACTGAGGATAAAACCAACCAGTCATGAATTGCAGTGCTTCACTGGTGGCCAGATTGTGGACAAATAGCTGCTCAACCACCACAAGTAGTGTTGTCAAAGACACCAGCTGATAGACACTGAGCTGGGTGTATCTTCGAGCTCATGACAAAATAAGAGCCACTATTGATTCTGTTCCCAGTACTTGCCCACTGAGCTGCGCCTTGAAAGCTTTCCTATTCTGAGAACGAGGACTGAGAAGCAGACGGAGCTATCACCAATACTGGAGCCGAACACAACTTTTTTACTATTTCACTTATTGCTACTCCATCGCTGGCAGACCTGTTAATGTGGGTACAGGATACACAAACACCAGCGACAGGGGTCCCTTAAGTTCCAACTATGAAGTGCCAAGCCTGTCCTGGGTTGTTCCACTTACCAGTCAGAGATGGATGAAAACAGCAAAGCAAACAAGTGTACAGACAGGACGTCTTCCCAATAGTGCAGAAAAGCTTTCTTTGAGAGGCCAGTGTCCCACTGTATAGGGCTTCAGACAGGTAAGCCATGCAATTTTAGCGGACGTTGGCTAAAGGGGAAATATTCCTAGAGGATATCTCGAAGGCAGTCACCTTAAAAAATGTTTTGTAGGTCAGAAATTGCAAAAATAGAGGATAATATTAGCAGTGAATTTTGCGTAAAAATGCTACTGCATTTCTGCAAGGGCAGTGGGAACAGGGAGAAGAATCGCAGCAACACATTTTAAAACTAATCTTGAGTGCCATTGATATCCAGAGAAGAACACTAATGGAAATTATAGAGTGGTGTGTCTTGAGAGGGATCCCAGGCTACTGGAGACCGATAGTAGATTCCATAATGTGGATGTTTCAAGGGTGGGTGGGTATCAGTATCCCACTCTACCCTACCAAAAATAATGGTAGAATATGATTCATCCTGCTGCCTCTTGAGACCCACCCGTTCAGCAGTTCACACGTTGGTGAGGTCTCTTGTACTGGGTACACCAAACAGTTCTCTGGGAATGGCATAATCAACTGACTCCTTCAGTCACTGTAGCCTCAAGGAGATGAAGTAAACACATACAAAGTCAACAGAGGTATCCGGCTCTCGGCTCTGCCATGTGACAGCACGTAAACACCTCTTTTTGATGCTGCCCTACCTACGGTGATGTGCCCTCCTGTTGGGATTCAATGGACTTCTTGTTTAGTGAGGAGTTGTGTTCACCCGGCGACGGTATCCTGCCACTCACCCGGTGGCCCATTCAACCCAGAACAAAAGGTGCACATAGGTATTTTGAGCTTTGTGGAAGTCACAGGAAAGAATTCTGTTATTTAACAGGCATATCACTCTCATGGATATCAAAAATCGGACGTCAGAAGAACTGTAGAACACCAACATGTACAGCATCTCACGGTTCCCTAACACGATGTACAAAGGTTATACCTGGGGTCTGACAAATAAAGGTCTAAAGATTTAACTTTCACAGAGGAAAAAGACATAGGGAATATTGGAACCCAGGGTAAAACATACATTTGAGGAAAAGAATGAGAACTTCTGTGCAAAATGACACCAAAAAAACTCAACACTTTACTATATAAATCGCACACTGTTCAGTAACCATGAAATGACTCATTTTCTTTTTATGTCAGTAAATGAACACAATTCTTAGAACTGAAGGAAAACTTCCCAAATGTCATTTAAACCCAAAGCATGGTGGTCTGTTTGGGGTGCTCTACCACACCGTGTGAGCTTTCCTGCAGGCGACCTGCCTTGTAGTGGGCTATGCCATTTAATGAGTTGCTTTATAATAGAGCAATTGGACTATACTGTGCTGCCATGTCTTAATGGTGCTATTATATTCTGTCTTGGCTATCCCATGTTGTTATGGCAGAGGGAACTTATAATATTGTGGCCAATTTGTACTGTGGCACTATCTTAAATACTGAGGTCCACTATTACCATGTTTGCAGGGTAACTTAAAATACAATGTCTCAGCAGTGTTATTGATTTATATCTTGGTTAACCAATGGTGGCATGTCTGTGAAGCTCTATGGTATTGTGTTGTACGTCTCCTACAGTACCGTTGATCGTACTGAGGTGCACAATGGCCATGTATCTAGATTATCCCAAAAAGGTATTGTTGAGTGCCGTCATGGAGGCATGTCTGGGTTATCTTATGGTGGCATGCCTGGTGGGCTTCAAGGCAATATGTCCTGCTCCGTTTCAGGAGTCTAGAATTCTCCGCTGTGACATGCCGGTCCTCTGTTTTAGGACTACATTTTGGTTACCAGAAGTGACGTTATTGAGTGCTCAATAACCATGTGTCTAGGTTATAATAAAATAACATTATTTCTGTCTTGGTTCGCCTATATTAATATGCCTGGGAGAGGGAGCTCATTGGCATTTTATTTGATTTACCCTAATAGGCTATAACACGTACGGATTTGTATTGTGGAGGAATAACCAGGTTACCCTAAGGTGCCAGGTCTTACTGTTGCGAAGGAGAGGTCTGTGAGTTATGCTCTGGTATTCTGCCCAGTGTGCTACATGGCTCGGTGTCTGGGGTGTTCCAATACTGCTGTGTCACACAGTGCCATGAGGAGATGGTGTAAAGGCACAGTTAATGAGTTCTCAGGTGTCATGTGCATGGAAAATCACAGCATCTGGTCTCAGTAAGAGAAAAGTATTGAGTCAGTATGAACTCTAGGGGATCATACCTGGTAGCATTTCATGGCACACACCTAAGCACGGTGTATGGTGTATTTGCACAGTGGCATATAAGGGATGGCACAGTGATGACAATCAATCAATCAAAGCATTTATATAGCGCACTACTCACCCGGAGGGTCTCAAGGCGCTGGGGGGAGGGGGTCCGCTACTGCTCGAACAGCCAGGTCTTGAGCTGCTTCCTGAAGGCGAGGTGGTCTTGGGTCTGGCGGAGGTGGGTCGGAAGGGAGTTCCAGGTTTTGGCTGCTAGGTAGGAGAAGGACCTTCCTCCTGTGGTGGCTCTTCGGATGCGGGGGACGGTGGCGAGGGCGTGGCTGGTCGATCGGAGCTGGCGTTTGGGAGCGTAGAAGTTGAGGCGGTTGTTGAGGTATCCTGGGCCTTGGTTGTGTAGGGCTTTGTGTGCGTGGGTGAGGAGCCGGAAGGTGATTCTCTTGTTGACCGGGAGCCAGTGCAGGTTTCTCAGGTGTCCGGAGATGTGGCTGCGGCGGGGGATGTCCAGGATGAGTCGTGCTGAGGTGTTCTGGATCCGCTGGAGTCTCTTCTGGAGTTTGGCGGTGGTTCCGGCGTAGAGGGAGTTGCCGTAGTCCAGACGGCTGGTGACGAGGGCCTGGGTGACCGTCTTCCTGGTCTCGGTGGGGATCCATCGGAAGATCTTACGTAGCATGCGAAGGATGTTGAAGCATGACGAGGAGACGGCGTTGACTTGTCTGGTCATGGAGAGGGAGGAGTCCAGGATGAAGCCCAGGTTGCGTGCGTGGTCTGTGGGTTTGGGTGCGCTGCCCAGGGCGGGGGGCCACCAGGAGTCGTCCCAGGCGGAGGGTGATGATCCCAGGATGAGGACTTCCGTCTTGTCCGAGTTCAGTTTCAGGCGGCTGTTCGACATCCAATTGGCTACGTTTGTCATCCCTTCGTGCAGATTGGCTCTGGCGGTGGCGGGGTCGTTGGTGAGGGAGAGGATCAGCTGGGTGTCGTCGGCGTAGGAGATGATGTTGAGGTTGTGCTGGCGTGCGATGGCTGCGAGGGGGCTCATGTAGACGTTGAAGAGTGTTGGGCTGAGCGAGGAGCCTTGAGGAACACCGCAGGTGACTTCGGTGGCATCTGACCTGAACGGGGGGAGGCGGACTCTCTGTGTCCTTCCGGCGAGGAAGGAGATGATCCACTCCAGTGCCTTCTCCTGGATTCAGACGTTGCTCAGGCGCTGTACTAGGGTACGGTGGCAGACAGTGTCGAAGGCCACGGAGAGGTCCAGGAGGATGAGGGCCGCTGTTTCTCCGTTGTCGAGCAGGGCTCGGATGTCATCGGTAGCTGCGATCAGGGCAGTCTCGGTGCTGTGGTTGGCCCGGAAGCCAGACTGCGAGAGGTCGAGGGAGTCGTTCGTCTCGAGGAAGGCGGCACTGTGCTTGAGAGGCCTTTCAATGTTGGATCTGATGGGGCTCTGTGGTACGCAGAGAGGGCTGTATTTCCCGGGCAATATGGCAACTTTATCTGGGCTATCTCTGATGTGCTGGACCAAAGGGAATTTGTGTTGTTGAGGATTCCGAGATATCTCCGAAGAAATGTATCCAACACAATGGCAAGTCCAAGGTGAGATCTACAGTTATCTAAGACAGCAGATATGATAGAGAATATGGGGTGGGAATAGAATCTGTAGACGTATGTCCAGAGGAGTTTCAACAGAGTCATGTCAAGCACAGTCGTAAAGTAAGGACCCATAAGTGTATCTGGCACATAATAAACAAGGCATCTAGCATGAAGTTAACATATCTTTCTAGGTTAAGTTTGTGGACATAATTTCTGTGGGTTTATCCAAGCCATTGTGTCAGGTAAAAGAACCTATGTCCAGATGTCTTCTCAATGTTGGATCTAGGGAGAGGGGGTGGTCGAGGATTTTATTTAGTGGTGAGCAGTTATAGGAAGTCCTGATTGCTTCACTTGTAATACCTTTGAATCTATATAGATGGGTCGTTTTAGTTAGTCAAACATATCACAAATCCCCTACTTCACTCTTTCCATAATCCTGCAGCCATTATGATTTATGAGAGAATGTCTCTGAAGGAATGAATGGTGTGCACTGTTTTGTCTGTGGGGAGAGGCATCCTAAACTATCAAGCAAGAGGCCCCAAAGTCCACATTGGCTCTGCCTCTGAGCAATACTAGGAGTACGAAATCATGACAACGGTACTGTCTTTCTTTTGTTCAAATTGCCACTTTATCCTAATAGTCACCTGTTTCTAATATAGATAACTTTTTAGGCTTATGAGACTATTCATGTTGGACTCTACAACATTCGGGTTTAAAATGGACAAGAAAATAAGCATAGACATGATAAATATCCTTAGGAACAAAGCATGAGCGAGAACAAAAGGGGAACCATCACAAATCGACCTCTTATTTCAATCGCACTTTAAGCACTAATACACTCAACGTGTCAATGTGTGATACTCAACAGTACAAGCCAAAACGAGACACTTTGCTGTGCCCGCAAGCAACAAACTGCATAATGTCATTCTGCAACTTGCAAAGTGTGATGTTCAGTAACCTCTGCTAAAAATACACAGAAAAATAGTAAGGTGTGTCTCGTCAAATCACGCCTGAAAAAGTGCAAACCAAAGTTTATTTAAAGTTCTTGGGTCAATCGTGGTTATTTTGTATTAAGATAGTCAAAGCATGTGAAACACGTTAAAAATTACATTTCGCTATACTAAATCAAGTGATCAAGAAATGTTGTTACAAATGTTGCTGTACATAAGCCTTTTAAAATTAGAATTCATTCTGTTTTCTGAAACGGAGGAAGTTTTACCCACTTCCAATGTGGGTTCTGTCATACAGGACTAAGGAGCAAATGGGCATTTGAAGGGTTGTGAAGAGTATCCTGGCAGATGAGCCAACTGCCAGGCTTGTAGGTGCTTTTTAGGTCGCGCGCCTAGCGTTGCAGTGCGCAGCGAAAGACCTCATGTAGGGGGGTTGAAAACGGACCTAGGAATCGCACACGCTCGTGCGTGTGCTTTTCCTTTTGGCGCACGCTATTGGCATTTGCGTGCGTCTTTTTATCAAAGACAGCACGCAACTGGCCAAAGGCGGGCGCATTGCTCCGCCCATGGCCTATTGGTGTCTATTACGCGCACCGCTGCCATGTGGTTTCAATTATCGTGCACAGACACAGGCACGATAATTGAAACCACATGTCTCGCAGTGGCGCGTGCGCACCACTCGCGGGTTTGTTTGTTTGTTTTGGATCCATTTCACAAGGAAGCAAGTATATAAAAGAAGGAAATAGGTGGGCTGTTCATTTCTATTACTGCAACCAACTTCTTAGACTCATTGCATCTAGTTTGCATCTTTTGCTTCATGGGATTCTTTGAATGTATTGAGACTTTTTTTTTTAACTTTCTTTTTTTGTCAATCAGTAGTTTCATCGGCTTCCTGCCCTCTCAAACTTCCTAAGGCTCCATCGGGAGCTTGGCAACGGGCGAATATCTCCTGTGGTGCGCCAGCAGTTTGTTGCTCATTACATTCTTGCCTCTGCCTTGGAACTAATTATCTAGTGTCCCTAAATGTCCGAGACGCTTCTGCTAAGTCTTTTTTTTCCTTTTGTAGGGCATGTGTTTGTTTAGCATGAACTCGACCGAAGGTAAACAAACTCGACTGAAGGTAACAAAAAGCTTTACTTTACCATATCAGTTGTATTTTGGATGGACAGGGACTAGAACTGTGCTCTACGCACGGACATTCTCTACATTAATCATGTATGCACCGTGGGCCCCTGCTATTTAGACTCCTCCCGGGGAGTAGCTTATTGTTGTGGATGGTCACAGGTTAAACGTCGAGCGGCCCCAGGGGTATGTTATATTTGGTATCCCCTAGTCTCTGGCTCTCTAGCGGTGTCATTGCCTGATACTGACCTAAAAACACTGCAGGTTTTCTTCAACCGCGTGATCTGCGGCACAATCAGAGTTCCCTGGCTGGGGTCGGTTACCAGCGTATTATAAACTATGTGGCTGGGAGACCTGTCTGTAACGATGCAGTCCACAAATAGTACAGTGGAAGCTGATGCTTTGTTATTTTAATCAGGCGGTGTAGCCACGGTCAAATCAATAGGGTAGCTGGGAGCTCTGTTGGTTACAATGCGGGCCACCAAAAGCACAGTGGGTGCCAGCAGTGCGTCATATGTGACATATAGTGTTCGGATGCCTTCCAATAGTGTACATCTGAAACTATCTTCACATATTGAGACACACTACTTCATCCTAACCACCTGGTCATGGAATGGGTAGTTGTAGAACAGCTCTCTGTGAATCTGGAGCATATGCAGGGCTTTAAGTGGGATGAAAAAACTGGGGATCTCTCCAGGGGGCATGCCCAATGTAATTAAGGGCTTGGTTTAAAACACATAAGCTATCAATCTATGCTTAGCATTGTGTGCTGCCCAAATGGCATTGTGATTCTTCTGTCATTGCATCCATATATATGATACAAGTAACATTAACACCAACAGGCCAGGACGATTGGCTTTGTCAATGGTTTTTAGTTGCATAAGATAAAAAAGTAGCATAGAAACCTGGAAAATGCTTCAGGTCTGAAAAGAGATTATGAAAGACCTACAAGGAGTCTCTTCGAAGTTACACCACAGGCAAACTTGCCAAACAGGTGTTTTTTTCTTTAGTAAAAGCGCCCCATGCGGCGCTTTCACATTAATGGCGGCCGCGTCCCTTTCTTTAGACGTGGCTTGTCTAATAAAAGGGGCGTGGCCGACATTAACGTGAAAGCACGGCATGGGCACTTTACAAAAGTTGCATTTGCAATGGAACAGGTCTCGTTTTTTAAATTATTGTAAACAGCATTCATTCATCCGCTACCACAATCTAGCACCTTCTCTTAACTTTATGCTGTGCGCCACGATGGACGCTACCACTGAACAACGGAGGGAGGGGGTGAAAAAAAGCACATCTGGTTACTCACAGTTCAAGTTTGTGTGAATGATATTAAAATATGCAGGTCCATAACCCTGCAGTGCGGGTGCCAGTCCCCTTCCCCTTATCGTAGGACATGCCGCGGCATAAATGGGGGCGGGAGTGTCGCGACACAAGAGATTTTGCACATGAATTCCAGCCCGTTTGTGTATAAATGATGGTCCCATTAAAACCTCGTCACACCATGTGATGCGTTGTTTCTAGTTTGGTGAATCCATTCAGTGCACTCCCAGGTTTCTGCCCTTTATGCAAATGAGACAAAGGTAAAAAAAAATCTGCTGCTCAGTATCACACAGAGTACTGAAGTGGGACTCTGAGAACTTGCATTGAGATGTCTGCACATGGCCACTACATGACCACAGCTGACTCAGGGACGCGCCATCTTGAATTATCACCATAGTGGTGAAATCACACTGGACACGCAGGGTTTGGGAATATGTGTTCTATTTTATTGTCTCGTTTACCACCTTCTCCTTAAAGGCAGACACTCTGGGACTGCTCACTTTTCAGGACTCATTTGGAGTTTGTAGCACCTGCACTCGTGTGATTTCTCGTGATCATTAAAGATTCGAGGCATTTTGCTGAAAGTTAGTGTATTGTATTGCAGCAATTATATAGCGCTTACTACATGTTTGTGGGGCACAGAAGCACTTGGCTACTTTGTCAGGAAGCCACACTGTGTAAGGTGTGTGGCTGGAAGTGTGCTGTCATTGTTTTGTACTATGTGGGAGCGGTGGTGCTGGAACAATATTGAGTGGGGGGGGGGGAGTAAGGCGGGGCTGCAATCAATGTTCCTTCTCTAAAGACATATGGATTGTGAAAACTCCAAACTCCGCACAAAGAACAAACATTACAGTTCACAATCATCGTCCACTACAATAAATGCAACTATTTATTTATATTTACATACATTTGCTTCACTGCAAACACAACCATAGAGCTGACAATATATTTACAATGCCAATAACTCAAACTCTAACAAATGCGAGACCTATTGCATTGCAAATGCTTGTTTCAGTTGGTGAGGAATATTGCCTTGTAGAGTATTGTTGATGACTTTGGTTTCAAATGGCATTCACTGTCGCCTTTTTATCCACCAGATTGAATGTGTGGGGGTCTCTCTATTGCCATTCTAGACCATTGTTACAGATAGAGATTAGGCTTGTTTGCAGGTACTGGATACATATTTTTTTGAGATTTCAGTCTTTGGGACAGTACATTAAGTCCATTTTTAGTAAGAATGAAGGCCTGGTCATTCGCAGCTTCGTGACAGCGATTTAGCAATGACCAAAGTCACCTATGGAGAGGGATATGTTAGTGACAGAGCCAAGTTAACTTGTTTTCACACATTCTGTGAAATAATATTCAAGTCTTTCTTCTCTCTTATTTAGGATGGAGTCATATGTAATAATTAGCAAAATGCACTTGGCCGATGTCTACTATACTCCTTGGAAATGAAAAACATTTATTAGGGTCTTTGTGACATGAAACCTGTTCCATGTGGCGCACATCTAAGTATTGAGGGAGAGGGCAAGTGTATCCAAGCTGTTGAGGACAATGGTAGGAGGGTTAATGATGCAGAGAAAGAGTTGGATGGGATCTATACAAGTTTACTGGGATAAGCATACTTGTAAAGGTTTACCAGGCAAGTATTATACTCGAACATTAGACAGATGCTGGGATCAAGATGCACTCTGAACATCACAAAAGACCAGGAAAAAGTAGCAGGTATGTTACCTATGATCACATATTCAGGAAAAGGACCCACTCTAGCCCTATACAAGTATCGGCAACAGCTGAAAGTCTGTTACGAAGCATGTTTCGATTAGACATATAGCCTGGCTAGGACATTCAGTAACAGTTTTGCATCAAGCTTTCCAGAAAATCAACTACGTAACATAATTAATCATAATTAAGAAAGAATCACCATAGTCGGCCACTGGAATTATGCGACGGGGAGGACATGTGTGACATGGTCACCTTCATTATGCAGCAAGAAAAGGCAAGTTATACGGAGTAATGCTGCACATTTTGTGATAGTGTTACCTCATTATTTTCTGTGATTTTCACACATGTTAACACTGAGCAAAGATGGGATAGACAAAACAGGGTACACACAGGGAACAATCTGTGGGGCCACAAGGGTTGAGAGGTCTCTTCAACAGTTGAAGAGCGGTGGGGGATATATCTTCTCGTTAATGCTCAAAACTAAAAGGAAGTATCCCGCCTATGGTTACAAGGAAGATAGTAAATATTACATAAGGCACGGATGGGGTGGTTTTCTTGTAAACTTCTAGTGGGAAAGCTAGCTCTCATGGCTGGTGCGGAGAAGGAAAAAAAATCCTTTTTATATATAACCCTCACACACTCTATTAGGGTCATGCTTTATCACAATGTGGTTTATACATTTACCTGTAACCATGATCTAAAAATTATCCATACAAACATATACCATGGTTTTTTTCTTACAGGTGAGACAAGAGAAACTGAAACACAGGAAGGGCAAGTATTAACATTGCTCAATTAATATAGTGCATAACATAGCTGTGCGCTTGACTACCCAGGGAGGTGTTTACTTTGATGCCCTGATGAAAGTCCAGAACCTTGTTAGGCCGTAGTGTAGGTCTGAAGCATGTTGGTTAACAAAACATAGGGTCATAGGACCAGAATACCCATTTCCTATTTTTAGCTTTCCTCACCATCGCCACGAATAAAGGGATACCTTGGAGAAGGTGAGGGATTTATAATCTCTAGTTAAGCCACCTTGTCAACCTTTTTTCCTAAGTGCTCCCTGAAATATGGTCAGGCCCACCCTGACCTTTAGGAGACAGGGTGGACCTGAAGAAGCATGAAACTAACAGAGTGTGTGAGGGTTATATATATAAAAAATGTTTCCTTCCCCGCACCAGCCATGTGGAGCTAGCTTTCCCACTAGGATCTTCTGGAAATAGTAATCACTGCAGCCCCTTCAGCTAAGCTTAGGCATATCGCCATATTCAACATCAACATATGCTCACTCCTGACTCAGCCCCAGTCAGTTACAGTTGACCAACTTTCTCAACCGCATGCCTGGTGATTGGGCTAAGATAATTGCTGGGGACTTTAATGCAACAGTCCATATAGGGACAGCAGTCCAAGCCATGGCAAGAGCAGTTGATGATCGTTGGGTGGGAACACATGTCACCATGCCCTTAGATCACAGGCCATCAAATGTTGTGGAACAAATTACAGATTTAATGATAACACACAGGTTAATGCCAATGAACAGCAATTCTCCAGTTGATTTTCCCTCCATTCAACCTTCAAACGAGGTATGTGCACAAGTCGTATAGATAACAGTTTTATGGACTGCAAATTATAGTCCTACATGATTGACATGGAGGTCGTACCAAGAATGGATAGCGATCATGATGCACTATATGGCCAATTCCAAGCCAGTCCACTTGCAAATGAATGTTTACTTAGGGACTTGCCCCCATAATTGTTACAACTAACAATAGAAGAAACGCCAAACGGGCCTCAATCGAAGGGCACTACAACCTTATCCCAAATTTACCTTCGATTTGTAGAGATATTTGGCCCATACAAACAGGTTGATATAGGTCTGATAGATTTTGTTAGTCTTCACTGTGATCTTATTGACCAGCTGAAAACCCACTCCATGTGGGAGGGGGAAGACGTAATCCACCTGAGGAGGCTACACAAAAGGGTTCACAGGCGAGTGCAAAGCCGCTAAGGCAACTGCACTGGATGCTGTTAAAAAAAGGTGAGCATAGTAACATTGTCAGGGCAAGGAGACAATACAAGGCAACCCTTGTTATTTGCAAGAGTAGGTGGGAGCAAGCCAATGGGATATCCTCACAGAATTCCTTGCAAAGAAATGTAAGGTATTTTGAAAACTTGCAACTAACTGAAATCTTACCATCAACAATCACATAGAATCAGTGGTCCAACCAGATGCATGGTTTGCTCACTTCTCTGGTTTATATAGCAAGTGGTCTAGTGACATCCAGTCTCCTAGCGAATGCTTGCAGCATCCAGTAGCACATGCAATGACGAAGCAGAGGCCAGCACACCTGTTGAATTTGAGATGGCCGGAACAGCACAGGTCCCCTATCAAATGAGCATTCCAGGAGATTTGTTCCTATCCCAACCAAAAACCTGGGTCCCGTACTTGCTGGGGAATACCATTATGAGAGGGGAGGATAGACTGCCATCCTGGGGCTGTGCCACCATCGTTCCCATCTATAAGAAATGTAGGCATGATGCCCCACTCAACTATAGGCCTATCAACCTCATCAACAAGGACAGGTATTGTCTAGAGTCTGCTCATGGATTAGTGACAACCACATCCTCTCGGATAGCCATGCTGGGTTCAAGAGCAGGGTCAGTTAAGTGGACCAGGCCTATCGCTTCACGATGCTGTGCTGGAAATACAACATCTTGAAGCGGGACCATCTCTACATGGTCTTTATGGACCTAAGAGCTGTGTTCGACCTGGTCCTTAGGGACAGCCTGTGGAGGGTCCTGTTGGAATACCTCAACCCTAGAGATCTTCTGAGAAGTCTGAAGGTACTGCACCAGGACACATATGCACAAGTCAGGTAGACCATGGAAGGCGACCTCACTGAAAGGATACCGGTAAACCATGGGGTATGGCAAATATGCGTCCTATCTCCTACACTGTTCATTCTGTATATCAATATCATGGTTGAATGGCTGAGCAATTGCAAGTACAACACACCCAAATCTGAAAACAAAAGTACTCCACTTCTGATGTTTGCAGCTGAAACATTGCTCTTTTCCAGAACCTCGATGGGACTCCAGTCACTTCTAGACAGCTTTCTCTCCTTTTGCTTGACGCGGGGGTTAGAAATGAATCCCTCCAAGTCTAAATTTATGGCGGGGAACTCTCATCACTTTTTCAGAAGTCGGATGAAGGGGATCCCACTAGAGCAAGTGAACCAATTCAATTAGTTGGGCGTCAGATTATCTGACTGTGGAAAACGTGTAATATTTTACTTGGCATAAGCGACAGCCATTTTGGCTGTGGTGTCCATTTAAGTTTCCTTCAAATTTCTTTTGTCTTTTCACTCTGCTTGTGCTATCTATTTTAGTTGACATCGTGACTCAGCTAAAAGCAGTGTACGTGCTGAGAGTTTGTAGCTGCCAGTACACCTGTTAACTGTCAATCATTTACTGCTGCCATAAGCATTTCTGCTTCCCCTCCCACTTTGATGACCATGTAGTTTTCATCTGCCCTTGTTTGCTGACAACTATTCCTAAAACTTGTTCTTCCTATTTCTGTTCACGTGCTTACACTGCACAAAACCTGTATAAAAAGGGCACTAGTTTGTGAAGCCAGTGTACTACCTCATGCAGCACTTGAGTGCTGTGTGGATGTGGTCCCACTCATGAGTGATTAATAAACTTGTTATTTATTTCCAAATCCAGTGTTGATTTCTATTTTGTTGGTCTTTGAACCCGTGGACAAAAGGGTGACCCAGCACCAGTATACCCCTAAAAAGGTACATTTCCACAGTTAATTAAGCATGGGCCCCCCAAATAACAAAAAGCTGAACCGTGCTACACCAAAGGGTGGTAAGGAAACACAAGGCCACCCACAGTAGTGCAATTACCCTAGCACTGGAAGTCTGTGGTAGCTGGGGCTACACACAGTGCAGAGATCTGGGGCTACACTGATTTGATCCCTTTTGTACAAACTGAAAATAAGTTAATTTGGTCACTACTCTGGCTACCGTCAAGCACTCCCTTGCTACCCCTATGATTTGACCTGACATTAACCAAGGTGGACCTGTCAGCTCTTCTGAAACCCCTCCTAAATTGGGTACATATTTGGACTACAGCAAACTTGCCACCCTAAAGGGAAGCATTATCCAAATTAATTTTCATAGATAAAAACATATGTACTCCATGGCTCAGGAAGATCAAGCATGTATGTGTAGCCATCAAAATGGAGGGTATAGGACACTCCCCAACTGAAACAAGAAAGGCCACTGTCACCAAAATAAAGGATATTTTTGAGGAAACACCATTGGTTAGACTCTGGAATGATGTAAAGGGGGTAGCATTTCAGAAAAAATCCTCCAACTCAAATGCTCACCTAGGTGTGAGCCAGACCTGGATAGGATCAAACCCTCTCAAGCTTAGAGCCTATACATTAAATTTAAGATAGGCAGCCTGCCCCTATTGACATTAATGAGCAGATGGGGCAAAAGTACACTGCCAATCAATAAATGCCCCATCTGCTCGATGATTCCCAAGTCAACAGAGCACTTTATTTTCTTTTGTCCAGGCTACATCCAGCCACGTAGAAGGTGGATTAAGACTGTGCAAGAACATGGGTACAACTCACTACTGGGAGGCCTATAGTCTCTTAAGATGAGACACAAATGAGAAGATTGTGTTCAACACCTCTAGGTTCCTCCTCGGGGCTTGGAGACTTACAGAAAACAGGATAGCTAGTGAGGGTGGATTACCATGTGGGGGTTGATTGCCTCCCCCTGGTTCAGGCAATCCCTGCTATCCCTCCTGAAAATCCTCACACATTCCTTGCTGGTCTTATCTCCTCTATCCTAATGTGCAACTTATCTAATGCCTCTCTTGAATTGTAGATGTTTTAGACTGACATGTTTAAAATGCTGAGTATCCAATCAGACGTCTCTCAATGGGCGCCTCCTCTGCTAAGGCGGAGGAGCATCACTCCACTCTTTCAGCAGGAAAATAAAATTATAATAGCATAGTTATTATCATTTTCTACAGGTTTCAGGGATGGGTGAGGCTGGGGAGGGGATGGAGGAACAGGGGGAGGAGTGGTGTGCGCACTCCAAGTAAGCACGACTGCTTGGCCTGCTGTCTCGGGCTGGCCAACAGTCACACATACTTTGCATGTTCCCCACCAGGCTCCATTACACAGCCTGATGGAGACCATGCCCAGACCCCCAGTCCCCATTTGATCGCCGATCCACAGTACTCAGATCAATCGCAAAATTGCATTGCATTGCAGTGTTGTAATTGGCTATGGGGAGTCTGGGTTCTTCCTTGATCCGGACTTTCTGGAGAAGCAAAGGAGAGACGCGGTTGGCGAAGAGATCGAGTGCTAATTTTTTTGTCACAAGCTCAAGCGCCCCTCTGCAGATCAGCGCCCTGGGCATGGCCCCAGCTCACTCATGCCAATGGCCGGCCCTGCTGCAAAGTATGCAGCAGATGATGGATTATGTGGCAAATTCATATTAATGCGGAAACGCTGCTGCCTCGGAATCGCATAATTCCAGTGGCCATGCACAGTACTATACTGCATTGCTTTAATGAATGCATCAGAGGGGAAAAATGTAGCCAATACTTCTTCTGGAGAAGTCCTAATGTTGACAGGAATGTGGTGTGGACAAAGAAAAAGTGGCATATAGGCCCTGCGTCACTGAAGAGCGCCCGGTGCCCTGCTCTCCCCAAGCTGCTTGATGTGGAGACCAGCAGCAGATTTTGCCTCTCTAAATAATGCATTTCCAGACTCCTAATGAATGCCAGTGACGGGCCCGTATTCATTACTCCGGTGCTTTAAGTTACATCTGGTTAGACATTGCAAAAAGCAGCCTCTCCCCATCGGGTCAGACAAGCTAAAATCAATATGCGCGAGCAACTGTCTGGAGCGCGAGACTTTGCCATCAGCCGTCCCTACTCGAGACCCACAGAGTGCACCCCGGAGGGAGCTGGCGAGACCAAGGTGAGCCTCTTCCCTCCATGGCCACCTCCGCGCTGTGAAGAGACAATGCTGGCTGCCACGCCGAGAGCTGCAGGAACAAGTGGGCATAGTCAGGGTGCCATCCTGCTAACAGCTACATCTTCATTCCAGAGCAGGGTTTGGGCATCTCATGGTACTGCAGGTGCTGAGGTATGAACCCGTCAGGGCACAATGTAAACATCACTTGGATAGTACCTGTGTCCCCTCGTCTAGCAATGGATGGGGCAGGAGCATAACAATCTGTGTTATGCACCAGTCACCTGCATACCGTGCTTAATGTGTGCTGGGGGTGGGCATCACTGCGTCATCCTTTTCATTATCAGACTTTGACCCAGAGCAAGCGGGATTAAGTCAGAAAAGAGCAACAAAAGAAAACCAATGGCAAAGCGGGAAAGCAGGGTTGAAAGGGACTCACAGGAGTGAGATTAAGGGACAGGTAGTGTGAGGGTAGAGGAGCAAGATGCATGAGGTGGATTCGAGGCTAGTCAGCCTTGTATTCGGCTACCCCAGCATTCGTAGGTGGTGGTAGTAGGCTCCTAAGAGAAACTTTTGGACTCTCCCTCTTTTTCTAAAAACAAAACAAAACAATTAAACATGTTTTTATTACGTCCCCATCATCTCCTGACATGACATTCTTTTAACACAGGTGCCTCTGCCATGGAGCCCCCAGATATACACCAGTGTAAGGCTTCAATTTCTGTAGACACCCGAACATTTCACTGCCTCCCCTCCTACCATACTGACCACAGATGTATATATGAAACTGCCATTACCACTGACACTACAGCTAGGTAGGATTTTCTAAAGAATAGAAGCGTTCTATAACACCAACAAAACAAACAAATAATAAACACACACACTCAGCACATCACTGAACACATCATGCCACACAACATAATAGGAAGCAAAACATAACAGAAAACATCACAATTAGAATATATAAAACCATAGAGATCAAAAAACGCATAGCATACAAATATAGCATACAACATGCAAACACATTATCCTAGTCAGCTACACATTTTGGAGCAGGTGCAAAGTATTTCGAAAGTGATGCAAAGTGCCACCAAGCATTTGCTGTGTTCTGAAAGGGTCAGGTAACTGTGTCCTCTGCTCGCCTTTTCACAGGACAGGGTCAGGTGGATGTCGAAACTCTTTGCTTGTTTTTTATGCTAGTAACTATGCCACTAGTAACTGACTCCCTGTGCTGCTGTCCTAATACTGCACACTATGCCAACGGAACCAAGCTATACCTGGCAAATAAACGCTAACTAGGGCAAAAACAGTCTTGGGTACCTTGTGTTTCGGTTCAGGGAGGACCGGCCTGGGGGTTTGGGCTGGACTGTTCTCATTGGAGAAGGGTTAAGACTGATTTGCTGGTATGGCATTGTGTACCCCAGTAATTTCCAGTGGCTGAGATTAATTGAAGCATTCGATCCATCACGTTATGCATACTTTATTGTTTTACTCAAAGAGATTGTTTTCAAACCAGAGCCTCATCACTTTTCCACCATTACACAGGCATTGGTGAAGCAGGCGCATTAATCTTTCGGATTTGCACTGGAGCCTGTGACCTGCAGGGCACCTACAATAACCAATGCAGTCGAACCTGCATCCTATGTTATGCAAGTGCCACTAATCATGTGAGTTCCATGCTGTATGTCAGTGATGGAACAATTTAAGGAGTCCTGCCATGAATGTCTCATTGCAGAAGTCTTTGGGATTGTGAAACATCCATGCGTCACACAAAGGACAAGTGTAGCAAATGAGCCACGTCCATTCAGCAGGTGAGTGGCAAGGGTATAGTATGTAATAGGTGTCCAGTGGTGCATTTTCTGAAGCACACTAAAGCGTTATGTGGTGGCACACTGTCATTTACAGACATTTTCCATTGAAACGGCCACTACATTTGCACAGAAACACAGTTTTACTGATAAAACTACATAGTGCACAAATAATAATGAGTGGTAAAAGTATTTCAGTGAATATTCATAATCTGCGTGTCACCAAGTATAGTGTCTTGATTTGTTTTATTCCTATTAAAAATAAATCAATGTCTGTCAGACTTAAGGATTCAAAATGGGTCTCTTGTGCTCTCTTTCCGGTGGATACATTTTGAAATATCTATGCAGTCAATTTATAGGCATTTCAATTTTGTTGTGTGCTAGAAAATAAATGACTTTCTACACCATTTCCGTTTACACTCCTTGTACTTCAGCACAGCTGTCACATAGATCACTTTATAAAATCCTCTCACTATGCAGTCAGATAAAGAAAAGTAAACAATAATATTCCTTTTGAAAGGATAAGCAGCAATTTCTCAGACTTGACCCTCGTCTTTGAATGCATTGCAAACATGGCAAGATAAACAAACTTTAAAGGCATCTTTATTGCTCATTCACCTTCAATACTCCAATAATGCTATTTTGAGAACGTTTCAGCACCCCCTCAAACTCAACTTCATGTAAATGTTGTTGTAATTCTGAATTGTGATGGAAACAAAAATGTTAATAGAAATTAAGCAAATCAATGCACTAGTGGTGTGCAGTGCGTGACCACACCATGCTTTAGTAACATATTGTGGGACAGTGTAGACCAAAATGCATCACTATGTACTACACCCTTACCAGCCTACGGTTGAATGCCTTTGCTACACTTTTACTTTGAGTGACGGTTGAGTTTTTCATAACCCGTACGACTATTGTAATGTAATGTTGATGGCAGCACCGTCTACTCAGAAAATTGTTCCAACAGCACTGTAACAAAGCCTTTAACCCTTATTTAGTTTGGTTAACTGACATAAAAATCACGAATGAAATTTTGCTCCAAGTAGAGAAGATAACTAGTTAAAAAGAACTTCAAAGCTTTCGGATTCGACGAGGTAAGACAACGGGTATTAATTAAAAGATACTTTCCGCTTCTTCCTAGATCACTGCGCTACCCACGCAGGACGAAGGCAGCAAGCCCCGAGCGCGCGTGCCGCCGGCAGCTTCCGCCTAACCACAAGCAGATATAACCGTGGCGCAAAGCGTGGGCTCGCGACGAGGGCGCGCGATGAGACTGGGCCTCATTGGCAGAGCAGTTGCGAGTGCGCAGCTGTGGAATCCTATTGCTCATTGCCTGCGTCTTATCTCTCACGTGCAAAGGCACGTACTGGGACGCGGCCGGTGACCACAGCTGCGCCCAGTCCGAGATCCATCACAGAGCCCTGAAGCTCACCACAAGCGCTAGCCCCAGCAAAGTCAACGGTACGGCCTCTGGTGCGGCCATTCAGGTTGGCTGTTGTAAACGGCGTTTCACTAAAGAAGCGCGGCTGCCACGCTTGGTTTGGGAGTGGAGAGATAAATGGACCTTTACAATAAGAAATTATTGGCGCTTTGCACGAGATTATGGCAAATAGACGCATGCTTAAAGTCTTCTATGAAGGTGCTGGTAAACAATCAGAAACAGTCCGCTGTGCAGTAAGTTTTCAACGCAGGTGCGCTCGGTACAGAAATACTGTCTCTAAATGCAGTCAAAGGAGACCGTTTTATGAGGTAGGTCTCAAATCAGACTTTCTTACAGCTATATTGGGGACAGTAACACTGTATGCAAGAAAAAAACATGCTCCTATGCAAACGTTTTTTGTTGTTGTTTGTAAATCTTTTGTAGTAAACTAGTTGTAATGCAAACATTTTTATTCTATCAATAGCATGAAGCCTACCAAAATTATTTTATTTGTTGAGCAACCAAGTACATAACATATAGCACCAGTGAAGGTGAAGGTCCCTCAGCCAGGCTCAAGGATAGCAAGTTTATATTAGTGACCCATTCAGTTCTTGGCCTCTCTGCAGACTCCGCTCAATAGAAGGTGCTTGCCTTTGGTTTTAGCTGGTATTTAGGCTGGCTTGAGAGTAAAACTGTGTGTAAGCCTTATGAACTATATACATAGTGTATGGTTGGCTCCATACAGCAAAGTAATTCTCTCATTTAATTGAAAGGATGGTGCATCAATCCACCCTCTAGCAAAGCGCAAGCAACTACTTTGCATCTCAAAAATATACTCATTCATCATATTCAATCAATCAATCAATCATAACACTTATATAGCGCACTACTCACCCGGAAGGGTCTCAGGCGCTTGGGGGAAGGGGTCCGCTACTGCTCGAACAGCCAGGTCTTGAGTTGTCTCCTGAAGGCGAGATGGTCCTGGGTCAGCCGAAGGTGGATGGGGAGGGAGTTCCATGTCTTGGCCGCCAGGTAGGAGAAGGATCTGCCTCCGGCGGTGGCTCTTCGGATGCGTGGTACGGCGGCGAGGTCGAGGCTAGTAGACCGTAGCTGGCGGGTGGGCGTGTAGAAGGTCAGGCGGTCGTTGAGGTACTTGGGGCCCAGGCCGTGGAGAGACTTGTGTGTGTGGGTGAGGAGCCTGAACGTGATCCTCTTGTTGACGGGGCGCCAGTGCAGGTCCCTCAGGTGGCCGGAGATGTGGCTGCGTCGGGGGATGTCCAGGATGAGTTGGGCAGAGGCGTTCTGGATTCGTTGGAGTCTTTTCTGTAGCTTGGCTGTGGTTCCGGCATAGAGGGTGTTTCCGTAGTCCAGTCGGCTGGTGACGAGGGCCTGGGTGACCGTCTTCCTGGTTTCGGTCGGGATCCATCGGAAGATCTTGCGAAGCATGCGTAGGGTGTGAAAGCATGATGAGGAGACGGCGTTGACTTGTCTGGTCATCGAGAGGGAGGAGTCCAGGATGAAGCCCAGGTTGCGTGCGTGGTCTGTTGGCTTGGGAGTGGTGCCCAGGGCTGGGGGCCACCAGGAGTCGTCCCAGGCGGAGGGTGATGGTCCTAGGATGAGGACTTCCGTCTTGTCTGAGTTCAGTTTCAGGCGGCTGTTCTTCATCCACTCGGCGACGTCTTTCATCCCTTCGTGTAGGCTGGTTCTGGCGGTGTCGGGGTCTCTGGTGAGGGAGAGGATCAGCTGGGTGTCGTCGGCGTAGGAGATGATGTTGAGGTTGTGTTGGCGTGCGATGGCTGCGAGAGGTCTCATGTAGATGTTGAAGAGGGTGGGGGTGAGTGATGATCCTTGCGGTACGCCGCAGATGACTTCGGTGGACTCGGATCGAAACGGGGGGAGGCGGACTCTCTGTGTTCTTCCGGCGAAGAACGAGATGATCCACTCCAGTGCCTTCTCTTGGATGCCGATGTTGCTGAGGCGTTGAACTAGGGTGTGATGGCAGACAGTGTCGAACGCTGCAGAGAGGTCCAGGAGGATGAGTGCCGCTGTTTCCCCGTTGTCGAGCAGGGCTCGGATGTCGTCGGTGGCTGCGATGAGGGCGGTCTCGGTGCTGTGGTTGGCTCTGAAACCGGACTGCGAGGGGTCGAGGGATCCGTTCGTCTCGAGGAAGGCGGTAAGCTGTCTGTTGACGATCTTTGGCAGGAAAAGGGAGGAGCGAGATGGGGCGGAAGTTTTTGAGGTCGGTGGGGTCCGCTGTTGGTTTCTTCAGTAGGACGCTGAGCTCGGCATGCTTCCAGCTCTCTGGGAAGGTGGCGGTGTTGAAGGAGGTGTTGATGACATTTAATTCTTTATCTCCTATGTACATTCTATATAGAAAGTGACCCCTTGCTACGTTTTTTCAACAGCACTGACAAAGCAAACGCACTCTGTACACGCCTGTGTTGGCATGATTTAGCTCATTAAATCCAGACCTACCGGCTTTGTCAAGGCTTGTTTTGTCTGAGGTAAAAAACATTTCTCACTTACGCCTCAGAACACAAGCTTGTTTCACATCGCAAAATTTGAGTCCGCTGTAATGACTTTCGATGGCTCCTTGAAGTAGGGTTAGTCCGGTTGCTGAGAGGATAAATTCTTCCTATTGAGCTGGTTCTACTGTCTTCAACAGAGATGCTAAGACCCCAAAAGTTGACTTTGCTTGAACGTCTAAGAGATGTAGTATTGCCAGTACAGAGATCCATCACAAAAGCTGAAGGACAGCAATACAAATTAGGCATCTCACAAGCTAAAACCGCCTGGGAAACTGCAGGATGCCAAAAAACACACAGGGGAACACAATACAAAGGGGAACAGGAAGACCCATGTAGAACCATAGAGGAACTAGATTGAACAAGGGTCAGAACACAAAGGAATGGTCCCAAAATAGAATGCTCCCTAGAAGGGTAAAAGATACTTGAGAGGCATGGAAAATGGTTCTTTATTGCGCCCACTCTGTAGACTTTCTAGGAAGTGTGAAACTAGCCCAAGGGTAGAAGAGGGTATTAGTCCATGTGAATCATTTTCTTACACTCATTTGTCAACCTGCTCTATGGTAGCATGGGTCCTTTCCACTGCCACTCCTCCAAACTGAGCCCCCAATTACTCAGCAATGAACAATTTTTCTCAAGTACCAGTGTGTTTGCATAGGTAAAGAAAGGCAAATATTAATGACCTTTCCATCTCTGACGGCACACCAACCAAAACATTCTACATAAAGAAAATATATATAGCTCATAAAGTGAAGAACATACAGGAAAAGCAAAGGGGCTTTTCTAAAAAGTGGGGCAGGGGGGAACAGAACCAAGTTTTAAATTCAGTTACTAGTTCTAATATGTGACCATTTGGAGCCCACTGCTATATAGCACAACAATGTCTACTAAAAAAAGTGTGTGCATGGCACATTCGCGTATTGGTGAAAAACATGTGCAAACCACTATCTAAAAAGATGCTTCTCACTTCAAAATTCAAAATGTTGTTATTTAATGCCTTAACAATCATTTTAGCATCACTCTCTAATTGCTTCCATGTTAGGAAAAGGTGGTCAATGTAATAGTACCATAGTACAACCAGCTTCCTCCACTGGAATACACACTCTGTTCTAGACACCTACTTGTCCCAACTACACATTAATAAATTTGCATAACTGGTGGAGAAGCAGGTGCCCATTGTAATTCTACGTTTCTGCCTGCAATATTTACAATTAAACAAGAAAATGTTCTCCATCAAACATAATTTCATCATGTCAAGTAATATCAAATTATCCTCATAAAACACAAATGACCTAGTCTGTAAAAAGTATTGGAGTACCAAGATCTCATTCTAGAACGGAATGTTCGTTTAAAGGCTACTGACTTCTAGTGAGATCAGGAGATATTCCTGTTCCCAATGTATACCGTTGATCTTACTAATAAAATCCTTGATATCCCTTACATATGAGCTCAAGGATTTGACATGCACAAACAAGTAGGAGTATATATATATATACACACACACACTGGCGTGTCATTTGAGAGGTCATCAGTGATGTCACTGAGCATGCCTTTTTTTTAAATTATTATTTTAATCGAGCAGATGAAATAAATATGTTGAGTAATCGCTTGGAACAACAATAAAGGCAAAAAAAAGGAAAAATTATATAATCATTTGCCATAATATATATGAAAAATAAACAATTGATTTTAGCCAATTCGAATTGCAACAAATATTTTTGATGTTCTAAAGAAGTTCTTAAGTGCCTAAACATAGCTCACATTTTTTAAATTATTCTGACTAAAATAAGTATTCGAATCTTCATGGACCATGTCATGAGTGATGCAATATGTGCAGTCATAAGCAGTTCATTGAGGGGGTGTAAATTATACCTGGCTCAGGTAACTAGAACTGTTGAATTTCACAGGTTTTGTTCTAGTGAAATCTTAGCCTAACTATAACATGTCTATAACCTTTGTTTTTTTTCTAGGAATTTCTAAGATTTTTTAAAATTCTATTTCCGAACTATAACGTCCCTGTAACCTTTGTTTTATACATGAATTTGTATGGTTTTTTTACTTGTAGTCGCGTTTGTAGACTGGTGGAGAAAGGGGGCAGTAGCTCTGACCAGCTCTCAGGAATCACGCTGTAAGGGATTTACTGGACGAAACAGGAGGGCTTTTGTGGCCCCAAGGTCCCTCAGCAGCCAAGGGAACTTCATCCCCCAACCATTAGTGCACCAGGAGGTGCGGTTGCTGAGTGGTGGAGAAAGGGGTCATGTCTTCCGAAGTCCTAACACCATTAGTGCTCTGTGGGGCTTATTGGAGTAATAGGAGGGGTATTTGACCCACAAGCACCATGAGGAGACAAGGGGGCTTCATCGCCCAACCAGCAGTTTGCCAAGAGGCGCGGAAAGGGTGTGTGGCCTCTGTCAACCTTTCAAAAATACCGCTGTGTGGGACTTATTATAGGTAACAGGAGGGGTAGTCTGCAACCAAGGACCCTCAGCAGTCAATGGGACTTCATCCCCCAACCAACAATGCAGCAGGAGGCGTGCTTGTAGAATGGTGGAGAAAGGGAATGTGGCCCAAGAAGACCTCTCAGCAATCCCACAGTGTATGTTATGTTATGTTATGTTAAATAAACTTGTAAAGCGCAGTACACCAAATGGTTTCATGGCGCTGGAGTCCAGAGGGTACTGCCGCTTGAGAGGTTTAGTCATATGCCTGGCAGAAGAGCCTGGTCTTTTAAACGTTTCCTAAACTGAGCGTAGGAGGTCAGCAAACTAATATCCAGAGGGACTGAATTCCAGAATTGGAGGGCAAGACTGCAAATCTTAGTCCCCCATGTTTCTTGCATTTAAAGGACGGAGTGACCAGAAGATTCAGATGAGAAGACCTGAGATCCCAAGAAGGGACGTGAGGCTGAATCCGAGAAGATCTAAATGCCGGGCTGTTGCCATAAAGATATTTAAAGGTGATGCACCCCAGCTTAAATGTGCAACGTTTGGCTACTGGGAGTCACAGTAATCTTTCCATTAGTGGCGTAATATGGTGCCATTTGAGCTGTTGGTAGATTAGTCTGGCCGCCTGGTTTTGCACCAGCTGCGAACGTTTTAGTTGATATGCTGGGATACCAACATGCAAAAGCATATCAGTTCCTTCACCAAAGGAGCGAACTTCCAACTCAGCATCCTAAGGAAGCTCAAACCCTATCTCCCTGCTCATGACCTAAAGGCTGCAGTGCAAGCATTGAGGATTGCAAAGCTGGGCTTTGGCAGTGCAATTCTGCGTGGCTTGCCCAGTGTGAAATCGGCTCCCCTTAGGGTGGCCTTCAATGCAGAGGCTAGGCTCGTAATGGGCACTAAAAAATTCAACCACATCTCTCCGGACCTGCTAGCCCTGAAATGGCTCCCATATGAAGCTCGGAGACCACTGCTGAAATTGCATGCATAACACACAAAGCCATCCACCTCAAGACCCAGATGTTCCTCACTCAGAAACTGGAGCGCTCATGTGGTTCAAGAGCCTCCAGAAGTGCCAGCACCCTCTTACACAAAAATTCAAGAAAAAAAACCAGACCTATTATCGAGCATTCTCAGGTATGGCGCCAAGGATATGGAACTCTCTTCCCCCCCGAAGACAGGGTGATCCCTTTCACTGTCCTCTTCAAAATAGAAGTTATAGGGCTCTTGATTAAAAAATATCTGCCTCAGTCTGCCTTCCCACTTGACTCCTGGGCTACGACGCTGTTTTGTGACCTAGAGGCTAGGCTCACGAGAATGTTGCACATTTTAAGTCTATGTACTTTTCGCTATGTTGAATATTTGTGTTTGTAGGTACACGCCCTACTGCACAATCTGTAAAGCGCTTAGATACCCTTGGTGGTCATGTTCATGCTATATAAAACTTTCTGAATAAAATAACTTCATAAAATAGAGTGAGTTGGCATAATCGCTGCGAGAGATGACTAAGGCCAGAACAATTTGGGTCAGGGCTTCTGTGGTAAGAATCAGTAGGACTTACTGGAGTTAACAGGAGGGCTTGTTGGCTCCCAAGGACCTTCTGGAGCAAAGGGTACTTCATTCCCCAATCAGAAGTGTACCAGGAGGAGCGTTTGCAGAGTGGTGGAGAAAGGGGGCATAGCCTCCAAAGTCCTCTCAGAAATCCCACTGAGTGGGACTTAGTAGAGGTAACAAGACGACTTGTTGGCCCCCCAAGAACTTCATCCCCAAACTAATAGTGCAACAGGATGCGAGTTTACAGAGTGGTGGTGAAAGGGGTGGGGAGGTTCCGGCGACTTGCAGTTTTTTTTCTTCTTCCTTTTTTTTTTTTTTTTTAAATAATCAGGAGAGGCAGCTGAGTGGCCCCCCCTTTCTTGGGCCATTTTCAGCCCCAGGGACCCCATCGCTCGGACCATACCTTTTCTTTTAATGGGGAGGGTTTTCATGTGGCCCCCTCACTGGGCTGATCTTAGCCCCCAGGGACACCATCCCTCGGGCCCAGCCTTTGCATTTTCTTTTTTAAAACAAGAATAAAGGGAGGGGAGTCGCGCTCCCCCCCCTCCCGGGACGAATTTATTCCAGGGGACTAAATTTCCCAGGGCCCACATCAGTAGTGGGTGCACTGGTCCCACCCAGAGCACCCACTTATAAGTGTTGGGGACCGTGGGAGGAGCCACTAGGCCCCCGCGGGATCCCCGCATCCTGTGAGAGCCAGCATTGCTATTCCATATAGGGAGCTGCTAACATGCAGCTCCTGGTGCGTAAAAACAATTGTGCTTTGCTTTGAGCAAGCGAGAGCTGTGTCCCGCTTTGAGCAAGCAAGCGCAAAATGCTTTTGCTTGCTCAAAGCGGAGCACAGTTTTCTATGTCTTGGCGGGAGCAGTGAAGCTCCTGCAAAGCCATGGCAAAAAGCTATGTTCCGGGGAAGGGCACCCCAGAACATAGCAGGGGCCAGCCCTGGGGTATGGCGGTCCCAAAGCTATTTTTTTGGGAACTTGCCTTGGGGAAGTCGAGGCCCCCGGGGTGCGGGTAGTCCATTCAGCTCCCACACATTTTTACTTGTAAAGCCCCGGGGAGGTGGCGGTTCCCAGGGCTGGGGAGGGGGGTCCGAGAAGGCCCCGATTTATTAATTAAAGAAGCCCCAGCGAGGTGGTGGTCCCCAGTGGGTACAACACAAGATAGTAAGGGGTCAAGACAGAAGTTCAATCTGAGTTAGATCTCTACAACAATGATTAGAACGGACAAGGAAAAAGGAAAAGGAACAATTAGTGTGTAAACTAAATCACACCCAGGGTCTCCTGTTACTCAAAAAGGATTCCCATCAGTCACCACTCGGATCCGCCCTTCATCATCTGGGATCCATCGCCCTCTGAGTTACAGATGTATCGACCCACAGTGGATTGGCGGATGTCAAGAAGCCTAATCCTACTTGTGGCGTACACTAAGAAGGGAGCTTAAAGAGTGTGGTGGTAACCGGAAGCAGTGCTAAACAAGTGCTGAAAAGTGGAGTGCACAGTGAGATAATGAAAAGTAATAGTTATAAAATTAGGTAAAGAGACGAAAAAGAAATTTATCATGGTTCATTTCTTTCCTAAATCTTAAAAGAGATAAGTGCGTAGTGGTCTAAACAAATAACCACAGTTGGAAAAAAGGTCGACATGTTTCTGCAGACTTATAAGATCCACATAGTATCTGGCTGCTTCCTCAGGACCAAGAAGACGCTACTGCTTAAACAAAAAATAGAAAATAAGTGGGAAAATGAAGTACTGAATAGACATCACCTGAAATGTGGCGATACCATCCTTCTCCTTACTATCTAGCAGGAGAGAAAAGCCCACCTCACCTGGCTACAGCGCAGGTAAAGCGGGGCACCGCTCTGTCCGTCGGTACCCCGGGCGTCCCTCTGGGCTGACGTGGGAGGTCAGAGGGACGCCCGGGGTACCGACGGACAGAGCGGTGCGGATAGTAAGGAGAAGGATGGTATCGCCACATTTCAGGTGATGTCTATTCAGTACTTCATTTTCTCACTTATTTTCTATTTTTTGTTTAAGCAGTAGCGTCTTCTTGGTCCTGAGGAAGCAGCCAGATACTATGTGGATCTTATAAGTCTGCAGAAACATGTCGACCTTTTTTCCAACTGTGGTTATTTGTTTAGACCACTACGCACTTATCTCTTTTAAGATTTAGGAAAGAAACGAACCATAATAAATTTCTTTTTCGTCTCTTTACCTAATTTTATAACTATTACTTTTCATTATCTCACTGTGCACTCCCCTTTTCAGCACTTGTTTAGCACTGCTTCCGGTTACCACCACACTCTTTAAGCTCCCCTCTTAATGTACGCCACAAGTAGGATTAGGCTTCTTGACATCCGCCAATCCACTGTGGGTCGATACATCTGTAACTCAGAGGGCGATGGATCCCAGATGATGAAGGGCGGATCAGAGTGGTGACTGATGGGAATCCTTTTTGAGTAACAGGAGACCCTGGGTGTGATTTAGTTTACACACTAATTGTTCTTTTTCCTTTTTCCTTGTCCGTTCTAATCATTGTTGTAGAGATCTAACTCAGATTGAACTCCTGTCTTGACCCCTTACTATCTTGTGTTGTGCTTATGGTTATAGGGATACTAGTATTGTTTGGGTCATTAAACTATCCCATAGACCCTCCCCCACCTAGTTTGTATATTGGTCCCCAGTGGGTGCCATGTTGGCACTCCCTGCATAATTTAAATAACCCTGTGAAGGTGGTATTCCTAAGTTTGATTAAACCCTAGGAGGGGGCCCCATGCATCCCTCTCCTTTATTTTTCATATGCCACCAGGATTTGGCCCACGGGGGCTTCCTTTGAAAGAAGCACGGGAGCCCACTCTTTTACCCCAAATTTGCAGCAAAAGTTGAAAAATCTAATTATAATGCCCAGCCCAATATCGGGGAGGGGGGGTTCAGGGTACTCCTACCCTGCTGCCTTTTCTTTATTTTTTTACTTTTTTGTGGGACTCAGCTTCAAGCCGAGGCCTAAGATGGCTGCCAACACTTCCTGATATGATAATGTTTGCAAATATTGCTGGAACCCTAAGATGGCAAAAAAAAGACCATATTACGCATTACCTGTGATGTCTTTTATAAGGCATTTTATTTTGGGATACTTAGTTTGAAAAAGCGGTTTTCTTCAAAGTGCAGCTAACCATAGCAGTGGGTCAATTTAGGTTGTTTAGGTTCAACTTAGCTCTTTAAAAAAACTTGTTGTTAAAAGAATGGACAATGGTGAAGGTCAGTGTATTTAGGCTGTTATGAGATTTTATGGCTACAGCATTTACTACATAATTATTAATTTACTACGTTTGCCACCTAATTTTCAGATTTCACAAAACATTTTAATTCAAATGGATAAAAATACCACTGTAGTAAATGTACTGAATGATTAGCATTTCTTGCTGAATAATTTAGAAATCATTGCTACATAATGTGATCTTCCATGCTAAATTATCCTAGTAGCCACGAAAATGGCAAAGTCCTGCAGAGTGATTTCAGAGCTCTTCATAGGTTAAATCCATATTTCACAGAGAACCATGACATACTTTCGATGTTCCATGGTTCCTTGGAAAAACTTGTTTTGAATTCTACTGCGTTTTGCACAACGCAATTACCGAAATACAGTATGTATGTGTGTAAATATATAACCTATATTTCAGTGGTAAAAGTACTGAACACTTGATTCAATTGAAGTTCAATAATGAGCACAATTGAGATAGGTGGGCAACATTGTCAATTTCAGAGAAAGCTCCCTATTCGTCCAATACTCCTATTATATTCCAAATTCACCTCTTCTACAAACCGGAGAGAAGGCATTTAGGAAATGTCGGGAAAACAACATAACTTTGCCATTTAAATGTTCATGCGTACTACCCCAACACTACACTAAATAGCCTAATTTTCCCCTATAAAAAAGTAGTCTCACCCAGTGACAAAAGCTCTGTTCCTTGGACACAGTTGAACCCAACTCAAATTAGATGCAGCTATCTTTACATGTGCAGTAAGTTGCAAAATTGTACCATAAATAGACTTCGCCTCAGTTTTGATGATACACAGCGAGAGTGACTCACAAGCACGGTTTGGTGTTAGTAACGCTTTATGTTTTTTTAACCATGAGAGATGCTAATCGGCGGGGGACACGCACGGATGTTTTCCATGGTCTGTGTGGGTATGTGAACATCCAGGAAGGAAAACAGGTGATGTCAGACCAAAAGGTTCCACAATATCAAAATATTTCATATTTCTTCTTGAGTAAAGGCCAACATTTAGTCATAGAATTATGAAGCAAGGAAAATGTTTGTCTCACTGGTAGCTTCAAAGATATCAACTCCAGTTATTTGCATTTGAAATGCCAGAAATGGTCTTCTACTAATTCATGTCACAAAAGGAATCTTCACTATCTTAAATGAGGGGTTGATTTAAAAAAAAAAAAAAAAAAAAAAAAAACATTTTACTGTTTATCTCCTGGATCTAAAATCTGGAATTACAAGGAAGAATCTGCATTTTTAATTTGCTGCACTGCTTCATCATTTGTATGTGGTCACCTTATATTTTCAAGATACCTAAATGGGGGTCCTGGAGTAAGCCTTCGCATTTAAACTTTCATCACCAGAATATCCTGGGGAAGGCTACTCGCACACAGACCGCTCCAAGGTTCTCTAGGAGACCCAGGGTATCCAATTGATTCAAGTTTCTGAATGTTGTGATCACAGGGAGAGTCCACTCTAGAGAAACAGTGCATGGATGCACACTTGTCATAGCTTTCATATTATGAGCAGTGATGGGTGAAGGGGCACGATACGCAGGGGCATTGGCCCAGGCTTAAAACTGGCTTGTGATGTTTAGGAAGCATGATAAGTGTACACCTTTGACACGGCTGTTATCTCAGCAGGAACTTCAATTCCAAATATATGTAGGTAACTATACATTTGGTTAAGGAACTTAGATGTGCTTTACATCACCACATACCTAAAACAAGTTCATCTGTAGATGAACGACATCCACCTCTGTTTGAATGGCTGAAAGACCAAGAAGTATCACACTGGGAAATGATGTCCTTCTATGACTGACCTTATTTATCACTCACCATCCAAGCAATATCAACACATACCCCTTCCAATATCTTCTGTCCTTCCATTACCTACACAAAGGTCTTAGTTACTCAATTATTCCACTACACCCATGTGGGTCTTCAGCACCAAAGACGCTAGGCCCAGACATGCTACCACACCAGTTGTGTCCTTAAACACATCAGGGACAATGGGCCACGACTTACTGGTAGGAAAACAGTACAGGCCTTGGAAGGAAGAACTACATTTCTTTTTAGCACAAACTTTATTGATTTCATAGGTGTACATTAACGAGTGTCGCTATTTCACAAGTCATACAGTAACAGACTGTCATTTTATAACAAAGAGTGTTCGCATGGGTAACTGCTGAAAAATGAACTAACAGCCGAGTCTGATTGTACAGTTCTACATATTAGGAAGAACTACATATAACTGTTGTGCTGGGCCCTATCACCACCATCATAATTTCCTAAGTCACCCAATTTAGCATGCTATGTTAGACTGGGCCAACCAAAAATGGCACACTTTATCCTCTGTAAACGAAGAGTCATGGAATGAATGTCATCTTTTATAAAGTGTACTCTGCAAGTTTAACCAGTGTCACATAAACACTGATTGGGGAACAGAAAGAGGAAATCCCGAGATTGCAGAATAAATAATGAGGAAAAATGGATTACTGATGGCATGATCAGATGTTCCTGCCTTAGTAACAGGATCATCTTCGTGCAGGGATCCCCAACTTCCAACAGGTCTTGATGTCCTGATGTAGGTCACAGGTGGGTGAATTAATCTCGAGACAGGCCTGCGCTCGCCAAACACAGTATAGAAAATGCCCAATCTTAGCCACCAAAGCAAGTATCACGGCCCCCAAACTGCAGGAAAAGGCCCTGCCATTGTCAAATTGCTGGCAGGTAGCTGATAAAACTAGGCTTATCTCTGTGTGGAAGGTGCAAAGCGTTGGCCACAAAGGAAACCGAGAAAAGAGTGCATCTCCGAGCACCAAATAATTAACAAAACCGGCAGAACAAACCACGCACAAGTGTCGTTTGTCGGCGGGACGGCGCGTCGCTCCAGCCGGAAGGGTTAGGCAAGCAGCAGTACAAAAGTACCACATGTTCATCACGCGGTCTACGTGCGACCTCGAAAGGCGCGCTCTTTGTTTTCAGTTACCTCAGCAGAATGGATAATCTCGGTGGGGTCTTATCAAGCCATCTACTTTTTCGTATTTAGTGGAACAGACCACGGGGTTATCAGTTGGACTGATAGACGGAGATAAGGAGCCAGCTTCCTATGTCAACACAGGTACGAATGCCCTGCTCAGGTCTGTCAGCCACAGCCCTCGAATTTCGTAAACCGGTTTTTCCATCCGAAAAAAAGTTAGATTGATTGACGCCTTCCTCCGGAGCTGGCTGCTTGCTATTCTTACAAATGCATGCTGCGAACCCAGAAATTGCACACAACCCGTCCATTAAAATATAGGGAAAGCATGCTTTTAGCAGGACAACGTGGCACACAGCTGAACAGGTTATATACATTGGCTTATGGCTCTACATGTAAAGGCAATCCATGTATTTGTATACATAACAATACAGGATATATTCTACGACAGACAGATTGGATATATGATGCATTATTCTGCAATATTGGTATTACCACCCTGACTATACCTAACCCTGCAACCTCAGCCCATACGACATGTTGAAATCCTTTGGTTTGAGTTGGGGAAGTAGAAAAAAAACAATGTTTTTTTCTGCCGCAAACCTTCGAGGTTTCAGTGCTTGCTGCCAGCAGCCAAGTTAAAAGACATGTCACGGAGTATAACTGCAGCTGCAGTTTAAACAATATTTTTACTCATTTTCACCTGCAGCATTTTTAATCTGGTTTGCATTAAAAAGATTCTAATATCCATTTGTAGCAAATTACTAACCAGTTTTTGATGTGTTTAATTTCACACTAAAGATTCCATCTTGGTGGAAACCATATAATCAACTAAAAAAACCTTTGAAAAACAAAGTGAACGAGAATAAAAACTTCCATAATGGCCTCACTGAAAACCTGCACAAATCAAACCATCTGATTCAAGTACTCTTGTAGTCAAATGATATATGTCATAATGATGTTTGAATGTAAATGAGGCAAAAAAAGACAATTCTGCCTTAAAATTAAATGCCATATAGGGCTCCAAAGCTTGGGTAGGAAAGTACACAAAAATTCAAAACAAATACACAAACATAGTCTACCCTAAACAAATTATCTCCACCAATGCCATGGTGACTTTGCATCACAAAGTGGATTCATTGTTTTTACTGTTCATTATTTGAATTTCAACAATGGGAGATTTCGCATATAAATTTAAAACTGTTGTGGTTCTCATCATTGCAAACCACAGCCAAACCTGGAAAGTTTCAGGAGCGTAACCTAACACTTGATGTTATGCTGGAGATAGATACATCATTTTGTGCACTTAACCAATGGATTTTAATGATCCTCACACTACGGTTTATCAGTTTTACGATGGCTATTTTCCTCAGCATTTGGATTCTCAAACTTTTCAATAACGCAATCTCAGTCAATTTCCGACTTCCACCAAAGGACTCTGTCAGCCTTGTTCTGAGCTCACTAGGTGCATGGTCCCACAGGGTTGTGAAACACTGCAGGACAGGTGGTCCTACAAATGTTGCGTTATTTGAAGGCCTCCACACAACGTCAAATAGCTAAAACAAATAAAGTTAACAAGATTGGCAAAGCCAATAGGTCTTCCAGTAGGATATACAAGAAAACCGTATTGGTGTCATATTAAGTTTCCGATTAGGGACCTGGTTGGCAAATATTTTGAAAACATGAAGTCAGACAATGCCATTAATGCAGCCACTTCTGCAGTATTTATTTACCTAGCCTATAATTTCGGGAATACCAGTAGATCTTCTGCTGGTCATTAATCTAAGTCATCTGTCAGCAAAAGGCTTCTAGAAACATCACCAATATTACTGCAAGATGGAATGGTAATACTTCACACAACCTGTGGAGCATAAAGAAAGTATCTGATGACCAGAATATCAGATATTTGTATCACTCTGATCTATTTCACATTAGAACATTTTTTTTCTGAAGTTTGTAAAACATGTTATTACTAATCTTAACACATTTTCTGGTGACACTTTCTCTAGTTGAAATCAGTACCCGCTAAAAGTGTCTATTTCGCAGTGCATGACTACTGCCCTATTAGGCATTATATTGACATATGGCTGTTCAAACCCACCGGTTTGTCAGGGTCCACCCTTCTGGCAGCCCCATTATATTGACAATCAAATGTACATGCATCTGTTGGTTGTTGATCACATACTTAGACACATTAATTTATTTGCATAATCTTATCTTTGTTTTTATTTATTGGTTCCATTAATTAAGAAAAAAAACGTTAACATAAAGAGGTATTTTTGTATCATAAACCAACCAATGCTTAATCTGCTGTGCCATTTGAGCTGATAGTCACTGAGTCTGTAATGTAGGTTCAAGATGTACCTGCAAAGTGCAATAATCCCCACTATGTGCGTCTGATTTAACTATAATGCAGTGGGTCCCGAGATGCATCCATGCACCAAGGTCCGCTGGCAGACTGGAGGGTAAAGTTCCAAGCTTCCTAGATTCACACTATATTCTCTGGGATAAAATCTTTCACTATCAGCTAAGTATAACGGAACAACAAAGTCTAAGATCCACCATGAGAGAGAGGTGTCTGAAAAATAATTTACTTTGTTTTCAGAAAAACTGAAAATGCATGTAGCTCAGTTCTTGAGAGGGCAGGGGAGTTGGTTGGTCATAATTGAATTCAAAAAGACCAGGCAGAAATTTAGAAGCGCAATCTTAGTGTAAATTAAAGTTGAAGATTGAATAGAGCCTATGGTAAGTAAGTCATAATTTTGTAAAGCAAGCACATGCAGAGATGTCTTGGCGCTTATGTTCCAAACTGTCTACTTGGTATGAATAGTAAAAAGCAAGGTTTTTGGTACTTTTCTAAAAGATTTTCTATTTGAATGGCATCTCAGGCCCCAGACATCCCAGAGCTTACAAGCTAGGAAGAAGAAACGTTTCCCTCCCCATCCGTCTTTAGTTTTTGAACTGTCACCAGTTTGGCAGAGCCAGATCTCAAATTACGATTTGGCCCTTACCAAAAGAAAGTCCTCGTAAAATAGGCAGGAAAAACAAACCCCCCACCATACAAGGCCTTGTGGGCCAAACAGAGGGCCTTGAATGTAACTCTCTCACTGACAGGCAGCCAGTGAAGGTCCCGAATACTCTTTGAGATGTAGTTGAAGTTTGGTATCTTAAAGAGCCGACGAACCGTCACATTTTGGAGTGAATGAAGCTTCAATTGCAAGTGTTTCTAGCTTCCCAAATATAAAGCATTGCACTGGTCTATCCTTGATAGACCTAGTGCCGCAATTAACATTTTCTGCATTTCCAAAGGAATAAATGGAAATACACTTTCTTTACCACTCTGAGAAGATGGAAACATGAAGATGTGACATGGTTGACTTGGTCGTAAAAGCAAAGCTGTCCGTCAAACATAACCCCTAGATTTTTCAATCCCTGTACAGGGCAAGGAAGGGGCCGAGATGTAAGGACCACCAAGACGTATTCCAGAAGGAAGTGTTATTGCCAAAAAGGATTACTTCTGTCTTCATGGAATTTAGTTTAAGGACATTTTCCTGCATCCAGGTGAGGATATTTGCCAGGCAGCTCCTAAATTTACTGGCATCCTCGTCTACATCGACATCTATAGCAGCACACACGGTGAAGTGCAGACTAGATGTGCCTGGTAGTCCTGATTACCATTCACGTTTCCATATTACTTTATCAGGACTCCAGCCATGAAATTAAGTAATGTTAGGTCAGCCTTCTTCACCAGTAGCCACTTCCTTTATGTATGTGATTAATTTTACTAGGATAAGTATCTGACACAGAGATTTGTAGAACAATCTGGACATCACTGGTCCAAAGCCCATAGTCAAGGCAGCCCTTCAAGGTTTTGTGGTTGGTAAATAAGATAACACGGGGTTGGGGAATAGCATCCGGAAGAGACAGTTCAGCTTTTAGTGCATGTACCATCAATGGTGGATATCTAACTACTCTTGGGGCTCCTACCTTAATACAGCCTCATTTAAGCTGTGCATAACTCAGTGCCTCCACATGACCTGTTGCTTACATAAAGGAGCAAAGTAGGTTCTCAGACTTAAACCCTTACAGTTTCCAGCTATGGGGGGGCCCATAATTACAGAACAGGACACCCACTATCTACAGACACACACGTGCCCACACACACTGGGAACTGCTGCTAAACCCAGGACATAAAAGCTTTACCTATGGGAACCCGACTAACACACGACCCACTGACTAAAGAAGCAGTAGAGGAGTGTTGCTATATTTTGTTCCACAGACTTCAACTATGGAAATCCATCAGGGTTAGACTGACATATAGCCCGAAGAGCTGGTGTTGCATATCCATGTTTTTTTAACTGATTGTTTGCCTCTTTGTGTGCCTGCATTATGGTCTGCGGGTTCATTTTTAATGTTCATTTCTTGGATACAACCACACACATTGAGGGCAGAAAGCGCAAATTCATACTGTCTCCAATTTCTTGCAAAAAACAATTTAACTTGTCTTTCCAAGTTTAAAACTGCCTTGATTTGCAAACATGGCCACTATTTTGGCTCCCCGATTCGCTAAGGGGGCCACACTTTATATTTGGTGCCAGGGCCCATTTTCTGTCCCCGTCTGAACCTGGAATCCATTAATTACATACCTCACATAGCTTACCACATGGCCCACTGGCTGCACACACTCCTCAAGATATTAGTCTTTTCAAATGGAAACTCCTACAAGTTTCAACTGTGGGCGCTGCACCAATAGAAACCACATGATCAATTGTCAATATTCAAGTTTGGAATGTCACAAAATCCAACACTTACCGACACTATTAATGGGAATCACACAATCACTGACAGCGTTTCCCACCACCTACACACACGCTCACAGGTGGTGCTGGAACGGCTCACTTTACCCAATGGTTTTAACTCTGGGGGTGGACCATTTCCAAACTATATGATAGGATACATATGTAGACTCTAGACCCATCTAAAGGCACGTTTGTATAAAAATCCACAAATACACACCATATGACCTGCTGACTACATACAAACACCAAGGATGAATACTGAGAAATGTCACTAGAACCAACCAGACTGTGGTGCTTCCACCATACACAAATCCACATCATGAAGCTAATGGGTTGCCAAAGAGACCCCCATCAACGGTAGAGTTAGTGCTTCATAACACTGTGTAACAAAACATACGATAAGATGCAACACCCCACCCCCCCAAAAAAAACAAGTACTTAAGCATTGGTAAAGCCTCTGCTTTGTGGCTTAGTGGCTTTACCAATGGTTTTTAGACACGCTGCATATCACACACAATGCAGTGCTGCATTGCTAAAGTAAACAAATATGTATATATATATATATATATATATATATATATATATATATATATATATTTTTTTTTTTTTTATGTGGCTGTCGGCGTTATTTTGTAGAAAGCACCTACAAATGACACAGGTGTTTTTTTTTTCCTTTTTAGTAATGGATCAGAGTTGGATCGGAAACTTAAAAGAAATTAGAAAGTGCAAATGCTCTTTTTTTTTTTTAAAGCTCTCAAGCAGAAGCAACACGGGGGAGGGGGCAACGAAACAGCAAGGGAGGGGACACAAAAGCAATGGGGGGTGGCTCATGGGTTGGGGAAGGAATGGGGAGAGGGTACATGGACGAATGAAAGAGGGAGGAGGGCATGGAGGAATAGTTGGGCAACACAGAGCAACATGGAGAGTGTGGTGTCCAGAGAGCAGAGGGGAGTGACCTTCATGAGAGAGACTGTTCGAAAACACATGCACTCTAATGGAGAGCTTCAAATAAATTAAAAGGGCTTGAAAAGCAAGCATTGGAGGCAGCGGTGACAGCCAATCTTACATAGATTGTTAAGAGGCAATACTCCATCGGAGGGGCAAAGAAGGTTGACAAGCTGGGACACGAATAAGGAGCCAGCAAAGTAGAGCGACAAGAAAGCAGACCAATAGTAAGCAGGAGGCAGGCTCCAAGCCACTCCATGTTCTTGGTAAGCCACAATATGCTTCCGACAGTCTGGTGGCTAGGCTCGACCTAAAAACAGCAGCTCGGGAATAAAACGGAAAACACACACCCTCAGTGGCAGGAGTGACAAACTCCAGGAGAGGCCTGAATGGAGAAAGGTAATTCACACAGGAAGCGCTCACTTACCCGGCCCTTCATCCAACACACAAGCCCCTCGGCCCTATCTGGAAGCAATTACACCCTGTTAGCACGATCCCCCCCGATACGAGAATTAACTCCAATCAGAAATATCGGCCACTTGTGCCGCGGGGGCCCCCGCACCACCCTTTCCGTGTTCTGCTGCCAGGAAATATTTCCTAATTATTCATTTAACAAAACAAAAATAGCGCACGAGGAATCGAACATCTGTCTATCACGCCGGAGAGGTAGCCCCTTTTGCAACCAGAAAAAAAGAATACACAGCGTCAGCTTTAGTTCCTAGTTCGATAAAAATGTCCTTAGTGTCTATTAAACTTGGCGCGCGACCAAAAAAGTTAATATGTAATCTGATCATGTTACACACCCTGTGGGCATATTTCTAACTCGATGAGAGGGTTTAAAGACTTCTGGTTTCGCACTCACGTAACAGACTTTTCTGCACGTGGGTGTTCTATATAGCGGCCTCTTTCGCAATAGGATACCAAGATAAGGCGAGACACTGAAAGGAGAGCGCGCGAGGCGGGCACTGCTGAATGAACACCGCCGCTGCCTTCCACGTGTTTCCCGCCAGAACATAGCGCTCCACATTTCTACGGTACATAAATCTTACGTACACTTTTTTTCTAGGCACTCACAGTTCAGACAGATAGAGTAAAGTGAAGCAGGAGGTGTTTTATCGCTTTACCCAGGATCACACGCCTTAGGTCAAGTAAGGATGAGAGGATCAGAATTCCAGTTTCCCAATACCAAAGCATCGACTTATGTCACTATTTGTATTGCACAGAGTTCGCCAACTAATTGGCCTCCAGGCGCTTTGCTCACACTGGTTCAGTTATGATTCATCCAGAAGGGGTTTCCACTGGTGCATTTTCACCCGACTCACATAAATAATGATGCTGGTGATGGATTGCAGCATGCAAGTTATCCTTAAGGAGATGCTCGTAGCAGTGCTTAATTTGAGCCTGCGGTTTCCAGTGCTTGGCACTGGCACTTAAATGTCAGCACCGGCACTTATGACAGTCTGCCACAGGATGGGGCTGTTTGCCTAATTTAGAGATGAGCACATGAGAGTTGTTTATTAATTCCATATACATAAAAATGACTAATACCTGCCGCACAAACCCATCATATAGCTTTGGTGATCTGGAATAGTCTGAATGGTCATACTTATAGTAGATTGATGGTTGGTAGCTGTATTGGTAGTGTCAGTGCTGGCGGGGGCGATGGGTGGTGCAAGCTGCAGTGGCCTCCCGAGGAGGGCACTGACACATATTTTTTGTTACAAATTAAGCACTGGCCGAGAGAGAGGGGATGGTTGTTTACTCTCCAATATAACGCATGTAAATGCTGTATGTGTAAATTGTTTTCACCAGCAGAGTTGCAGTAACGGGTAAAGGGGGGTTGCGTGGGAGGGGTCGGTCGGTTCTTCCCTCACCAAAATGGGCAATAGCCGTCGTTCAACTGCTTGTGCAGTTGAGACAACCCTGTTGCAAGTAGGTTCTGGTGCCTGAACTTTTATTCTAAGGGGTATGAACAAAGGAGTGTATTGTGCAGCTTCTTCTAGATATTAGCTGTTGTAGTCTATGGGAAGGATCCTGGTAACTGGCTGGGATCTGGTGCTCAGAGACCCTTATCATAGGGTTGTTGCTATTTCCATTGATGAATCAGAGTCGGTGTACCTTGTCAGACCTTAATAACACAGCTCAGGGCCGAAGTTCTCTGAATTATTTTTTACTGTATTGGCCTGCCCAGGGTTCTTGGTTAAATCAACTGAAGCTGGCTTTCGGGTTTGTACTTTGGGTTCTAATGGTGGTAATTTATCAGAGGTTCTGAGCTACAGGACCTCAGAACACTAGGGTTCAAGTTTACATGATAGCTGTCATAGTCAATAAACTATAAAAATAAAGTGATTTAAATAGAGAGTTTGAGTGAACGCGACACTGGCTGAGATAAGAGTAGTGAAAGGATGTGAGACGTTGCCACCAATCACCAGTGCACAGTTGCAGAAGGCACTACTCCTTGTACCTCCTATAATGACATGTCATGTATTATCGAATGTGAAGGTGGCAAGGGTACCAAAGGTATCTGCAAAGTATGCCTTATGATACCTGTTAAAGTATGTAATGCACTTTAAGCTGAAAGAAGGACCTGCTAATTATTTGACCCATAAAAGTATATGGCCACGCACCAAATGACCATCAAATTTTCCCTTTTCACTGAACTCAAATCTCAAGATGGTTAAAAAAAAAAAACTCATGAGTTTGGTATGGATGGTGTGACTGCATCTTTTAGACACGAAAAAAGGATCATGGCAGGTGGGCATCAAGAGCAGTGTCATCACATAGGTAGACCGTGCCAATTCTATGATGCTGCGATGCATCAGCCCCTGCAGTTATGGTGTTCTTCTACAAATGTAAATATCGCACCAGTGCATACAGTATATTTAAGAGAGTGGAATACACTTCATTAGGAGTTGCACAATAAACTTTGCTTAAAATTTCTTTTGAGAGTGAAACAAATACGATTAAAATATTCAGCTAAAATTCAAGAAGGCTTCACAGATTTTTTTTTTTTAAATGTAGGCGTTGATGCTCAACTCAAGAAGAAACAACAACATGTTATAAATGAAACGATCTAGTGTTAAAAGCAGGAATGATAGAACAATCCTTATTTTACTACATATACATAATACAATGTTTTTGGAATAAAGATACATACTAATAAAAGTAATGTAAAGTCCACCACGTTCTATTTTATTTTATTTTTTTACTTAGGGTCTTTTAGTACTAGTTACCAGGATGAATATACAACACTATTCAGAAAATTAGCAACAGGTCATCGAAAGGAAAAATGAAAAACAAAAATGTAATCAGAATAAAAAATGAAAAACAAAAATTTAATCAGAATAATTTGTGTACCATTTTGAAAATGATTTCCTCCATGAGCAATGATTTCCCCCTCCTAATATGATATATATATATATATATATATATATATATATACGTATATATATATATATATATATATATATATATATAAATAATATATATACATACACACACACACACACAGCCTTTCACAAGACAAGTTAAAGAGCCATTTCCTGTTAAAAGTGTGTGTAGCTATGCCTATTTAGATCTTAAGTTACTTGTATTTTTTTCATGAACATTTCAGCTGAGAAGACTCTCTTGCCAGATCACATGGAAGCAATCAGAAATGTCGCAGGGGTCGTTCCACAGACCAATCACCAGACCTTAATGTCAATAATTGTCAGAAGTAGTTATGTAGAGAAGAGTCATATCTAGCAACAAATGCTACCTAATACCATCTCTGTGCTGGGAAGGAGGCAATTACAAAAGGTGGCCGGTCTCTGCAAGCGGGAATGTCAATCTAATTCCCTTTATGACTTAGCTAAACTTTATTGCCACTTTTCTGAAAAAAACACCTCGTAAAATGGCTGGAAGGTTCTAATAACAATAGCCTGTTCTTATACACCCAACAGGGTACACAGCGTGACAGCAGCATTCCCCTTTAATGGGGCTGCTGACCCAGATAAAGAAGTTCATCATAGTCTAATTAGAGTTTGATCTGGCTCACAAGCCGAATACATCAAATTTACTAATGGAACAAGCAGTGGCAAACCCAACAGGACTCACTCTATTGTGCTAAAGCATGTAGATCCATATATGCACAAATACTGTTTGCATGCCTGGCATGCCCACATGGTGTTTACTACATTAAACCATGACCAAATTGGCTGTACCTCTGCTGGGAAAAAATGCATCAAGACAATTGCATTTGCTAAAGAATGCACACAGGTGATGAAATGGAAAACAATGTGATGACTAAGTTTACTTTTCAGATGTAACACAGTCTCCTCATGCAAGGCAGAATGATACACCAAACAGCCAAGAGCATAAATGGAGTAGTCCTACTCTGGACAGAGCAAAAGCCCTAGTGAGTTCACCCTCACGTAGTACTAGCACACGCCTGCGAAAGCAGTGGATCTTCGGTGGCCTGGATATGGATATATATTTATTATACTCACAGTCACCAGATGATGTCATCAGTGATGTAATTGACCATGTCATGAGTGAAGCAACATGTGAGGTCATAAGCAGTACATTATGGGGGTCTAAGTTATAGTTAGTTCAGATAACTATAACTTCTGAATTATCTGGTTTTATACGAGTGAAGTCTGAGCCCAACTATAAAGTCCATGTAACCTTGTTTTTTTCAGTGACTATAGATAGATAATGAATTGGTAGCAATATGTTTTGGAGACTGGGCCCTGTCAAACCAGACCCGATAATTGGGCTCACTGAAAGGTCCAGCGCGCAGGAGAGAATAGAGCTTGTATACAACTGGACAATGGATGCACTTTCTAAGTACTGCATGAATCAATACGCCTCCAGAGCCATCTACAAGGAATATAATTTATATTATCACTTTTCTACAACTCATAAATAAAAACAAATCGCAATCAATAAAACTGAAATAAATTCACCTAGCACATGACTCAAATATGAATCCAGATTATTATTAAAGGAGGGAGGGACTGATCTCTATGAAATGCTGAACAATTCTATTTTTTCACTTGGTCAGACTTAATTGTGCTGTGAATCTAAAATAAATTCAAAGAATCAAGGCAGGAAACTTCTTTCTAGATCCAGCAATGGATATATTTCCTCCAGTAAGTAGCCTATTTTAGCTTATTTGTACACCAGAGTGGCTGCTGTTTAGCATTGCTAAAAGTTAATGGGGTAAAGGAGAGTGGCACTGCCTGGAATGGAGTGTCATAAAATGGAGTGGAGTTGCATACAGTACAGTTAAGTGTTGTGGAGAGGATTGAAGTGGAGTGTCACGGAGTAGTCTACAGTTTTGTGGAGTGTTGTGGAGGGAGTAGTGTGTCAGAGTGGAAGGGTGCAGAGTTGACTGGCGCAGAGTGGAGTACGGTGTCAGAGTGGAGTGGCATGGTGTTGTGGAGTGGAGAAGAGTGGCATAGAGCAGAGTAGATCATCAGAGTGCAATGGCATATAGTGGAGTAAAGTGCTGTGGAGTGGGATAGAGTGTCAGAGCAGAGTGGCATAGATTATGAGAGCTGGGTGGCATAGTTTGTCAGAGAGTAGTGTGTCATTGAATAGAGAGAGTGAAGTAAAGTTGCATAGAGGGAGTTGCGTAGAGCCTCATAGAGTGAAGTAGTGTCTTAGAATGGCATGGGGTGGAGTAGAGTGTCAGTGGATCAGAGTTTAATGGAGTAGAGCACCATAGAGTGGATTATCGTGGAGCAGAGTGGGCTAGAGTGAAGTGGAGTAAAGTTGAGTGGTGCAAAGTAGATTGCATAGAGTGCATTCGTTTTGAGTAAAGTGATGTTGAGTACATTGGCATAGAGTGCGATGGCACAGAGTATAGTGGCGTAGAGTGAAGTGTTATAGAGTGGAGAGGTGCAGGGTAGAGTGGAGCAGGGTAGAGTAGTGTTGAGCACAGTGGCGTAGAGCTTGGAGGCATACAGCATAGAGTGCAGGGGCATAGAGTGATCCAGAGAGCAGTGACGTAGAGTACAGTGGTGCAGAGTAGACTAGATTGGCAAAGAGTGCAGTGACAGAGTCCAATGGTGTGGAGTGACATAGCCTGCATTGGCGTAGAGTGCAAGAGTGCAGTGGCATAGAGTAGAATGTTGTAGAGTATAGTGGTGGAAAGTGCAGTGGTGGAAAGTAGTTGGCTTTGGCGCAGTGGCATAGGGTGTATTGGTTTGAGTAAAGTGGTGTAGAGTGCATTGGAGTAAAGTATATTGGTTAAGAGTACAGTGGCATAACATACACTGCAGAGCCGTAGATGGTGGCAGCATAGAGTGGAGGAGAGGGCAGTGGCAGAGAGTAAATTGTTTCAGAGTAGAGTAGAGTGCAAACGTGCAGGGTAGGGTGTAGTGGTGCAGTGTAGAATGCAGTGGCATAGAGTAGTAGAGAAGAGTGCAGTGGTGTTGGGTAGAGTGGTGTAGCATTGATTGCAGCGGGACAGAGTGGAGTGGTGCAGAGTAGAGTGCCTAGAGTGCTGAAGCTGCAGAAGAAATGGACAAGGTAATCTTAAAACAGGCACAATTTTTGACAAGTCACAGAACAGTGACGTATAGGGCATTAAGAGCAGTGCGTTACATTCATGTTTCACAGATTCCAAAATACATTTTTTCAGTCCTTGCAACAGAGGTGGGGTAGGCAGCCAAACTAAGACCTACCCCCATATTTACATATACATGCTAAATTCTGCAGCGTTATTTGCAGATTTCTCATCTCCCTCTGCATTTCCCTATTCTCAACTCAAAGTTGAATCAATTGTACCTTTCCTGGTTCCATATTTTTGAACAAACCTAATTTGCTGACTGCAGGGTCATTATTGATAGTAATGTCACATATGCAATCTGTCCGTCATACATGGGAAAGTGGTATCATGCACTGACTAGGTGATGTCATGCATAAGAAACGGTGTCACAAACAAAGTTAAAAAAAATCTTTAAAGAAGAGAACATGCAAGTGAACCAACACTTTTATGGTCATTAACATGTATTTATTTGTAGAACATTCTTCGCTTTTGATGTCATGCTTGTTACACTACACTCTCTGAAAGAATACAATGTGAATCAGCAAGCTGTATTGAATTGACCTCACGTGCAGGTCTTTTGCGGTCTTTGATCTTGTGCAAGGACTTGTGTACTATATTCATAAAGGTCAGTTTAGATCTCTGAAGCATACCAAAGCCAATTACAAATGTCCCACACATACAGCAACTCGTTGAAAATAAGCATTGGCAAAGCTAATAGGTTTTGCCTTTGTAGGATCAATTGCCTTTGTCAGTGTTTGTATAGATATGGTGCAACATAGCTTAAAGTAAAGAAAAAAAGTGCTATGGTGTGGCTAGTCTTTGTGCATCATAGCACTTTTTTTTATCTTCAAACCATGTTGACAGCAGTCCGCGCTGCTGTGCAGTATTTCTGAAATAGCGTAGTGGGACAGGCAACATGAGCAAGCTGCGCAGGAGTAGGGAGCATCAACAATGGACAGTGAGGGGGACAAGCCACACAAAGGAGAGGTGGGGAAAAGAGACAGACTGTAGAGTGCCATGCACAATAGCCGGGGGAGTATATGTACTTGGTCCATGTTTCAGAGCAGGGACAAACACTGAAGCGCTGTGAGGAAGGAGGAGCTGACCAAAAAGTAGCAAGGAAACAAGAGTTACATGGAAGCCAACAAGTCGAAAGTAATGGGAGGCGCGCTCTATGCCCGTTTCAATCTTTTTTTTTTGTACACAGAAGATTTTAAAATAATCTAATCACAGTCTCAAGAAAAACCTAAAAACACTGCTTGCCACAATTATCTCCTATTTCATCTTTGTACTCATTTCCTCTTCAACCATCAACTCGTCTTAACACTGGTAGTATCTCATAATACGATTCATCTTTGTGGCTTTTTACCAATTTATTTCTGTTTATTATAAACAGTGAGGCCTGCTTTCCAAATATGCCCAGATTAATTTGGCGCCCAGATTAATTTATAGGCAAAGACAAGAATTTTCACCCCTATCAAAATTACGACCAGTGCAAAAATGCACACCTTACCCACAAAGACAATTTGCAAGTTAATTAATACCTGCTATAATTGTTGTGGGGAAAAACTCAACAATATTCTGAATTTCAGAATTGGAAAAATGTATGGTGCAACCGAGTTATGCCTCTTTGCAAGACGTGGAACTGAATGCAGAGGTAACTGGTAATAAAGTATCCTGCAGTATGTTTTACCACGTGTGGTATTAACTCTCCAAATTAAAAAGAACGTTTTCAGTGACCCTCTCTCTAACACTGCTGCCGGCACACACTGCTGGTTAGTTTAAGGTTACTTCAGATGCACTGGTAATGATTTGTAGAATAATATAAACTACTAAAGCAAAACTGCTGTAAAAGAATTCTCTCAAACTGTCTTGCACTAATCGCACAAGTTAGATGGGTAGCATTCAGGCATTTCATTTAAAAACAAAGAAAGGCACTTTAGTTTGCAGATATTCTGGGCAGAATAAACATAAAATAGGAAGAAAAAAAAGTGTGCAGTGGGGAAATCTGTAATGAGTCAGTTCCTACATTTATCCTGGGAGAGTTAAGGTCACAGTGATGGGGGTGGGAAATGCGGGCAAAGGAGAGACCTGGAAATAATTAACTCTCCCCAATTAATAAATCTAAAGTTCAAGCCCCGCACAGGCCCTGGCGCTCGGTGCCCTGAACTCGCCTGACAGAAAGCAGAGAGGGCCTGCCGTGGCCGGCAGCACTGACAGGGGTCTCTGTCGGCAGCTCGAGGCTTGTCCCGTCAGGGTCAGCTGGCCTGGATCTCGGAGGCCACCTTCATTTCCTGTCCAAGACCGGCTCCCCCTACACATAAACCTAATGTGGTATTTCGGCCTCGGCTGGCTGTGGCAGACCCTTCCCCGGCTAGGCAGGGGCAGCCGCTGGATCCCATTAGGGGGGCTTAGAGGCCAGTTGGTGGTCGTGGTGCTAACGAGGTCCACCGAGGAACCTGGGGGCTTGGGAAGGTGGCCTCCTAACCCCGCCGAGGGCGGCCTGCAAATCTACCCTGGCCATTGTTCGCCTTCTGCAGTCATCTGGATTCAGGGAACACTCAATAAACATTGCGCTCCAGGAGAATGGTGACCAGGACAGTGAAAGGGGCAGTTTCCATTTATATTGACTACAGAGGAGTGGGCAATACTTTTGGGTGAAACATGCTACAACATGAAATACGCCAGACCTACTAACAGAGGAGTTACTTTCACGTGCAGAACGGGTTTGCTGGGGATTTTGTAAATCTGTTCCATCTCGTGAAATTCCAGGGAATTTTGTGGTGTCAGCAACTTTGGAGCATTTTGTGTGACTGAAACTACATGGAAAGACCAAAACGTTCAGGACATTTCTTGGCATACCTTTGGTGTATTTTTTTGCCTCCATTTTGACGCGTTAAACTCAAATTTTGCAAACTGCAGTGGCTTTGCTGCCATCATCAGAAATAAACAACAATATGCCCAAAGCTATGGTTTAGCATAATTTTACCTGGTGAAATCAAAAGCCACCAGCGGGTCAATTTAGGGGGTTGTCCCTCTGGTGCACTCAAAACGTCCTCCACACAACACACATCTAACAATGCTCAGGCCCTCATTTAGAGACCTTTGCGACTTTGCAGTAAAGCAAATTTTGGAACTGGGCCTTAGTGCAATTGGTTGCAGTGATATTATGGCAAATGTACATTTAATTATAAAGTGACACAAGCAAGTCACGATTATTCATGATTTGCTGCACTTAAAGAGTGCACAGTTAGCAACAACTTTTTGTTGGTACAGAAAATCATGGATTATTTCTCTTACAGTGAAGTGGTAATACTGTACCTATACCACTTGCCACCTCATCAACTATCAACGTAGTTTTAGTGTGCAGATACACTTACTGCATGCTTTTTGACACTGCTAACAAACTCTACACGAACTCACAAACGGCATCAGTAAAGAAATGTCAGGGCAGAATACAGAAAAAGGTGTACTCCTTCATACAAATCAACCTTAAAATTGCTACAAAGTGTCCGATGCGCTATGTAAAAATAAATCTGAACTCATCATTTGAATGTGGGTGTGCTCACTGTAAAAAGGTCTGTGTTCCACACACTGTAGCTTCGTCAGACCTCAATCCCCAATAAATACATGACATTTAATTCTAAACTTTAGAGATTTCTAAGACTACACCCCCTCACCCCATTGTTGTTGCAGATAAGGGAACAGGTGCAGTGTCTTACTTTTATACATTTGATGGTTTGGTGTGATGCAAGCACTTCGTTTTCTATCCACTTCTCAGTGCTTACGATACAAGGTGGTAAAAGTCAAGACTAAGTGTTGAGATGATGCATCAGACAATGACAAGAGTTATTTGACCAGGATCAAACACTGTGCACAAGAAGTCGTGAAAACAGAAGTCTACTGGTCCCAAAAGAAACAAGATGGCCAATGACCCAACCCTTCTCACCCCCATCTTTGAACACAAGTTGTGCACTAAGTTTTCCATCAGATTACGACTTTTGTGTTAATGCATTAAACGTCTTGCTAACTTTTGTGTCGCAAGAAGTGAGTTGTAATATATTGACCTCCTCACTGAAATCCATCTCTGCAGGTCATAGCACTGCCTGCTGTTGTTACCACAACTTAGTCTCTAGCTTTGTCTTTGCTCTCACACTAGAATTACTTCACAAGGTCTGCCCCACGCCCATCTGTCTAGTTACTGATTGACCACAAGCTGACTACTCTACCTGAAGCCGCTCCTGATGCTTCTCTCGGACAAGTGCAACTCTCCACAGTCTTCCTAGTCCTCGATTAGTTGACTTTTCCCACAGTTACATGTTCTATTTTACAGGTTAATTAAATTTTCCACAACAATGGCATAAAAAGAATGTCCTGCTACCATAAAAATATGGTTAGATTGCAATAAAAGTTTTTGGACCCACTGTAGGGCACACCTTTATCACCATTCCTCATCTTCTTCATCACCATCACATTCAGGTCCACTAACGACCATAGATGGTGCAGATAAGAAATTGAACAAAATATGGCACAAGTCTTTATCCAACCTGGTTATCTGGGTGGTGGACTCCTCTTTAAAAATGCATGTAAACCTAACCACCCTAATGTATTTATTCCAGCCAGAAACGTTCCCTCGAATGCAAGATATCATAACCTCAAACCGTACGGACTGTGGTTTCTCAGTCAGACTACACAAAGACATGCCATCCTTACCTCCCAGTTTCATTTGAAGGTACAAGACACATGTGATGTGTCTATGACACTACTGCTTAAATCTGTGGTCTCCTAATATCCCAAAACCAGGGGTGTGTGCAGACCCCAAATGTAGGTCGCTGCTGCCCCTGTATTAAACAGGGGGCTACCACCCATCACAGGGCCCCCTATTCAGGCATTGGTCTATAAATAGGAATACCTGTGAAATATAAGAGACTCGGGCACCATCATTTTGTGTTACGCCACTGACCGAAGGGGTTGTGTAAAAACAATTGAGCAGAGGTGGTTCCACAGTAAGTCAGTGTTAGGTGGTTACCGACAGCAACAGCACTGAGTGGTGGGGGGCTAGACTGCCTATACAAGCAGCAATTTATTTATGCATATTTATATACCCCAAGGTGCAAGAGAGCTCTACAGGAGAAATATTTTGTTGCATGGAAGCTACAGATGGTTTAAGATAGAAATTACAGCTATAAACAATTATAAAGGTTGAGAGTACAACAAGGTGTATCATTATATAAAACAGAATGTAGAAACGCTGTAAAATGGTTGAGGTAGTAAACGGCTGTAAAAAGCTTGAGGTAGTATAGAGGTCTGCAACAAGAGTTTATTTACAGCATTTTAGCTACAGTATAGTTGGAAGAAAAGGGTTTTCAGGTCCATTTTGAAAGTCATCAGCGAGGTGATTGTGTGCAGATTTGGAGGTAGTCCATTCCAGACTCTGGTTGAGCTTATTGAGAAAGATTGTGCAATCAGATGTTTTCTTTTAAAGGATGTGGGTTCAAGGAGCATTGCTTCAGCATTTCACGATGGGCTGGAGCCACCTGAAAGATTGAGTTTGGCCACCAGGTAACTGAGGAATGGATGTGTGCAGGGGTTTATAGGTGACACCAGCAGTCTTACTTCAATTGGCATCCATCGGAGAATGATCAGCATTGGGGCAATGTGGTAATTTCTATTGGCGCTGTAAGCGAACCATGCTACCGAATGTAGAATTATTTTCAGGGGTTGAGATGGGTTTTGGGGAGACCAGTCAGAAAAGAGTTACAATAGACTATTCTAGAGAGTACCAGTGTATGAGCAAGAGATTTGGGGCCAGATGTATGACCCACCAATTTCCGACTCGCAAATTGCATCGCATTGGTGACTTGCAAATTGCGTCGCATTTGTGACTTGCAAATTGGGATGTACAGCAGTGTCTTAGACACTTAGCGATTCCTAACGGGGTCGCAAATTGCATGCCTCATGAATATTAATGAGGCTGTCGCAATTTGCGACACCATTAGGAATGGCTAGCACTCCCAGGGATGGTGGCCTGCTGGGGTCAGCAGACCACCATGTCTGGGACTGCTTTTAAATAAAGCAGTCTTTTTTTTTTTAATGCAGCCCGTTTTCCTTAAAGGAAAATGGGCTGCATATAAAAAAGAAAAATGAAACTTTTCAGTTTCATGTTTTTTTTTTCACATACTCCCAAAGGTGAAGGGGTCCCCTGGAGACCCCTTCCCGTTTGCAAGTGGTTTACCACCTACTTGAAGTAGGTGGTAAACTGCGTGTATTTTGCGTCCGCAAATGCAGTCGCAAAACAATTGTACATGGCATGGTGACTCGCTGTTAGGAAGAGACGACCATTCCTAATAGCGGAAGTCGCAAATTATATTTTGCAAGTCAGTGACTCGCAAAATGGCATTTGTACATGCCATTACCCTTTTTTGCGGTCGCAAATGGGAGGATCTCCCGTTTGCAGCAGCAAAAAAGAGTAGTGCATCTGGCCCTTGAGATCTTCTTCTGGGATGTAAGTGGATACCCCACAAAAGATGTAGTCAATAGCAAGTGCTTTTGGCCATGTTGTTGATTTGAGAATGTAGGTTGAATCTCTTGTCTAGGATGACTCCAAGAGACATGGCACTGTCAAAAATGGTGGATTTACTCTAAGATGTTGTGTGTGTCCTTCCAGGATTGCAGTGGAGGGGTTGATTTAGAAGGGGAGAAAAGGAGAAATGTAGTTTTAGAAGGGTTTAGCCCTAGGTAATGAGATGTCATTCAGTTTTGGGTGGAGGCGGCATGTGTGATATCATTTTGGGAGGAGACCTTTAAATACAGATGTGTTCTCTGCATCTTAGTAATACAAGATACTTGACTTCTTAAGAAGGACTCAGATCGGCTTGACGTATAACTTGAATACGGTTGGGACAAGGATAGACCCCTGGGGGGCCCCTTGGCTCACCTAAACAGGTGAGGAAAGATAATCATCAATTTTGACATGCTGTGATCAGCCCATGAGGAACGAAGCAAACCATTTCAGGACTATGCCATCAACGCCCATTACATTTTTTAGTTTGTCTAGGTGCATGTAGTGGTTGACCATGTCAAAGGCTAATAGTTCAAGACAAATCTGGAGGCATACGTTGTCAAAGTCTAGAATTCGAAGATTATTGTCAACCACCTGTAACAGAGCGGTTTATGTGTTGAAGCACCAATTGATAATAGACTGGAATTCATCTAGCAGGTCGTTGTTTTTGAGAGGGCTGACTTTTCCAGTTTTGAAGCAGTCATGGCATGTTCCTTGGCTGAGAGTGGGATTCATCAGTTTTGTCCAGTGGGGGAAGCATGTGAGAATAAAGCTCTTTTGCAATATCATGAGGAACTGGGTCTACAAAGTGGTTTGTGGGTTATGTTTTTATGATAATTTTGATTAAGCCTCTCTGTAACAGAATTACATATCTGCCAAGTCGTGTTGGATTTACATGCTGGCTGAGAGGCAGGGTGGACATCATGAAGGAGTAGCTGCTGAACTTTAGATTTAAAGAACTATAGAAACTCCTCTGCTATGGATGGTGGGTTTTAAATTTACTGGATGTGAGCATAGAGGTTTTTTGTTGTTGCAGTTTTGATCAAATTGAAGATTTGTTTGGATCGGTTCTTGGCTAAGTCCAGCAAGGACCTAAAGTGGTTGGAATTTTTCCCGGAAGATGTATGTGTCTTTTGTATTGGGCCTAGCATTTCTGAGAGAAGTGAAGTTAGTGGTAGAGGGCGACTATTTCCATTTCCAGTATAAGATTCTTAAGGCTTTCCTTTGCTCATAAAGGGGCTTGTTAAACCATGGCGCCGATGGTTTAGGAGCTTCTTTTTGCTTTGGAGCTGCAACATCAAGTGCATAAGAGAGACATGCAAAGCTGTGTGAGGCAGCGTCATTCACATTTGTGGTGTGGCTAATGGAGGGAGGTGGAGTATCTTCTGAACAGTGTTGCTAAGAGTAGTGATGTTTATGCTTCTGGTGTCTCAAAACCAGGTAGTTGAATGTTTTTGATCATCCATTACCACGGTTTGAGAGAGTCGTTGGGTGAAGTGAGTGATCGGACCAGTCTACCAGGATTGGATCATTCACGGAGAGCGTGTTGTCTTTGGAGATTATTAGGTCTAGTATGGAGCCTACAGAGTATGTTGGCTTATGGTCATGTTGGCTCAAATCACTGTGGATGAGTGGAGGTGAAGTAGTTATCTGTAGAGGCTTCTGTGGTGCCCTAGTGAAGGCTAAAGTCTCCCAAAAAGATCACTTTGTCGCTCTGTGTGGTTTGGTCAATTATGAGGTCAGTGCATTCCTCAACAAAGCTTCATCGAACATTATCCCAATTCGTGAAGAACAGGGAAGGGTGGGCCACCACCCTTCATATAGGGTGGCAAAAATCTTTGCACCAAACCTGCCTTCAGGCATTAAAAGCGCCCTCATAAATAACAGTGCTGGCCTTACTCAATCACCTTGAATGAGATACGTTTTGAGAAGCATGCCGGAAGAAATTATGAGCCGTTAAAAGCATACATGTTGTGACTGATTTAATGCACGTGTGGGCTTAATGGCATATATAGGTTGCTCTCTAGTAATGTACACAACAGAGACAGCTTTTTTATTTTATTAATAATAAAATCCAAACATAATCCATTCACTACAAATGAGCCAGAGCAGAGAATATGGATTCAGAAAAAAAACACGTAAATCTCTGTTTAAAATCGTGGCAGACTGAATGAATGTGTGGGAAAGGGACTTTGCAAGGCTTGGTGGGGGGGTAAACACAGACATGCCACAGCGGCTCCACTGCTTGATCTCTCCTGTCACAATGTGTGCAGCCACAAGAATGGGCACAGGGTTGATCATGGCTCTGGATTGTTCTACAGGTAGAATCATTATCAGGTCTCTCTTCCGAAGCGCCCTCTACAATGACAGGCGCTATCAGACAACAGGTGATGTGGTATCGCAGTGCCAGCAGACACTTCGACAGCCAGGCTGCCTGGGTCATCACTGTAGACCGCAGGATTTCTAGTCGGAGTCCACAGAGCAGCAATGAAGACTTGAGGGGAGAGGTCTGAGGTGCAGTCAAGGTCTCTGTAGAATGGGCCTCGAAGTCCTCTTTGGTGGAGGGACTTTGAGCGGGTGACATTCTAAATGGAGGTTGTGCACTATGTGAACCACAGCCTGTACTTGTTACAATATAGCTCTTCTCACATGCCAGTATCACTCTATTGTCTCTGACAAGGACAGGCTGACCTTTCCTCCGTTCTCCAAAGTCTTCCCAAACTTTAATGGACAAGTACACCACTAGGGATAGCATCAGGGAAATACATTCAGGGAGCATTATTTCCGCTTAATAAAACGTTGAAGGACTAACATAAGTTTTACAAGTGGTTTAGCCTTTAACAAACACTATCAGAATCTCATAACTGTATCCACAAACAATCTAAGCCTGGGCTAGGATGACCAGAGTCAATCATGATACTTTTCTGAATATAGACACAAAATAAAATTACATACAATGTATCCCAATGGGATTCAGAGTCTGTGTTAATCTTGACAATCTGGATCCAGCCCTCGTGGATTGGTGCTGGACAACCTTCATCGAAATCAACGTTTTCTTTACAGATATTTCCATTTCACGTCAGAGGGAAGATCACGCTAAATTAGAGGAAAAGCCAACTGCGTGCATCTATACTGTCCAGTCAAACGTGTGATTTCACGGTGTCAACTATGTCTACAATAGCTGAGATCAAACAACAGGGGAAAGGTAAGTGAGTAGAGGTGATGCCTGTGGTGTCAGGTTCCGCTTATGTGCTTGTGGAGTGGATGATCCTTTCCTAGGCACTAGAATGATGAAAATGCACCCGCTCCCAGCTTCAAACACATGTAGGTACCAGACTGCAGACATGATCAAATCGGACTAAAAATAATAGATCTATTAATGGTCACACAAACACGTGTGTACGTGTGAATACGAGATGTGTGCATGTATACCGTGCAGTCTGTTTGCGAGTGTATTTTCGTTTATATGTACTTGTGTAAGCCATACATTTGGATGCGCTTGTACATTTGCACATCTACTCATGCATACACAATTCCGCTCCCTCTTCAGATCAGTGCTCTTTCACATTCAGCAGCTGAGACAATGGGGCCCGCCAATCCCTCCCACAGTATTTATCAATTGAAATTAGAAATTGGCTTGAAAAAGTCAGAGAAATGTCCTCGCTGTAACTGGAGACAAATTACGGAGGGCCAAGTAAACAGACGTGGTGAAAAAAAGTGCTAAAAGCAGACCCGAAATAAACTGCTGAAATTGATCAAACACAGCATAGTGTCACATTTGTTGTTGGAATTAGTGATCTGAATGCCTAATTAAGCAGACCCAGTGACAGACAGGGAGTTTGGCTGTTTGCGGGAGCAGCTGCTTGGTGGCACTGTAAACTGGGTGGGAGAATTAAGCATGCACTAATGCAGCCAAGAGTGGCACCGCGCCAGTGCCCTACTAGACGGTTAGTAGGCTACGAGGCTATGCCAAAAACCCAAATTCTGAGCATCCCACACAGGTCTGCGCTGAAACCAGGGTTGCATCAGTTCAACGCCGTATGCCTATTTAATCCCCAATTTTACCCTAACACGCCAGTGGGCCTGGATAAGTACATTCGCTTAATTTACATCCAGTGAATGTGGCGGGGACTCATTTGCACAGTCAATGGTTATACTGAAAATCTATCTGCGGTGTTTATCATGAAAGTATTCAGCAATTCAGCCACACATCACATTAAGCATCTTGGATTGTTTCGCTCCATTCCTACAGCTACCTTTTTTACATGGATGCATGTGGTTGTTGGGATGGCATAGGACTTGTCCAAGCTGGGACGTCCTACATTTATGGAGATCAAATCTACAAAAGATACTGTTGCCTCTTAAGATAAAAACTGAGGGTTATTCATGGCAAGTATTTATTGAGCAGCTACATGGGCTTCCTGTGGTGCTTTTCATCACCTTACAAACTGAATGCGAGTTTCACTTCTACTGCTTTCGATGTGCTACTCAACATTGTATTGATTTGAGCTTCTATATGCATGTGTGTAGCAGGATCGACGCAACTCTGGAATGTGATCACAAATAGTCTAGCACTGCTATTTGTGTCCTCATTGATTTGATGTAGGGGGAAGAGATCATAACCCCATTTCACAAAAAGAATCTTCCAGCGATTAACTCTTCCTTTTCAACTTTGTCAATGCATGGATGAATGTACAAGTTGTGTTCGTAAGCGTTTGGCGCCCTAATGATGTTACTCTCCCGAGGCAAAGAGTTAAAAAAAGAAAATCTAACCACAAAAGCAAAAATGTGGGATTTTTAAAAGTTTTCTCATTTTGAAAATTGCCTACCTCCATGGTTTAGCCACTTTCGCCAATTAGGAATAGTATGATTTTTTGTAATGAAGATAACCAAACATAATCAGGCAAGTTTTCAGACCATTACCAGAACTTCTGAGGGGTAAGCAGTAACGTGTCACCTGCACTGATAAAATGCCATGCCGTCATTACAGATTTTGAATGAAATAAAAAGAATCCTATATCGATCCTAAACATAGAGTAACGTATGATGTACATACAGATAGATGCAAGGGCTTTAAAGAGAATCTAGCAAATCGCACAGTGCAGACTCTCCTTGCCAGTCACTCCCAGAGTCTGGCATGCTTGACTTAAGATTCTTTATGTCAATCTCCTCCATATGGCATTTCGTTCACTGCTGTTGCTCAAATTAGATGCATGGGTCTCATCTAACATTAGGTAGGAGACTTCTTTTCCTCTCAAGAGCCTGACTTTTTCACATAAGATTCAATGGACTTTCAGCCAAAAAGATAACTCCAAATTTTTGCTACTGCTGCTTCCACATTACAATCCATCCGGATGATGACCCTTCAAATTGTTCGGTTGAAAAATTGATGTACTAAGACAGATCTCAACTGCTACAGCTGGTGATACCTTTTAAAATAACCTGCATGTTTGTCTTTTTTTTCATGGCTTTTTCTCACCTCGTTCATTTGGATGTTGTAAGAATTGTCCACATTCATACGAGGACATACTAGCATCAAGCTGAAATTGGTGGTGGGCATGCCACTGAAAGCTCCAGCCATGCACCACCCTGAAGCCTGGCTCTACCTGAGCTTGGGTACTTTTTTGTGGCTTCTGCCTCCCTCACTTTACCAGTCATGTGGTGTGACGGCCACCATAACCACCTATGGATCTTGGGAACCAGGTCCTAGTTTCAGTGGCAGCTCTACATATTGTGATTTTGGCCAATCACTTAATCGCCCTATGCCTATAAACAATGCATACAATGCATGCAACCATGTGTAATGTAACTGGTGCTCATGTAAAATACTCCAATACCTTTGGGAGAGTTTGCTCTATATTTTAAACACTGTGCAAGAATACACTTAGAGGTAAAAACAGAGCCTTAACATAAGGGAAGACAGTTACCCATTTACTGGCTCATTTGTACAGAGTAAAACCAGAAAACCTGGATGAATCGCTGCTTCTGTGCCTGAATTGTTTGGTCTTAGGCAAATATTTTATTTCACCAAAACTCTTTTTTCTTAATGATCGTGTATGAAAGCACTTTAGAATATGTGAGTTCAGACTAGCATTTGAACAAAAACTATCACTTTTAACATGTACTTCTCAGTGGCGTCCTATAATGTGCCCTATTAATGTCAAAGTTTCTAAATGTTAAAGAAACACAATTTTCTGAACTTTGAAGAGACTTTATCAAATTTTTCCTGGTTTGTTGTATGGATTATATAACACATTTTCAGGGCACGGACTGTACACAGATCCGAACCAGACCCTTGGCTTGGCTCTGGTTTGGTTTTCCCTGTTAATTTGTTGGCTTGCCCACCTCTAGCAGAAATGATTTTCAATTCTGTTGAACTAGCTTATGATGTTTAAGAATAAGTGTCTGCGTTTTATATTACGGTTCGCACATTTATCATAACGTACGTGTACTTAGCCCACTCTGGGATACATTGGCCCTCTATAAATATCTCTTCTAGCGATAAGTAGAATAGATTGCTTATTGATCTAAACATATATTAATTTTTTGTTGTCATGTCCTTTGTGAGTCAATTTTCGACAGACTATAAAATTCACTATATTTGATGGAAGAGAACATTTGTAACTATCACATGCAATTCGAGAGACATGAACAACATTTTGGGATTTCTCCTGCTATGAATACGGAAATGTAAAAAAAAAAAAGTGCATTAGGAAAGCGGATGCTTAAAAAGCATATTCGTGTGGACATCTCATACAATTGGTAGTTTGGACGTTTAAATGTAGGGATGTTCTGTTTAACGTCTTTTTCATTTTTTTTCAAATAAATCATTAAGAACTAATTATTTCCCCTTTATTGTTTGAGGTACGTTTAAGTACTTCTCCGAATTTAACAATACGAGTAAAAAATAATATTCATTTCATATACATTGTGGTTTATGGGGATTTGCTACAACGACTAACAACTAACTCCAGCTGTATTCTTGAAGGCCAAAAGCATTTCCTTTTTTTTTATTTAAATAAGCAAAACAGACTTATTTTACATTTAAAATGAAATATCTATTTTGTACATGGTCTTCATTCAGACTTAAAAATAATGTTGTTCTTTTTCACTGTGAAGTAGCACAGGTTGCTACATCGAGGACAAATGTATAGTAAATGCTTCTTGAAAATACTACTTAAAACCTCTATTCATTTTAACGAAACCAAAATACTACTGAAATGTGCTCTACGTTTGGCCCAAACTGCTAGTCACTAAGGAATAATGTTAGCCACACTTCCACAAACTGACACTAAAGCCTTCGCTTTCTGTTACCCAAGTGAAGTGCTAATGCAGTTCACTTTAGGTCTGGCCTAGAGAGCTTTAGCTCTCTCACTAGCCACAAGTAATACAAAAATTCATACCTAATATCATAAATATATGGACTTTAAGTAAACTGTCTTCGTCCATTGGCATGTTCAAATGTCATTAATGTTTTGCTTCTTGTTATCACAGTTTGCAGCATGGGGGAGTTGGTCAGTCTACTTCGGTCAAGGACACTCTTGTACAGCCAACAACTGAATTTTGCCCGATAACATGTGATCAGCCGGTCAAAAAAGAGTGCACTTCAGTGCCATTGCTGGTGTGCTTGGGCTGCTGGGCCACTGCTTTACTTTTATAGTATTGCCAAATTGTGTTTGCATGTTGCATATATATTTGCACATAAAATAAATACAAAAAATAGAAAACCTTTAAGAACAGACCTGTTGGATTTGCCAATGCTTATTTAGTTCAGGTGAAAGGATGGACATATGTAGTAGCTCTACCACTGGGTGCAGCATGGACAAACATTTATTAAACCCTTGCTTGGGTAAAACATGTTCTCTGCTTCACCCAACCAAAGATCTCTAAAGCTTTTCTTTGAATAAATAAACCACTTTTTTCCCCATCCAAATGAAGTGGCATTCAATCTTTACCTTTATTTGACGCCCAAAAAAGTGCCAATACCGTTTTAGCTTACCTCTTTGGCTCGATGGAGGAAAAAGAAAGCATGATTAGGTATTTGGCTGGGTGAAATCATGCCTCCTTGCTTCACCCAATTGACAAGCTCCAAAGCCATCTTACCTTTTCTCCTACCCAACGCACCATCAAGGTCTTTTTCTTTTATTTTAACCAAACAAAGTGCCCATATAGGTTCCTTTACTTTTCTAGCTCTATCACTGGGTTAAACTAACGGAAAGATTTGTAAGCTGTTCGAATTGATAATATGCTTTCACTTTGCCTCCCGCTACTGAAGCTAACAAAACTTCTTTTCTTGGCTTTAATTAAACTATGTAGCAAGAGAGAATGGTGTTTTCGCACAAGCAAAGAACAACTAGTGCTTTCTTTTTAGTTGTCTCAACTAAAGTGCACCATAAAGTTTTCCCTAGCCTCCGCCAAACCGAGAAGCAATGAAAGAGGTCTCTTTGTGTCATACAACTGACGAAGTGGCAGAGGTTGGCCATGAATGACATGACACCACTACGATGTTCGATTGAGGAGGCGGTCATTCATCTGGGAACATTCAACACAACTGCTTAAGTGTTTTTTTCAAGTTTTTTGGACTGAGGAACAAGTAGAGAATAAATTCATCAATTTCAGTTTCTTATCTAATGAGGATAGGTCTCAAAGCAATGTCCGAAAGCACACTTCGTCAAACTGCTGACCACGATAATTTCTTTAGAAGGAGGTCACAAGATCTCAGATAAATGAACACAATTAGAATAAGACAGTGCGTACTTCCTCAGCATCAGATGGGGAAGTCCCTGTGCATATCCTCCAGCTTTAGATATAGGTTAAACCAGGATGTGGCTTTGCAACCCCGAACCACCACAAGTGCACAGCAATTCTGGAAGGTTCTGCACCAAAGCATAAATGCTCCTTGTCAAACCTTTAGGCTGTTAGGGTCTCTAGTTCGTCTTTACAAAGAGACAGGCTACTACTCGATAGAGAGACAAAAAGGGGTCCATTTATTTGTGTTTGGTGTGGGGGTCATTTGAATCCTGAGAAAGGATGTTCAAGGCTGATTCAGACGTAACACAATACTATGGTTATTGGATAACGCACCGTAACTGTTAACAGATAAAGTCAGTAACATACTTGGGTGCACCAGTACACGCTCAATAACAACAAAAGCCACATCATACATGCAACAAACAGAGGTGCAGGGACACACAGCAGTAATGGAAAAAGGAAACCATTAAAATGCGAATTTATCTTAAAAAAAACAACATAATGGGTAGTTCTTGAAATGGAAATATATAAGTGCAGGTACTCACTAACCCAGAGTACCCGTTTGCTCATGAAAAGTGCAGGTACTCTTGCTTTCAAATTAAAGCAGAGCAGGTGCTCATTACCTGACAGTATATGACCATTTAAACCTCCATTTAAATCAATGGTCATGGGGTAAGCAATTTTTTATTACTTCTGATAAAAATGGTTATCAAGCGGCAGACAATTCAATGTATGAATCTAGCAAGTCAACGGAGGAACACACCTCAAGGGCATACTTCAACTTGGCGTGGACAGGTTAATTTTGCTACAACTCTAATCTAAGATGCAGAGATGTGCTTTTGTAGACATAATGATGTCCTGTGTCTACCCAGTACTAACAATTTGATGCCTTTGATCTACAAAGCTAGATAGCTGGCCTCCAAAATGATGAGTGTTTCAACGAACCAGATGGCTTCCTACACAAAATAATTGAAAGGAGACCCAGATCTCTTAAAAAAACATACGCATCATTGCAATTATGTGCCTGCTGAAATATACAATACTAACCACCCATAAGGATAGTCTTACCTGTGTTCCTCTATTGCATCATTGTCTGGTAGTTCTGCACCGCAAACGCTGCACCGCACCCCAATACTTTGGTTTTCATTCTTTATGCCGGCGGCAAGTTCGCCCAGTTTATTGAAAAGCTCCCTCTGAATGAAACCTTGAGGGAGAAGTCCCCCATAGGCACTGAAGTCCATGGACACCGCCAGCGATGGCGGCATATGGAGAGCGGTTGCCATGGAGGATGGTATGTTGATCATGGAGTCTGTTTTGTGATTGGGTAAGACAGAATAGAGACTCAATTGTTTCTCACTTTGAGAAAATGAATGCTCTGGACCAACCAAAAACCCTTGGCCTGACTCAGGGGGCTGGTCAGGTGCAGTCTCATCCCGACCAATATTAAGGTCACGGGCACTGGTGATCACACTACTACGGGTAGGGGTGCCCGGAGCTTCCTTGGATTTGTCATCAGACTTGTCCCCATTAGGTGTGCTGGGTTCTGCATTTGGGCTTCCTCGGTTAGAGGAAGCTTCGTCCACCTGCATAGCTTCTGGTTTCATATCTGAAAGTCCTGGAGGCTGGTTGCTTGTTGAGTGCAAGTCTGTTGCGCTTTGCTGTAAAGCTCCTTGGAGTAAAGTCTGTCCAATAGACATCAAACTGTCTACTGCAGCCTTGGTAGGGCTCATGGCCGAAAGTCCAAACGACGTTGAAACAGAGGGACTCTGCTCTACCAGAGAATTTGATAAACTCTGATTGGCTAAACTTGCATAGCCACTCTCCTCACTGGAATGCTTTGAGATCAGCATGTTCTTGATCAACCTTGTCTTCCGGTCCTCCTCATCTTCTGTTCCACCATCTGCCATGCTGACTTCAGTGTCGTTGTCATCGGAAGCCTGAATGGTCTCCAAGATCTTCAGGCATTGCTCTTCCAAGTACTCAATCTCTAGGATCTCTGCTGCGTACAAAAGATCATCCAGATCTTCCACTTTGGCTTGGAGCGTGGCCGTGTAGGCATACTCCAGAATCTGCTGGAAGGTCTTGGATGAGAGAAAGTCCAGGGTGTAATGTTGGCTGTTGCGGTGGAACAGGATCTCAAACATTTTACTAGTGCAAGCCAAGACAGTCCGGTGGGCGTGAAACTCCTGGCTGTCGACCATGATGACCACATCACACAGTGTTCCAGCCAACCGCATCTGGTTGGCCTTGTGAAGGAGCCCAGTGGCATGGTTGGGGTTCTGGAGCTGGATCACACCCATGTTATTCAAATCCATAACACTCCCGAGACTGAGTCATCAGGCTTTCTTTCCTGTTGTCAATGTGGAACGGTTTGTGATGCACTGATTACCTGTCCCAAAGCAAACCACAGAAGAGAGAGAACATTAGATTTAGTGCCATGGACGATGACTCAATTATACAAGAGTTACAGTTTTCATTCAAGATGTGGACAGCATGCACCTACAAATGCATTCATTTGTTATGGAAATCTGCCTAGGTCTAGTATATGAACTCACTATGAAAATACACAGGCCACGAATATTCCTCAACAGTTAACATTGGCCACTATTAGACCAAACGCATAGACAGATTTTTACAGTATTCAGTCATATTCATCAAATAGTTTGGTTCTTTCACCAATTATGCTGGGTGCTTTTTGCAGGACAAACCCTAAGAATGGCAGAGGGATCAGATGGTGGGAAGTCCTTCCACGGCCTATTAGGACATCGAGTTACAGATGGGTTACTAGCAAACCTCATCTTACGGGCCACTGTTGTGCCACGTTGATGGAGAAGACAACTTCATAGTTAAAAGATGGCAATCTTCCCTGAGGTTGAATGAGGTGTTGAGTTGAAGGGGAGATGAACAAGAGACCAGAATTCAAGAAGATCATCAGCTGGGAATAAGACAGGGAGAGCGAGCAGCATGGGCCAGTGCAGGGCAGCATCAGGTATGAAATTAATAGGTATGCAACCACAATCAGAGCTTTAGGCAGAGTGAGGAAAGCTCCCTCCAGCCAGGGCTATAATGAGAGTGTAGGGGGCATTGTTTGAAGTGGTGCAGCTGACCGAGAACATGCGCGGTAGGAAAGAGCAGGACACTGCTGGACTAGAAATAAGGAAAGCGCGATAGTTAGTGAGCGCGCCATGAGGCCCGCATCCCCGCCACGCCCCCTAGATAGGCCGGGGTAGCCCGATTGGCGACCGGCAGAAAGGGAAGTCCTTTTGGGTCACAGAGTGAAGTTTTTCCGGCTGGGACCGGCGCTGGGAGGAGGGAGTGGCCTATTTAGACTGAGGGGCCAGGGACTCCATTCTCTTTTCCCCGCGCAGGCCCCAGGAAGTGACTGAAAAACGAAACTCCCATCCATCCGTCCCTGAGTTTAGGCTTTTGGGGTGAGGGGGTAGGCGGTAGGGGTAAAGAGGCCACAGAAGATTAACTCTAAAGGTTAATGGGAGTCCTCCTTACGTACTCCCAAGGCCAGCACTGAGGGACAGAGACGGTAAGCTCTCTGCAGGGAGAAGGGGGACACCAGCTGGGGAGGCACGGGCAACAGGTCGCGAGCTAGGGCATGGGGCAGCAGCCCCTGGTTATTCCCTATGAGCCGATTTTGGAAAAGGGGGGTCCCCGGAAGCTTGTTTCCTTCCCACTATAAGAATTGGCTTGGTAGTTTGGTTTGCCCTGTTCCCATCATGCACTGGGACAGGAACAGACTAATTTGCATATAGCCAGGTTCTGAGCTGGGATGGTGCAGTGAGCTAAAAAACGGTGATGGATTAAACCACGATCTATTGACTTGGTAAGAGTATTCTGCATCATTCAGAAACTCTGTCCATCACCACTCCCCTTTTCCAAAATCGGTTTTATCCACACTATGTGTGGGAGGGTATACTCAGACGTGAGTCCCTTGCTCATTGCACCATCAGGATTCAAGCAAGCCGGGCCGAAGAAGGCTGTGATGCCAGAAACCGGTCCCCGGAAGCTTGTTTCCTTCCCAGTATAAGAATTGGCTTGGTAGTTTGGTTTGCCCTGTTCCCATCATGCACTGGGACAGGAACAGACTAATTTGCATATAGCCAGGTTCTGAGCTGGGATGGTGCAGTGAGCTAAAAAACGGTGATGGATTAAAACCATGATCTATTGACTTGGTAAGAGTATTCTGCATCATTCAGAAACTCTGTCCATCACCACTCCCCTTTTCCAAAATCTATTCCCTATGAGCCTCCTTGCCAGCCTGGTGGTAGAGGGGTGGGCCCCAAAAATGGCGGACATGGACCGGAGGGCTGGGGCTCACCTCTCAAGGACGCAGCTGGGTTGCGCCTTGCGTGGTTCTCAATTGGGAGATGCGAGCCGGAGGGCCCCTTGCTGCAGGAGCAATAGAACGTCTTATAAACAATGAAGTCAGATGATTAGGCTGAGTGTTTATGACTGACAATATTAAAAGTGTGAATATTGATTATGCAACGTGTAAATAAGTAATGTCAATTTGTCATGTTTATGTGTGATGATGTTAAAATAAACATGGCCATTTATACCCACACTCTTATGGTAGCCAGAATTGACTGTGGGGTTGCAGGGGGGAGGGGCGGGGGGTATCCTAGGGGGTCTGGGCTCTAGTGTCACTTGGGGTCTATAGTCTAGGGCCCAGGTGAGGAGGTAACTTGGGTGGTGGAGTGAGGAGGAATTTCGGGGGTAGCCCCTTCTTAGACCTTGAGAGAGTTAGAGGTGCATTTGAGACACATAACTCACTGACTGGCTTTGGTGTTCATCTGAGGGCCCCCTCTCCAGTTTACCAAAGTATGCATGTTTTTGCATAATTAGACAGCATTTTAATGTTGTTCAGATTGCATAAGAAAGAAGAGGGTGTGAAAGGAAAGAGTAAAGCGAACAGAAGAAAAGTGTAAGAAGGAATAAAGGGGGGAGAGAAAGGAATGTGACAAAAAAGGATGATTTGGAGGAAACATATAAATGGGGTAGAGACAAAGGAACGGCAGCAGAAAGTAATGAGGCAAGGAAAGAAAGAAATGAGAAGAGATATGATATGAAAGAAGTAAATGAGATGTGGATGAAAAGTGTGAAAGGGTGAGAAGAAAGTAAAAGAAAAAGTCAATGAGAGGAAGGGAGAATAGAGGGCGAAAGGGAGAAGGAAAAGGGCGCATAAAGTGGAAAACATATCTGGGATATGATAAAAGAGAACGAAGTGGGGTGGAAACTGATGAAAGGGGGTAAAGAGAGTCAGCAATCAGGAGAAATGGAAAATATGGTGCAGAAAGAAATTCATTTTCAGCTATTAGGGAAAAGATAAAGAACAGTGCACAGCATAAAATAAAATAAAAAAAGGTGTGGAGATGAAAAAGATGAACGAAGTTGGAAGGTCTTGGCAATTGGAAATGAGAAAGAAGAAATTAAAGGACAGATAAAAGGAGGTTAGAATTTACAGATAAGAGAAAATGTAAGATGCTATAAATTAAGGTGGCATGAAACATGCATCATTAAGGAAGGCTGGTTTCAAGGGACAAGAGAAATATGTGCGAGAAGGAAAGGAAAGGCTGTGCGAGCTCCTGCCCCCACCCCACTACCTGATTCACAAGCAGGTGAAATGACCTTCTCATCATCAGAGTGTCAAGTGATGGCAGGGTCTAGGGTTCCCATGTCCAGCACTTCTCTCCAGGCCTGATTATCACATCAGCACCTTCCCTTCCATAGATTCCAGGTGGGAAAATGCCTTTACAACGTGGGCGTGAGACACGCGGGCCGTTTCGCCACAAGCGTAACCACGCTTTCTTGAACCACGCATCTGCCTTAACCACGCACATGCATGATTAATGTGGATAGCAGTCTAGTGTCCGGATGGGCAGGAGAGGAAGAGTCAAAACAGGAAACTCAAGATGCGGACAACTAAGTTGGGCTGGGGTCAGGTTTGAGGGGGTTGCTTTTAGGGATGGGGGGTTTGGGGTAGTTATTTGGAAGGGGCAGGATTTTAGGGCTCAGGGCAGGGGGTGAGGGACTGGGTGGTTTTAAGGGCCGGCAACCAGGTTTAGGGGGTGGGGGAGAAGTTTTTAGAGGTGGAGGTTGGTTTAAGAGTTAGGGCATGGGGTAGGAACAGTTTTTAAAAGGGGGCAGGTTTTTAAGGCTGAGGGCAGGGGGATGGGATAGTTTTTTAAAAAGGGTACAGGGTTTTAGGCCTCAGGGCGGGGGAAGGGGTAGTTTTAAAGGCAGAACAGGGGAAAGTTTAGGACTCATGGCGGGGAGCCTGGGGTTAGGGTAGTTTTTGGTAGGGGGAGGTCGTTAGTCCTCAGGATGGGAGTGAGGAGGAAGGTGTCGTTTTAAGGGCAGGATGGGGCAAGTTTTAGGCAGTGGCGGCCGGCATGGTTCACGGGAGGGGGTAAAGGGAAACAGTGTGCAATGTTAAAAAAATAATAATAATAATAAAATAAACACCCTGCTCCGCCAGGTCCAGGGTCTCTGCTCCTGCTCTCCTTGTCGTACTGAGTCGCAGGAAGCACAGCCAGGCTCCCTTGACCAATCACGATGCTGCAATGCAGCATTGTGGTTGGCCTGAGCGTCCTTGTTCGGCACTCAGCCAGGGAATGGGGGCCTGGACATGTTCTCTACGCAGGCTGTAATGTAGCCTGCATGGAGAACAGCGAAAGTGCTCATGACTGTTTTGGGCCGCCTGAGAGGGCCGGCCAAAACAGTCTTGTGCACTTAGGAGGGGGCAAACCACTCTGCCCCTGCTCCAAAAACAGAGCAGCCCCGCCGGGCCGCAAAGCAGAAGGAACCAAAAAATGAAATTAGCTCAAAGTTATTGTCATTTTATGTTTCTTTTACTTTGCAGTGCACTGCTTATAAGCAGTGGGGCGGCAATGCTACGCCTCAGAGGAGTAGCCGCCCCGGGTTTTAGGCCTCAGTGGGGGGGGGATGAGGGGGGGTTGGATTTTAGGTCTTATGGCTGGGAAGAGGGGTCAGGTGGTCGTGATCTTTACCACGAATATCCCTTTAACAATCATGCCTTCACAACAAAATTGCGTAGTAAAAGAGCACGTGGTAAAGACGCATTCATGGTTGTGACCGCGTTGTAGAGGCACGCCTGGTTCAGCCACACATGCCTCTGTCATACAACGCTCCAGGTACTGCAGCTCCTCGCCCCACCTCCACAGTAGGGTTTCACCTCTTGCTCATTGGGGGGGGGGGGGGGGGGGGGATCCCGGTTGGATTCCAGTTTGGGGTTCACAACTATGAATACAGGACGACACTTTCCAGAATACAAACGGAAATAACAGGTCCTCTAGTGTTAGTGTTGCATCTCTGACAAAGGCCACCAAGACTACATGTCATAGTGCCAGAGCACATCTTTTAAATTGCCTTCTGGGACTTGTAGTGCCTCATTCAAAAGTAAAACTACCACTATCAAGATGCAAAGTATCCAAGTAAGGCTAGCTGAACTCCCCAGGCCTGTAATGTTGGCTGTTGCAGTGGAAGAGATTATCTCTTCAGCTTCATAGTGGCCGGCTATTAAAACTAAGTACCTACAAAGCACATACATAGTCAAATATTAATACAAAGATTCCACCAAATGTATACATTTGGTACAATTATCACCCATCTCTTCATATATGAACCGCTCAGATGTGTATAATGTGTCATTCATAGCCATCACTTCAATCGTGGCATACCTGGCTCAGTATAAGGATGCACTGGTGTTAAGACTAGATGCCCAGGGCAGTTCAAGACATGGCGCTTAGAGCACAGATTTAGTGAGCTATAGATCTCGATATATTCTAAACTTCAAGTAATTGCTTTTCTGAACCAACACACGACGCAGAGCCGATCCTTCTTGAAAGTCTGTATTTAAAAATGCCATATGAAAACATAAAAAGTCAATCTCACTGTAAGAATTAAATATTGCTCTTCCGCGCACAATAGTTTATGAGCTTACAGTAATTGTGGAAACCAGGAAAAAACGTCCCCCTCCCTCTCGCCACCCCTTCACTACTCACTACGTCTGCACGAGAATACGCATTTTCAGCGGATATGTGGCGTAGCCACAAAGTGGACCCACGTCAGCCGTGGCATGTTTAGGCAGCCCTGGGGTTTTAGCCACTGACCTTGCATTCTGGGACATGTAGTTCCACGGTAAACAATGTTGTAATGCACTGGAAAAACAAAGCATAAGAAAGGGGTGCTGGTTGAGAAGCCAGTACTCGCTCACGGTGTCACGCCTGACAAGGGGCCATCTGGCAGCTAGAGAGCACTATTCATCCTATGGCACCGTTCTGACCCGTGCTGAGACCGAATCAGTAAATCCAACAGTCTGCCTTGGTCTGTGGAGATCAAAGGCACGTGATGCTGGTGTATTAGAATTAACGCACACCTAGAGTTTTAAAAAAAGATGCTCAATCGCTTATACATTCAGACGGGCTCCTGGGCTGCAATCGCCGTACTCACACACAGCTGAGGAGCACGTGGAAAAGTACAAGCACTTTCACCTGAGTAAGAGGCGCGCCTGCCTGTGCTCGCTTCACGTGGGCGTGTACTCATGCTGCGGGGACACTGGTCTGAAGTGCGGCTCATGCACGAGGCAGTAAACGCAAAGCGCCCAGTGTCCTGCCAGTTGGCACCGTCTGCTGGTGAATGTTTACCTTCTCTCTGCCCCGCCCCCTCCCTGAAAGTAAAGCCCCTCCGTGCTCCCTGCGCACGTGGCCCGTCCAGGACAGACCTTAACGCCACTCAGTGCTCGGGCAGAAAACTCCAGCGACGCCACAGACGCCCCACTGACTGAAAACACTCTCACGAAGCGCCCGGAAGCTGCTCTGCTGGACAGCGCGGTTTAATGCAGCAAAACGCGACTGTATTCTTGACCCCCTCATCTATAAAGATGATGATAGAGTAAAAAAAACACAGGAGCAGAGCAAAAACTGAGAATTATGACCCAAAATAAAGTGGCATTTGAAAGGGTGGCGTAAGCTGACACGTCCCTTTGTCCAGGAATGACCTGGAATGTTTTTTGTCCAAGGACGGCGCTGCCCACGGTGCAATTGTACACACAAGAAGGAGGGGGCGGGGGTCTCTTCTGCGGAGAGCGGGCGCTGTCCACAAAGGACGCCTTATTTACTCCAGGTCTCTTCCCAGTGAACTCCCCCATCACTGGAAGCGTGAAGACACCGAGCGAGAAGAATTGAGTGTTAAGGACAAAAAAAATCCCTCAGACATAATAGATAATATACTATTAGGGTTAATTGCAGGCTGTAAACAATGTAACAGAAAACTGGAGGATCTACTGAATACAACTGACATAAATGAGACACACTACGCAAGCAATCATCAAACAACTACGATGTGCAACATCATCGTGTAAACTGCAAAAAAAGAAGCAAAATTAAAAAGAAAAAGAAAAAAACTACAAATAATATTAACATATGTGAACGTTATTAACAAAGCTGCAAAGACAATATATGGAACGCCAAGCGTGGAAAGTGAACAAAAAGAAAAGCAACAGACAACTGCAATGTACTAAAGAAAGTATTAAACTTCAGACGGAACATAAGTAGCCAGAATAAAAACATGTAATCTGCAAATGTAAAATACAAGCCATGGCATCAAATAGATAAGCAGAATCGAAGCGCAAGAACAAATATGAGTGAAAACCTAAGTTGCATCAAACACAAAGAAGAGAATGAATACACAAACCCATGAAAGCAGGATGTACATTCGAGACTAAAGGAAACAAATATCGAAAACGACAAAGACGCATAAAAAACAGAAACCAAATAAAAGCATTAAAGTAACAGCTATGGATAAAAAAAAGTTTAAAACAAACATGAAATAAAGTGAAGAGAGTCTCTGTACCTTAGATGTGAAAGAGAGGACATCCTTCACAAATAACACAGGCTATTACAAAAGCCCTGAAGTCGGGAATGGGGGCGGGATGCTCGAGACTTTAGACCCCAAAACTGAAAGTTCCGAGCCAGCCCGCTGAGCAACCAATAATTCATTAATCTGCGCAGTGCCTGCTGCCTAGATCAGACAGATATTTAACAGCAATCCGTTTCCCCGAGACGCCTCACACCTCATTGTGAGTGATAACATGCTGAATGGGGAGCGAGAGGCGGGGCCGGGAGGGGGGAGGCGATAAGCCGGGGCCGGGCACCGCTGAGCCTTTGCACCGGAGCCCACTGCTGTTTGTTTTCTTTCACCAGGAGAGAGGGGCTGGAGGGGAGGGGGCGCGGGACATCTCTCCAACCCAACAAAAGCTGCTTTGAGGAGTGGAAAGGGTTAATTAGTGAACTATTACACATACGTTATCAGTTGTGTATTGCGATTGATAACGCGGTGGGGGGGATTAACCATCCCCCAACACCTAGGGGGGTGTACCGCTGAGGGGTGTCCTGGACACACACAATCATAATAAGAATAAAAAAGCAAAATATTGTAGAATAGTCTTAAGACTCTTCGTTAAAAGGAGGCGCTGAGGTGTTGCGGCTGTTAGTTAAACTGACAGGGTTGGTGATCTCCTGGACCGAGTTTGGATTTTTTCTCCCCTTCCCCTCTGCAACTTAGTGGGTTTGTTTAATACAGCTATTATTGCGCCCCCCTCCCCCAAGAATAAGTAAATGACAACACACTGTGCCTCACACCCCAGGATTCACAGACACATTAGCACTGTGTTGACTGTCCAGTTAGATGCATGGAAAAGAGGGAGGCCGGCGTGAGTGTGAGGGCTACACTGCCTCTTCTCCCACAGCAAAAACGTGTAGTGTATGGAAAGCAGCAAAGCACCCCCAGCGCTAAAGCATCGCTTCACAGGGAGCTCCACGGCGTGGCGGAAAGAGGCGCTACACGGAGCTCAGGTGGCGCGCAGCCCCTGGGTGCACCAATTAGTGATCACTAATCTGCATCTCACAGGGGAGTCAAGGAGGGCCACGAGAAGGGTGCGCGGGGCTTTATTACGGGGTCTTTATGGCCGTAAAAATGGGCTGTGGTCCCGAGCCCCACCCGACAGGATGTGCAAGGCATGTGAAATGTCACCCTCTTGCAAACAGATATGAGGGGGACTGTTAAAAAAGAATATATATCGCTCCTTAAACTCAAAGAGTGTGCTTGTGTGGGAGTGCACGACAAAATAAATGAAAGGCGGTTTATGTACACGATGCTCCGCAGACGTGATCATAATGAGTGATTACGGGTGTCTGGCCATGCAGGTTATAGGGCAAGCATACAGGATTCTCACCAGCTAATTCAGACGCTAATCATCGCTTCTGTTTAAGCAGCTCTATCTGCGCTCTTAATCCCAGCGCGAACATTACAGAGTAACCGCGTTATCTTGGGTCTGTTTCACTCAGCGCGCTCCATGCTGGTTATGCAGCCTGCACGCTCCCACGGTACATATGTAGGACCCCCTCCTGTGTGAAGCACATTACCCCCTGAAGGGTTGTGTTGGGGGCTCTTCACAGCCTAAGAGGCTGCAGGTGCCCATGCGCCATAGAAGGCACCTGATGCAACAGGTGCTCGGCTGACAAGCTGTAAATGCAGCGGTGAAAACTGCTCTAAGTGCCACTGCTGCAAGTGCAGGTTGTCCAAAGCTTCCCGATGGAGAGTGCTACGAAGTACTGACTGATAGGACATCTTGTGCTGCAAGTTGTGGAAGTGCCGGGTGTAGCGCCCTTGCAAACACAGTTAAGTACTCATGCTGCAGGAAAGTGCAGGAACCCTGACTTGTGGAACTATAAGCCTCTCTGGTATGTAACGGACTGGTACTTGCAATGCAGTATGCCTCAATTGTTGCATCTACACCCCGCGAACACTCCTACTTTACCCTCTCCACCCTTCGATGGCACCAACGCGCCCAGACACCATCATTGCCCTGAATGTGTTTCACCAAAAGTGCCTACTGCAGAAAGTGCCACATGTACGGGGAGTAGATTCCAATAAATGCTGACCCCACAAACCCCCGCGACCCTCGGTCCCAGAGCGTGAGATGTCCAGGGGAGCGAGAAGTGCAGACTGAAATAAGTGAACCAGCACTACGGTTGCGAGAAGTGCCACGAGGAGAAAGAGCTGCAAAATGCCTAAAGTGCAACCAGTGCAAGTTGCGGTAAGTGCTCCGACGCTGTCACTATCCCCGGGAAGGTGAATGTTCCTTTACTTGCACCTTGTGCACGCGCTTGTTACTGTGTTATCCCAAAGGGGCTACAGTCTGCAGGATGAAGTAAATGCCCTAGTTAAGCACCCAGAACAAGGTCCTGCAACTGCCCTGATACGATTTTGCCCTGGGGGCATCAAGTGACGGGGATTTACGTGGATGTAAATGTCCCTAGTGCAGAGCGAAGCAAGTGCTCAGTACAGGATCTTCAAATGCTCCAGTACTATATTTAACTCCCCCCCCCCCCCCCCCCCCACTCCACGAAAACAAGGTGAGGTGAGTTCAGAGCATATGTTCAAGGGGCTGCAGGTGGACGTACATGGCTCTGTACATGTTGCCAATACGTACCCCTGGCGCTGTCACACTAGCTCCTATGTTGCAACTGTCTCAGTGTAAGGGACGTAACTAATGAATGTTAACGCCCCAGGAACAGTTAAAAGCGGAATGACAATAAATGTGCCGTAAGTGCCCCACGATGCAGGATGAGACCAGTTCCAGTTGTGCGTGTAAGTGCCATTGATGCAGGCGAGAGCCCCATCACATCTGCAGTGGTCAATGCGCGTGATTCACGTGACGTGTTTGCTCTCTGTGCAAGTTGTGGTTACTACGCCCGATGCAGACAGGGGTAAGTGCACTTGGTGCAGGTTGAAAGTGTTCCCGTGCATTTTGGGGTAAGTGCAGGTTGAGATGAATCTCTCTGCTCCCGGAGCAAGTACCAAGCGTTACCGGGGCATGGACCCTCGGAACCCCTCTCCCCCGACCCCCACTCACCGGCGCGGGCGCGTTGTCCGTGCAGCCGGCTCCCCATGCCTCCGCTCCGCTCTGTGCGGTTCGCAGCGCCCGCTCTGTCTCTGCACGAGCTCCGCGCAGCGCTCAGCAAATCAGCGGCCCGTGACGTCAGCTCCTCGCGCCCGTGGAGCCGAGGACGGTGGCGCGCGCCGCCGCCGGAGACATCAGAAGCCGGCTGCGCGAGGCGGCTGGGCTTCTTCAGGACAGGACGCCGGGGTCAGTGCTTCCCCCGCACAGCCACCCTACTGCCGAGCATGGCACACTGAGTCTGTGCTGCCCTGTACTCGTGGGTCCGCGTGTGCCCAGCGCTGTCATACTAGCACAGAGCAACACTTAGCTTGCCCCCCTCTACCGAACCATACCCGCGAACTGCGCACCATTTAATAGAGAGCTATAAATCCTGAAACCGTGCACCCCAAAGTCTTCAGTCAGACCGTCCCTGGTCCGTGCTCCTCCTGTCCCTCTCTGCTGTCTCCACCCCTTCCCAAACCTGTCACGCCGTACTAGTCTGTGAGGGCAGCGCTCGGTACAGCATCTCCCGACAACTTGTTAACCATGCTTAAAGTTCCTTGGTGCGTGCTTCCTCCAACCCTGAACCTTTTTTCGTGATAGTGTGTCCCAGAACAGGACACTGCACGCCCCTTCGTATGCTCCTGGTTGTCTTTCAACACAGTGCTGTCATACTAGAGCACTTACGATGTGAGACCGTGCTTCCGCCGGCCGTGCATCTCGAGCCTTGCACTCCTATTTCCATGCGTTTATAGCCGCATGCTGGGAGGGGCGTGAGGGGCATAATATCAAGTACCACGCTGGGGGAGTGTATTCAATCCTGCGCCCAAACACCGTGCTTCTCCAGCCATATGCTAATTTTCACCACTTCATTCCAACCCCTGAAACTGTGCATCCCTAACTCTGTTGTGCTAGATCAGCATGAGCTCGAGCACTAAACCCGAGGCCGTGCTTCTGCAGCCTTTGCACTCTTGGGTCCTCGTACATTTCCAGTCAGTCGTTGAAGGACAGTGCAGCTCCGTGCCCTAGACTGTGCCTGCACGGTCCTGTACCCCCGCCCGGATCTGTGCAACCCACCCATGCTTCCTTAACACCATGAACACAAAGCCATGCGCGCCCGGGCCAGAGTATCTCCAGCTCGAGACTCCTGGAGCCCTGCTTCCCAAGCAGCTGCGTCCCATTCAGTACGTATACGACTGTGTTGCACCGAACCGCTTGCCCCGAGACATTGCACAGCCGGTCCCGGATGTATATTTCTCCAGCCGTTCTGCTTGAAGCAATGCATCCCCGTTCCCTAGTGATGCTTTAATCTTGCGATCCTAGATTTGTGCCTCCCCATCAATATTCCATGAGGCCACGCATCCTGTGCCTTGCACGCCTGGGTCTGTAACCCTGCTTCCTAAAGTCGTGCATCCCTACACCTCTAGCCCTGCTTCATGAAACAGTCCACCGCCAATCGTGCTCCCGGGCCCCTAGTCCTGTATGTACGTACATATATATAAATACAAACTGTGTGTCTCAACTCATGTGCTTCTGCGCCCTTAGTCCTGTATAAATGATTATATGTACATGCATACTCGCAAGTTGTCCACCACCACCCATGTGTTCCTGGGCCTTTATTTTATGTTCTGATTTGCACAGTGCTCTGCCACCCAGGTGGGTACCCGGGCACGAAGCACATGAGGGTGTAGCCTGGCCCAGGGTTTAGTATGGTTGCTCGAATACCTAAATCTTCAGATTATTGCAGAATTCAAGTGAGGAGGAGGTGTAGCAGCAGGCCGTCCACGCGTACAAAGTGATGAAGAAGATGGTTCAGCTGTTGGCTCTGGTTGGTTTTCCATGAGTGTGGGAAGTGTGTAAGTAGGAGTTTGGCTGAGCGGAGGTGTTGGAAGGTGTGTGAAAGTGCTTGTTAAGGTATGTAGGGCCTAAATTCTTTAGTGCGTTGAAAGTGTGGGTCAGGATTTTCAAATGTGCTCACTTGTGTATTGAAAGCTAGTGAAGCTCCTTGAGGTGAGATGTGTGCATTTCGTGGCAGGCTGAGAGTGATTCACATTGCAGAGTTCTGAATGGTCTGCAACGTCTACATGAGCTGCTTGTTCCTGTAGTCCAGTTTGCTGGTGACAAGAGCTTGTGTGATTCCTTTCGGAGTATAGATTGAGAGCCTTTTGAAAATTCACCTCCGCATCTTCCGGGGGTGGAGTCATGAAGCCTTGATGACGTTGACTTGGGCGGACATGTCGAGTTTGTAGTCAACTGTGATCCCAAGGTTCTTAGAGTGGGCGGTGGGCGTGGCCAAGGGTCCTAGTCTGCCAGCTATGTGGTGTCCTATGGTTAGTGTCTTTCCCGAAGATCACTACTTCTGTCTTATCAGTGTTCAGCTTCAGTCAGTTGGATTTCAACCAGTTGGTGATTCTGGTTATGCATGTCATGTACATTCTCAGGGTGCTTAGCATCTTGTTTAGGAGGGCGAGGATGAGTTGTGTGTCATCATCGTAGGAGAGTACGTTGCTGTCTTAAAAGAGGATGATGCTGGTAAGCGGCATTTTGTAAGCATGGCATAGGGTCGGGCTCAAGGAGGAGCCTTGTGGTACTCTGCAGAGGAGTTGACAGGCCTCCAAGGTAAAAGGAGCTAAACTGATTGACTGGGTCCTGCCAGCCAGATTAGAGCAGATCCAGCGGGGCGCGTGTCCTTGGATTCCAATGTTGTCGGGTGTTAGTTGAGGATGAGGTGGGAGATCATGTCAAACAAAGTGAAGAGGTCAAAGAGGATGAGGGCTGCTGTGTCTCCTCTGTTCATGATCATGCAGATGTAGTCAGTGGTGGCGATGAGGGCAGTTTCAGTGCTGTGGTTGGGTCTGCATCCTGACAGAGTGGCAATGAGGAGTTGGTGATTGTTGAGGTTTTCTGTGAGGCATCTAATGATGATTTACTCTAATAGCCTGGCTAGCTACAGAAGCAGGAGATGAGTCTATAGTTAGTGAACAAAGAGAAGTCCGCAGAGGGTTTCTTCTGCAAGGGAAGCACTGTATGTAGTGTGTTTAACCTCTTCGGTGCTCATGACGGCTCCCGGCCGTCATGTGCTCCTGACGGCCGCGAGCTGTCAGAAAGTTGCCGCTCCTTCCACGTAGTGTTCATTCCCTGCCTGTGCGGGAGAATTCATCAGTGGGCGGAGTTTGAACGGCTTCCGGCTGTCATGAGCAAACGCCCACCGTGATTTATCATGGCAGGGAGCCGCCATGAGCAGCGCCACGCCCACCCCATGCCCCCCTGTACCGTGGCGGAATTCACACCGTGGCGAAGGGGTTTACAGGCTCTCCCACTCGCGAGAGCTGACAATATGGTGGGGAGCTGGGGGCCATTCGCGGGTTCAGAGAGTTTTCGCTCTGGGTCCTTATTTTAGGGTGGCGGTAATTGGGTCAGGTTTGGCGCTGACCTGGAAGCTTTAAAGTGCTTCCAGGGTAACGCTACCCAAACCCCACCCCTATTTAAAGTGCCGCATCGTGGTGAGCAGGTCTTTTGGTTCCTGCTCGCTGCGGAGGAGAACACGGTCACATCTCTCCCCCTGATACCCCCTCCCACAATAATCACCCGCTCATGGAAGCGCTACTGGCGGGCCCCCTCACAGCTCATTGTCCTTTTGTGAGCCGCTCCGTCTAGAGAGTTTCTCGGATGGCTTGAGAGACCTGGTTGTATTAGTGGACTCGGTGGCAGCTCCGGAGAGCATGGTGAAAGGTAAAAGGGTGCTCAGTGGGGGTGATTTTGGGAGCACTTGTGAGGGTAAAAATGGCTTGTTAGGCATTGAGGAGTTAGTTCAAAGTTGTGCTCTAGGCTTAGAAGTGTAGGAGCACTGTATTACGTGTTGTTGCACCTTTGAGAGCTTTGTGGGGACAATCTACTGTAGTGCCTAGTGTAGACCTGTGCTTTCACCAAGCTGAGAGCACTTTGTTGGGGATAGAAGCATTTTCTTTGGAAGGGCAATTTGGGGGTTTGCTATAGCAATTAGTGCTGCATAGCAAGTTTGACTTTTCTGTGCGTTGGTGCACCATATTTAACATAAGGTATTGCTTACTCTGCAAACATGTTGGGGGAGCAAGGAAGAATTCTAAGAGGGCACGCCTGGTTAGTAAGATGGGAGGGTTGATGCGCAGGATGGATGTGATGGAAGAGATGTTGGTGCCTTTGCGTTCACAGGGCCCCCAAGGAGGGCAGCCATTAGAGCCAGCAATGCCGGTGGATAGGCCTCGGTTGCAGGGGTTGCTAATCGTGTGGCATTCTCCCAGCGAAGAAGTGTGTTGGTGGGCAAGGGAGTCCAATTCAGCGAGTCACCCCTGAGGTCATGCCGGTGGGTAGTATAAGTGAAGGGCAGGGTAGCGTTCCTACATAGGTTGTGTCAAGTGGCAGGGTAAGTGGTGCTGAAGAATAGGGCAGCGCTCCTACAGTTGCAGTGCCGGCAGAGAACAGCAGCAGTGTACAAACTGGTAATAGCTTGATGGCTAGTGGAGTGACGCCAGTGGGCACTGCAGGGCAGCCAGAGTTCGTGGCGAACTTAGCCAGTTGGCTTGCAAAGTTAGGCATCTGGTCCGCACCCTTATTGGGAAGTGCACTGGCAGGGGTAGCAAAGAGCGACCATGTTGAAAGGGCCAAGAGACTGGTGGCACATTTGGATGGCATAGATATACAAGGACAGGCATGAGTGACAGGTACATCAGCGGTGCAGGGATCAGTAGTAGCTGTTACCGCCCAAGCGGGTAGTGTGGCACAAACAGTGCTGGCAGCATCCAGGTCCCTACCCCTCTTCAAAGAAGTTACGTCATTGCCAAGCTTGGCTTTGGGGGATGTACGTTTACAGCCTGATCAGTTGGGCAGGTGCATACATCTCAATGAGGAAGATCTGAAAAGGCACTTATGTTGAAATATGTGAGTTAATTGTAGATGTTCCTGACAGAGAGGAGATTAAAAGGTGCAAGGAGAGCCCGCAGTCTAGTGAGTGGTAGAAGAGACCATTATGAACTGGATCAACGTTTTCTCTGTTTTACATGTAATCATGTCAGAGAGATTCACAGCTCTGGTGGGGACAGTTGGTGTGCTACCAAAATAGGATAGCTTGTACGCATGATTCATTTGGAGGCACCTCCTGGAGGGATTATGACCAGGAATTCAGGCATATTAGGGCCAGTAGACCCACATTGGTGTGGGATCAGATCGATGTGAACGCATGGTTGTGCCACATGAAACCGCAGAAGGTGGAGGCCGCTCAAAGCCAGACCTTTTGGGTGGGCATGCCTTGGGGCAAACAGTAATTCAGGGGCGGGGCAAGAAAGGGTACGTGCTGGGACTTCAATAAAAGAGTTTGCTACAGAGCCCCGGGGACGTACAAGTTTAAGTATGTTCTTTCTGCAGTGCACCCTCACACCCAAGTCCAAGTGTTTCAAAAAGACAAAAGATAGGGGCCCCAAAAAACATGAATAAGCTCCCATTATTTGTCAAGGCCCCCTGCCCGGTTAACTGGCAAGCAATGGGGTCATACCTGGACATTTACAGCCACACAATGCCAGCAAAGTCTTTAAATGAGGGATTTAAGAACAGCTTCAGGATCCCGGCTGAGAGTTGTTTAGGTGTGACCTATTGCAGGAACCAGCAGGCATTAAGGGCTAATCCTAACATTGCCAGAAATAAGATTATGAAAGAGAAGATTTTTAGGAGGGTGGCAGGTCCTTTTGATTCCATACCTTTGAAGAATTTTATGTGTTCCCGGTGGAGTACAGTATGATACACAACCTGTCAGCACCTAGGGGTCAGTCAGTCAATTAAGCTATCAATAGGACACTGTGCTCAGTTAAGTACGCTTCAATGGACCAGGCAATTGCAATGCTCCAGGAGGTGGGACCTTGGTCTTTGCTAGCAGAGGCAGATATGGAATCTGCTTTTCAGCAGCTTCTGGTGCACCCCAAGATCTTTCCTTTATTGGGTTCTAAATTGAGGGTGTCTTCTGCTTTGATGAATTTATACCCTTGGGCTGTTCAGTTTCCTGTGCTTACTTTGAGAGGTTTAGTACTTTCTTAGAATGGCTATTTAGATAGAGATGAGGACACCATTGGGCTCTGCATTATTTGGATGGCTTCTTACTCCTGGGCATGCCTGGAATGGAGTGTGGGAGGGCTTAGAAATGCTTCAACAAATTGATGGGTATATTTGGGGTACCACTCCCGCAAGCAAAGACCTGTGGACCAGCAACCACAATTGAATTCTTGGGGATAGAATTGGATTCCTGGGCAGTGTATTCAGGCTCCCCCAGCAGAAGGTCAAGGCTTTCACAAAGGTGTTGGAAGAATGCTTTGAAGCCCCAAAAGTGATAATACATCAGTTACAGGTGGCAGTGGGACAGTTGACTATTGCACTCCTTATCACACCCATGGGCTGACTGTTTTCCAGGGCTATGGCGCAGGCCATATCTGGTCTGAAGTTGAGGCACCATCATACTAGGTTGACAAGAGACGTCCGCCAGGACATGAAAATATGGGAAGCATTTTTGAAGGATTTTAATGGGACAGTGGAATGGCCAAGCCATGCCAAGACCAATAAGTAGTTGGGTCTCTTTACAGATGCTGCAGGCCTCACAGGTTTGGAACCATTTTGGGGCCATCTTGGTGTTCACAGCAATGGCCAGGAGACTGGGCAGAATATTGGCTGGTGGTGAACATTGGGTTCCTAGAGCTCTTTCCCATTTTGTTAGCCCTCACGATATGGCCAAAATAGTTCTGCAGTCAAAAGTGGTATTCTGGTCAGATAGCATGCCAGTGGTGGAATACATTAATCAACAAGCAGCCAAGTGTAAAATGATCTTGCGATTACTGAAAGAAGTCATACTGCTGTGCTTGAGACTAGATGTTGACTTTAAATCAGAACATGTGCCTGGTGTATTGAACAATGCAGCAGATGCTTTATCTTGTTTTAAGATGCATGCTTTCAGGTATCACCACCCAGAAGCGGCAGAGTTCCCGTCACTGTTCCCGAAGCAACTATGGTGGCTTGGAGCCCCATTCTACCAGGCCTAGTGACGGGCAGTTTAGCGCACAGGAAGGGGTGTGTCTGCGAAGGGGCATATTGCACATATTACAGGTTTCAGGAAGTAAAAGGAGTGGGAGGTTGGTTTTTACTTGAATCACTAATCACATCCCAGTGTACCTTAGATGGGAGGGACGACCCATTTACTGTGCCAAGCGACATATGGTGGCTATTTCTTTTTTTGCAACTATGCTGGGCTACAAAGATGGGACTAAAGCATTCATGGTGCAAAGGGCACTGAAGGGTTGGCAGCCCTTAGAGGGGTGTAGGCAAGACTTAATGCACTCCATAGACACATTGAAACTGGCAAATAACATGGCCAGTCGACAGGGTATGCAGACCACTAGATGAGGTTCAGCTTTTTAGTATAGAGTTCTTCCTGGCATTTAACAAGAATCTTGAAGCCTTATGGCCCACCGCGTATGAGGGAATGTAGGCTCCCTTTTGGTACATGAGGATGGGATGGCACTTGCAAGGCTTCAATTTGCCTGGTTGCTCACAGGGCTCTGGTGTCAGCAGGTTTGGATCCGGCAGACTATAGTTCCCATTTATTTCGGATTAGTGCAGCGACCTCTGCAGCAAGCCTGAGATTCGCAGGACAGGCTGTAAAAAGGATAGGCAGATGGAGGTCTGACTGCTACAAGTGTCATGTGAGATTGAACATGTTGTGAAGGTCACATTCTTCTTGTATGACTTTCCCATTACTTAACATATTCTCCTGTCAACACAGGTGGAGGAGATGCTAAGGTGATGCAGCCGCTGGATACTTCATTGTCTCCGGTCTACTCTGAAGCAAGAGGCATTACAGATGTGCTGATTTTGGGCCCATCCTATGTGAGGCGTGCATATCATTTTTATTCTACAGGTGGACTGCGCATCACAAGCAAAGAAAGCTGTATATCAGCGGACATTCTACAGACAAGGGGGGGCTACACCTACCCCATTGGAGAACTGCATTGGAAAAAATGTTGCCCCGGAGGCTTATGCTCCCAGGGGTGATAATTGTGCATCTAGAAGGCAATGATTTGACAGAGCTAGGTCAGAAAGACTTGTTTGAATTGATTGTCTCTGAAATGTGTTTGCGCTCAAAGAAGTTCCTGGAGGTCATGATAGATTGGTCCAACATTGTTGCGAGGTTGAGTTGAAGAGTTGGTAAGTCGGTCAGGGCTATCAATGAGTCAGTGAAACTGTTGAACCAAATGGTGGGTAAGTTGTTTAGGACAGCTCGTTGGTCAGCCATACCTCATGGGTGCATCAAGGGGAAGCATTTCTTTTTACAGGATGGAGTGCCCCTGTCAAAAGAAGGTAATGCAATGTTTCTGGAAGTTTGCTGGCCTGGCCAGGCCAACGCACCTTGTGCGTGGGTGGGAAGATAGTCGGTGAATTATACTCGCCTGTGGCAGGTGAGGTCAAGATTGGGGGCGGGGGACAATTCAGGTTCCCTCTACGGCATCCTTTTTATACCAAATTTAACAACAGCGTCCCTGGACCCTCCAAGGGGTGCTGCCACCAAGTTGAAAGGAGGTGGCAGTGATGCAGGGATATCGGGCGGTCGCTGTCATGCGTTCTTTACCTATCAACCCCTTGTGGAGGCGCGTTTGGACACAAAGCTAGCATTGGCCCTTGGATGGCGAGGAACCGGGGTTTACGGGGTGCCTCGGGTAGGCATACTAAGGGCAGCCGGTGTAGGAGAGTAAGATCTACTTCTTATGTTTACCACCACATTTTGAAGATGTCTCACTGTTCTTGACTTAGACTGGCTGGGATCCTGCTATCGATGACCCCAGGCTAGCTGCTTTCTCCTCTAAATTGATTGCATGTTCTTTAGGTACACTCCAGATTAGATACTGGGATGCCCTTATCATTCCCTAGTACATGGTACAACATGTACCCCAGAGGCCTCTCAGGGGCTGCAGCATGTATTCTGCCACCCCTGAGAGACCATTCAAACTGACACCACAGGTCTGCTACTGCAGCTTGTGTAAGGTGGTATATGTACCCCTTACTTAGATATAGGTTCCCTATATCTATTCTAATCACTGCACATATAAACCTATCAATCATCCCTATGGCAGGCCTGATCAATCCTGAAGGAAGGGTGCTGGGTTTTGTGTGAGAGGGTGTCCATGCATGAGCAGAGCCCCTCGGCTGCCTTCGGAATCTATTTCCCGTGGTTGTCTGTGATGCCGCCAAACCATGTATACTTAAGTGCATTATAACCTTGCTGTAAATGCTAACTTTAAAACAGCTGTTTAGAAACATGTTTGGTGTCAAACACCATGGAATCATACCGCCACACCAGTAACTGGTGTGGGAGGTATGATTCCTCCCTTGTGGAACCAATAATGTGGGGCACCGGTCTACCTGGTATCAGCTTTCTCGACCTGGGCAGCACAAAATGGATGCTGCCAATCACAGACACGAGTCTGCCCTCCTGCTGCTGAGCGGTGCTCGAGCAGGTGAAGGTTGGACAATAGGTTTCCTATCACAGGGAGGTATGACCACCTCCCAGACGGGCTTTAGTGTATTGGGGCTGGGTGGGTGCACTTTGAAAGTGCCTGAAGGTCTGCACTGGGGGCACAATTGGTGTCGCTGTGCATAGTCCAGCTCAAAGTGGTTGCAGGAGCCATTTGCTCCTTCTCTGGCATGAAACTGGACAAAGGACATGGGTGTAACCACCCCTCTGTCCTGTCCCTCCCCTAGGTGGGTCCCCAAAGTTTGACCAACCCCTTCCTTGGGTATATAGTAGGAACCCTGACTACAAGACTTTAGATTTGACCTAGACTAAACTCTGCAAGCATAAACCAAGTACTTGATGATCTACACTACACCTTTAACGCATCTGATCAGTTTTCGTCTCCCGAGCTTCTGAGGATTCCAAACATTTCTGCAACACAGGAGGTGGGTTCCCGAGCGTCCCTGAGGTTTATCTGACCTCTGAGCAATTCTGAGACCAGTATCCCTCGTGGGGACCGTGCAACCTTAACGCCTGTGCACCGTGTACTTTTGCAGCAGCATATGCTTTTTGGCAATCCCTGAGGCTGTGCTTTAGGCTACGTGTAGTTCTGACCCCGAGCAGTAACTGCACTGAAGACTTCCGGCCTACACTCTATGAGTGGACCGTGGTCTGGTATTTTGTGATTCAGCTCGAGGTCCCTTCGCGATCCCTGGTCCATTGGCCTGTGGGTCCCTGTGAAGGTAACTTTGATTTCTAGTGGGCTTTCCTGGTTGCTCCAGATGTGCCCTAACTCCCCAAAGCTTGGAGAATCTCCAGGACCTTGCTGGTCCACACCGGGCCTGCTTTCCCTTGCCCGCATGGGGTGCATTTGCCAAGGCTTGTTGGTGTTCAATCCGGACACTGACCCCTCAGCACACAACATTCATAGTTGACATCTCCTGGCCCCAGTGGCTGCAGTGTCAAGCACCCTGTGATCTCACCTGAAGCACCCAACATCGGTGGGCATTCGTCTACCGAGCCCCTGGTCTCTCTGAAGTGACCCAGACTTTGTCCCACCTGCTTTCAGGTTATTCTCACCTCAAATCCAGGCTTGGATTCCCCCAGACACTATTCATCTTCTGAGCAGCAGCATTTCTTTGAGTCACACCATCGAAAACGACGAAGGTTTCCGACACCACTTGACCCTTATGCCCCCGGCTGCTCTGGGATAGGTAAAACAGTTATCTTGGTACTCACAAGGGTGCTGGCCTTGGAACCTTCTATGTTCCAAAGTGTTGGCTTGAAGCCCTCTTCGAAGTGTCCTTAAACTCTAAAATTCCAACCATGACTTTCCCATAGAGTTGTACAGAGCTCATGTCTGTGTTGACACACTGCACCCGACCTCCGTGGGTCCCCTGCGTCACTACCTCAGGTGGTTCCTTGGGTTCCCAGTGATTCTATGTGCTCTAGGCACTGTGTCTAGTTAAGTCGTGGTTGTTATACCATTTCTTTAGTATATGGCTCGATCTCCCCCTGGAGCCAGCTGTATATTGTTATTTACTGTTCTATTGATTAATTGTGTGCCTTGTGCTCTAATCTCTTATAGAGGTTATTAGAGTGTGTTTAGTAATAAATGCATATATTTTATATATCTCTTGTGTGGTTCTCCTTTCATTTGATTATTCAGGAGGTTATAGAGTGGTAAAACAAGCTGCTTTACAGTCCTTCAAGACTTAGCCTGAAGGCTGCTCTCCATAGCTATCACTAGGATAGCTTTCTTAAAGGTTATCTTTGACCTAATCATCAATAAGGGTTGTTTGGACTGGTACAGGGTGCCCACTTTAATTAGTGGACAGCATATACCAGGTCAACTTCTCACAGCCGCCCTCCTGCACAAGACCTTTCTGAGGTGGGAGAGCTCCCAGTACTGAAGAGGGAATGTGGAGTCCTCCCATAAGCAGGGTCTCCATCCTTTAAGATGGAGGAGGTTTAAGAGGAACAACAACAGAGCCAGTCTTGATATCATTCGAAACAGTTATGGATTTCTTTTATTGGTTGCACAGGAACAAACTAGTTATGGTTAGGTGATTCCCATGTACTAGAGTCTCTGTTAAGGCTACATCTAACTTGTAAACAAAGATGTAAATAAGGTGGTTACTGTGCAAAATGTTATGATAAACATTGTTTTGTGTGAAAAAATAATAAATACGGGCAGGATTCTTATGTTCCCTAACCCAAAGAAATAAGAAATGTGCTTAGGACATTATCTTTGACATTGATGTGTTTTAGTTAATAGTAAGTACCCATGGGAAATTGGCGACTCCCTAGCCATATTCAATCATCTGGGATGGTTGCTGAGGAGATGCAGGTTTTTGCATTGGGTGTGAGCATGACGCTGATGGGTAGAAGTCCCCTGGAGTGGGTGTGATGGGAGCACAGGTCTGATGGGGTCTCTTAGTGGATAGACGTCATAGTGGAGGCCGTTTTGTCAGGGGTGACAATTGGCTATCGGGTTAGAGTTGGCTCTATGTATGAGGTCAGGAATCGATTGGCAAGGTCTGTCAGGTCCAGATAAGAGTTGAATTTGCTATAGATAGTTGTGATTTTGTTGCTGTAGAAAAAAGATGGGTGGTTGAGTTGGATGTGGCCAATGGCAGGATTTCCTTGCTTCTGTTGAAGCTGGCGTTGATTTGGTCTGCAGGGTGGTGAGCTTAATGATCCGTATCATTTAGTTGTATCTCTCAGAGCTGATTTGAAAGAGTCCCTATCCTATCCTAGCGAAGACACTGCCCATAGACGTCCCGTTGGTTTGTAGGTAGAGGGTACCGTCATACTCAAAGAAGTTTTCTTTGAGTGCCAGGGTTGCGCATGACAATATGAAGGACCTTGGGGTATGGTACTCCCAGTTGGTTGCCATAAGGATGTCATGGAGTACTTTGAGAGTGGCATCTTGTGGGAGGCTGGTGTACAGACTCTCCACATCTAGGCCCACCAGTAATTGAGTAGTAGGGTTGAATTCTTTATTGTTGAGAACTTGCAGGAGGTGCTTGGTGTCCTTAATGTACGTCGGGGTTGACTGTACTAGGGGATTCAAGAAAAAGTCACAGTAACGTGACAGCGGTTCCAGTAGGGAGTTGATCCCTGACACAATGGGTCTTCCAGGAGGGGGGCTGACCCCTTTGTGTACTTTGGGAACAGTGTAAAAATACGGAGTTCTGGTGTTCTGTGGGCAGAGATAATCTGCTTCCTGTTTGGATATGTGCTCAGTATCCAATGCCCTTTTGACTAGCGTGTGGATCGTGGTCCTCAGTTCATTGGTGGGGTCTTGTTCCAGCCGGCGATAGTTCCTGTTGTCACTCAGTAATCTATGACACTCCGTGTCATAATCTTGCTTGTCTTGGAGGACGATGCCCCCTCCTTTGTCTGCCGGTTTAATGATGATCAAAGGATTGTCTTGTAGGCGTTGTAGGATGTTCCTCTCTTCCCATGATAGGTTGTTGAAGTGGTTGGTAGGCTTTAATCTCTCTACATCGTTGTATACTGCCTGTTCAAAGGTTATGATTTCAGGGGGAATGGCGCTGGGTGGTGGTACAAACGTGGATTTTGGTTGGAGTCCAGTCACATTGGGATTGTCATGGGCTGGTTCTATTTCCGGGATAGGTTTCTCGAAAAATGACTTCAGTTTGAGTTTCCTGAAGAATTGGGCCAGTTCCACATGTAGTTTAAACTTATCAAGTCTCGTTGTTGGGACAAATGATAGGCCCTTTTCGAGTACTGATTGTTCTTTTGGGGTCAGGGGTGTGCTAGAAAGGTTGAACACTAATGAGAGTTGCTCGTGTGGTCTCATTGTTTGCTGGTCCCCGGGGTTCCTTCTTTCGTCTTCTGGCGCGTGTTCGCGCTGACCGGGTTCTCCTCTCCGCCCCAGTGTACTTGCGGTTGTTGTGGGTTTGTTCTTCTTCTGCCCCGAGCTCTTCTGCCCTGTCCTAAAAAAGGAATGTGTGGTCCCTGGTGGCCTGTAAATAAAGGCATGGGCCCAGGAGGGTACATGGGCGGGAAGCCAAAATAGGGGTTTTGCATGGGGCCGAAATTGGGTGGGAAACCATGGAATTGTCCCGGTTGTCCTCCTTGCCAGTTGTTCTGCCAGCGTTGTCCACGTCTGCCGCGTCCTCCCCGTTTTGTTGAGCCAGTCCCCGAGGCGTAATTCTGATGCTAAAGCTATGATGATTCAGGGTATTCAGGATTTGCTAAATATTAACGAAGAAATATTCAAATGCTGATTATGTGTGTTAACACTCTACAGTAATAGCTCTAATGGACAGTTCACATGTTAGTAATTGTAGTCCATGTGTGAATATTTCCTCCCACTCTGTTATAGAATGTAAAGACCCTTACCTGATGGCACCAATAAAGCTTAGCATGAATTCTAAAAGGAGGGTCTGTTAGATTTGAAATGTTATTTCTGTAATGCGCAGAGACGAAATGCTCCCTTTCTAATGTTCAAACTTATTTTCGTGTTAAGTTAGCATTCATGGCGCCATCTTTATTGATGCCACTTTGTTCTGTAACTAAGATCGAGCTTCTGTCTTGTAATGCTTGCCTCAGCAGAAAGGCTGCCCCTACGCCTCCAGCATGTACTTTTCAAGGTTGTAGCTTCGCTGCACTAATGAATGTACTATCTATTGCTGCATACCTTTTCTGTTAGATAGACTTGTTCCCACATCTTAGAATGGTAGACACTGGCCGAGTGGCCTTGGGGTTAAGATAGCATGTTCAGAGCCCTGTGCCATCTCTCATCCATGTTTGTCTTTGTTCATCATGGCCTGAGCTGGAAAATTCCAGTTTTGATCGGGACTGTTACTGTGTAGACGGGGATGTCCCTCAGCAGCTATCCTATGAGGCTGGTCAGATCAGACTCTGCTGCAGCGCATTTCTAATAAATCTGTTTGGTTTGTATTCTCTACTGTCTTCTCGACTCTTCATTTATTGGGAAGGCTAAGAGGTGGTCGAAGTGACCCAGGTGACCCTAATCGGGTCACTTCCTTCAATGGACGTTGTGGAATGAGGTGAAGATGGGGTCCAGGAGCTGTCCAGCAACATGGGTGGGTCCTTTGACTCATAGGGTGAGGGCTAGGTTCTCAGGGTCTTCGAGTATCGTCAGCAACGTCTTTCAGGCTAAAGATCAGGTCACCAGGAGGATGTAGCTGCTTGCGTCGAGGATAAGTGGCGCAATGAAGTCTGCAATGGTGTTTGATCTGGTCCTGTATACATGTATATACAAACATACATACTATCCACCGCCACTCATATGCTCCACAATCTTTGCATCACCACTCTCGTGCTCCTTGGCGTCTTATCTTGTCATACAAGGGCTGCCTAAGTCCTGAATACTTGCATATTCAATCAAGTCCCTGAAATCGTGCATCCTTACTCCTTCCCTCATGGGTCTGTGCATTCCTAGTCCAGCTCCCTAAGGCTTTGCATCACCAGCCCTACCTTCTAGCACTGTGTATTCTCAGCCCCAAACACTCTTGAATGTATCTCTATGTGAAATATTTAGTCCTGCAACGTGGGCAGTGGGCACCCTCTGCCGCCAAACTGGGTCTCGTCACTGCAGCCATACACTGCTGGGTGCCTCTGACAACCAGCCATATGCATACACACACTACCACTTTCGAGTATAGCTTTTCCTGCACTTATGAGTCTTTGTAGTCACAGTTCGGCATCTGCAAGACTGTCTACCCCCAGGCAAGTAACCTTTTGCGGATGTTCAGTCTTCCTCCGTTGTTCTGTACATAAGGGGTTCACTCAGAGCTTAATTTGTAATACAATTAGTGCTGGGGCCCAAAGTTTTACTCAGAAGCCACAGCCGATGCTTTCAAACTGTCAGGAGTGCCGAGTAGCAAGGCTGTATAGTCTTGATTCAACCTCATACCTTTTTCATACACAACCAGGCCGTACCTGTGTCTAGCTCAGTCTCTCAAGTCTTTTTCATCTTTGCTTTCTTTTTTTGTCACTGTTTTTTCATCTTTCTCTCCCTCTTTAATTCCCCTTCTACATTTTTCTCTTTCTTGCTCTGGGTTAAAGTCTGATGCTGAAAATTTAGCGGCTGTTCCCAGCAATGAGTGCGGTGGGCTCCACCTGCCACCACCACCTTCGGATAAACACTGAGATAGCTTATGGATCGCTGCACCAGCACCCCTGTATAACTGGGTCTGTTCTCGTAAGTTTTCACATCCTGTGTATCCTGCATCTCTGATCATAATTATCCATGCACTCCTAGGTTTGTGCATATTCACCTCTCCAACCTCGAGTTTGTGCATAATCAGCCAAGCAGTATTGGGTCGACCTTCCCTACTGTGTTTTCCTCTATCTACGCATGCAATCTTCAGTCTCTCTTCATAACCACCTCCACAATACTGAATCTGCAGACATACCCATCTCTTCAGCTGTGCACCTCTGTGCAAACCAGCCCTGCACTCTTATGTTTGTGCATTACCCGCCTTCCAATGCTGAGTTAGTGTATTGATTAACATAGCAGTACTGAGTAGCTGTCCCTATTCCTTAACCAGCCCTGTAATACTCGTTTACACATAAGCAAGAATGCAGCCATGGGTCTCTGTACACAACCATTTGCAGTACTGAGTCTTTGAAAATATCCTTTCATGCATTCCTGCGTCCCTCTACAAACCAGCCATCACTTCTGTGTTTGTGCATAACCAGCCATGCAATCCTTGTTCTCTGTGCATAAACTGTATTGTAGTCCTGCTTCTATGCACATAAACAGCACTGCAATCCTGGGTTTGTGCATAACCAACCCTAAGCCCTGTGATTATGCAAAACCAATCCGCAATCCTGTGCCAGTGGTTAAGCGTGGCCCTCACTCCCGGGCCGATTCTGGCCCTAGGGTCTCCATCCCCTGGGGCCTGGCCTTTTTCTTTTATTATAAATAAAAGGAGGGGGGCGCACCCATCCTCCTGGACCTATTGTGGCACCTGGGACCCCATACCCTGGGGCCCAGCCTCTAGTCTGGGTGCCCTGGTCCCATCCAGAGACTTTGTCTGGTACAGCAATGTGATCCTTAAGGCTCCTGTGGTCCCTTCTTGCTCCCCGTGTCCTGCGGGAGTCTGCATTGCTTTTGGACAGAGGTAGCTGCTGAACATGCAGCTCCCTCTGTCCAAAAGCAATTCTGCTCCACTTTTAATGCTCTCGGTGGCTGAAAGCAGAGCAATGTTTGCTCTGGCTTAGCAGGAGCAGTGAAGTTCCAACCAAGCCATAGCAAACTGTAATGTCCCAGGGATGGGCACCCCAGGACATTGCAGGAGCCAGCGCTAGGGAGTGGTGGTATTTATTGGCTCCAGGAGGGTTTTTCTGCCCTGCCCCGTTTTCTTTTTTAATTTTAAAATTTGTTTGTGGAACTCGGCTTCAAACTGAGTCCCAAGATGGCTGCCAACACCTCCTGGTTGAAGTGTTGGCAGTCAATCTAATTTCAGTAGGATTTCAATAGGATTTTTTCCTCCCAGACATCTATAGCTTTTAAACCTAACTATCTCTGAAACAACTGAACAAATTTACACCAAATTACAAAAAACATGCTTTTTCGACCCACATCTAGCTTTCTGCCGAATTTGGTGTATTTCCGTTCAACGGTTCAGGTTGTAGTTGTGTAAAAAAAAAAAAATCCCCATAGACATAACATCGGAAAAATGCATTTTAGGGCTCCCCTTTTTCTCGGCTTCCGCTTGATGGATCAACCCGAAACTTTCAACACAGCAGCTGAACCAAAAAAGAGACCGTTTTTTTTTACCATTTTGTGAAGATTCGTCAGGCGGTGCTAAAATTATTGGTAAAAGAAAAAACGCTTTTCATATGGAAACTATGGCCCTAACTATAACTACCTCCTGGTTATCACCAATAGGTAATAATGTATTTGTTCACTGAATAAAACAATGGTTACAAGCATGTCATAATTAGGAAATAAATTAAGCCAATAGTAGCGACACAGCCACCAATTTATTAACAGGAGCTTTTATAGTTGAGACAAGGCCCAATAAACACATTTTCGGAGTACAGGCCACAGGTGTTGCCACCATTTACGCCAGACTTTGTGTGACCTGCATCCAGAATTGTGTGACCATCGGAAAGGTCCAGGCCAAATGCTGAAAACCTGCTTTATGAGTTTCACATCGGACACAGCTGGCAGATTCTCTCAATCTACATTTATATAGCAAGACAGGTGTATGATACACCTGCTGTAGATATTTAACCCCTTCGCTGCTAGGCCTTTTCCCCTCCTGTGCTAAGCCTTTTTTTGGCGATTTGGGGTAGTGCACGCTTAGGCCGCTGTAACTTTTTGACCACATAAGGTATCCATGCCAAATTTGCGTCCTTTTCTTCCAACATCATGGGGATTCTAAAGGTGCCCAGGGTTTGTGGATTCCCTTGGAGGGGTTCCAGAAATTAAGCAAAATACAGTGAAATGTTTGGTTTTTTCAGAAAAATAGGAAAAACGGGCTGCAAATTAAAGCCTCTGGGTTTTTCCCTGCAAATGTTATCAAAAAAGGGTTTGTGGGGCTGAAATCTCCATTTTCTCAGCTTTTAGGGAATGACAGTCTTTTGTCAGAGAACCAACATCTTTCACACAGTTTTGGCATTTTTCTGGGACATAGCCTATTTTTGCTATTTTTAGAACTTTCCACCTCCTTCCAGTTAATGGTAGAAATGAGTTTGAAAGCAATAATGGATCCTGGAAAGCTGTACATTTTCGAAAAGTAGACACAATTCTGAATTCAGAAAGGGGTCATTTGTCTAAATCCATGAAGGTTTCTTTATAGAAACTAACAGTTAAATATTGGAATAATTGAAAATGTGTAACTTCTTGTAATTTTGACAGCTCTTGGAAAGCAATGTACTGTTACATTCGTTAGACCTTCCTGGTTGTGGGGATATATAGGACTTGTAGTTTCTCCAAGAACCCGAATAACCCAGATCCAAAAACTGAGCAGCAACTTGCAATGTTTTTATTTATTTACTGGGTATAGAGCACTTATTCTTGGAAAATGTATATGTGGAAAAATCGGTATGAAAGACACCTATGTATTTCTGAATTGGGTACAAATTATAGAGTTTGGAAACAGTATATAATTGCACATTTTCAAAAATGGGAATACTCATACTAGCATGAGAATTATTGGTCATTTTTGAAAAAGATTTTTTTTTACACAATGTCTTTCATTGGGAAGGGAGAAATGCATGAAAACTCAATTGGTAATAACAGTTGATTTACAAATCTGAATTACCCTAAGGCTCCTGATAAAAACGGTACCTCACTTGTGTGGGTCGGCCTTGTGCCTGCGACAGGAAACGGCGCAAAATGCAACGTGGTCACACCTCAATTTTGCAGTTAAAAATTGACCCTTTTATGGCAAAGTGCCTACCTGTAGTTTTTGCACCCTAGCTCTGCCGGCACCTAGGGAAACCTAGCAAACCTATACATTTTTGAAAACTAGACACCCAGGGAAATTCAGGATGGGGTGACTCGACTGCCTACCACCAGGTTCTGCTACCCAGAATCCCTTGCAAAGCTAAGAAATTGACAAAACAAATGCATTTTCCTCACATTTCTGTGGTGGAAAGTTCTGGAATCTGCGTGGATCAACAAATTTCCACCCACCCAGCGTCCCCCCGGGTCTCCCGAAAAAAATGCTACTTCACTTGCCTGGGTCTGCCTAGTGCCTGCGACAGGAAACAGTGCAAAACGCAACGTGGTCGCACCTCAATTTCCCAGTGAAACCGTGCCCTTTTTGGGGAAAGAGACTACCTTTTGTTTTTTAGCCCTAGCTCTGCCGGCACCTAGGGAAACCTAGCAAACCTATACATTTTTGAAAACTAGACACCCAGGGGAATTCAGGATGGGGAGACTCGACTGCCTACCACCAGGTTCTGTTACCCAGAATCCCTTGCAAAGCTAAGAAATTGACAAAAAAAACGCCTTTTCCTCACATTTCTGTGGTGGAAAGTTCTGGAATCTGCGTGGATCAACAAATTTCCACCCACCCAGCATTCCCCGGGTCTCTCAATAAAAATGCTACCTCACTTGCCTGGGTCTGCCTAGTGCCCGCGATAGGAAACAGCGCAAAACGCAACGTGGTTGCACCTCAGTTTCCCAGTGAAATTTTGTCCTTTTTGGGCAAAGACACTACCTATTGTTTTTGAACCCTAGCTCTGCCGGCACCTAGGGAAACCCAGCAAACCTATACATTTTTGAAAACTAGACACCCAGGGAAATTTAGGATGGGGTGATTCGACTGCCTACCACCAGGTTCTGTTACCCAGAATCCCTTGCAAAGCTAGGAAATTGACAAAAAATGCATTTTCCTCACACTTCTGTGGTGGAAAGTTCTGGAATCTGCGTGGATCAACAAATTTCCACCAACCCAGCGTTTCCCCGGGTCTCCCGATAAAAATGCTACCTCACTTGCCTGGGTCTGCCTAGTGCCTGCGACAGGAAACAGCGCAAAACGCAACGTGGTCGCACCACAATTTCCTAGTGAAATTGTGCCCTTTTTGGGCAAAGAGACTACCTATTGTTTTTTAACCCTAGCTCTGCCGGCACCTAGGGAAACCCAGCAAACCTATACATTTTTGAAAACTAGACACCCAGGGGAATTTAGGATGGGGTGATTCGACTGCCTATCACCAGGTTCTGTTACCCAGAATCCCTTGCAAAGCTAGGAAATTGACAAAAAAATGAATTTTCCTCACATTTCTGTGGTGGAAAGTTCTGGAATCTGCGTGGATCAATAAATTTCCACCCACCCAGCGTTCCCCCGGGTCTCCCGATAAAAATGCTATCTCACTTGCCTGGGTCTGCCTAGTGCCTGCGACAGGAAACAGCGCAAAACGCAACGTGGTCGCACCTCAATTTCCCAGTGAAATCGTGCCCTTTTTGGACAAAGAGACTACCTTTTGTTTTTGAGCCCTAGCTCTGCCGGCATTTAGGGAAACCTAGCAAACCTATACATTTGTGAAACCTAAACACCCAGGGGAATTCAGGATGGGGTGACTCGACTGCCTTCCACCAGGTTCTGTTACCCAGAATCCCTTGCAAAGCTTAGAAATTGACAAAAAACGCATTTTCCTCACATTTCTGTGGTGGAAAGTTCTGGAATCTGCGTGGATCAACAAATTTCCACCAACCCAGCGTTCCCCCAGGTCTCCAGAAAAAAATTGGTACCTCACTTGCGTGGGTAGGCCTAGTGGCTGCGACATGAAACAGCGCAAAACGCAACATGGTCGCACCTCAATTTCCCAGTGAAATCTTGCCCTTTTTGGACAAAGAGACTACCTTTTGTTTTTGAGCCCTAGCTCTGCCAGCACCTAGGGAAACCTAGCAAACCTATACATTTTTGAAAACTAGACACCCAGGGAAATTCAGGATGGGGTGACTCGACTGCCTACCACCAGGTTTTGTTTTCCAGAATCCCTCGCAAAGCTGAGAAATTGACAAAAAAACGCATTTTCCTCACATTTCTGTGGTGGAAAGTTCTGGAATCTGCGTGGATCAACAAATTTCCACCCACCCAGCGTTCCCCCGGGTCTCACGATAAAAATGCTACCTCACTTGCCTGGGTCTGCCTAGTGCCTACGACAGGAAACAGCGCAAAACGCAACGTGGTCGCACCTCAATTTCCCAGTGAAATCGTGCCCTTTTTGGACAAAGAGACTACCTTTTGTTTTTGAGCACTAGCTCTGCCGGCACCTAGGGAAACCTAGCAAACCTATACATTTTTGAAAACTAGACACCCAGGGGAATTCAGGATGGGGTGACTCGACTGCCTACCACCAGGTTCTGTTACCCAGAATCCCTTGCAAAGCTAAGAAATTGACAAAAAAACGCATTTTCCTCACATTTCTGTGGTGGAAAGTTCAGGAATCTGCGTGGATCAACAAATTTCCACCCACCCAGCATTCCCCCAGGTCTCCCAAAAAAAATGGCACCTCACTTGCATGGGTAGGCATAGTGGCTGCGACATGAAACAGCGCAAAACGCAACGTGGTCGCACCTCAATTTCCCAGTGAAATCTTGCCCTTTTTTGACAAAGAGACTACCTTTTGTTTTTGAGCCCTAGCTCTGCCGGCACCTAGGGAAACCTAGCAAACCTACATATTTTTGAAAACTAGACACCCAGGGGAATTCAGGATGGGGTGACTCGACTGCCTACCACCAGGTTCTGTTACCCAGAATCCCTTGCAAAGCTAAGAAATTGACAAAAAGAAACACATTTTCCTCACATTTGCGTGGGTAGGCATAGTGGCTGCAACAGGAAAAGGTTCAAATCGTACGGTGGTGAATTTAAAATACCCTATCGCAAAACTACCTTGATTTTTGGGGGGGGGCACCTGGGTTTTTGGCCTGGGGCTCAGCGGCCATCTTTGGAAACTACCAAACCCAAACAGTTCTGAAAACTAGACACCCGGGGGAGTCCAGGGAGGTATGGCATGCGTGGGTTCCCCAATGTTTTCCTAACCAGAAATCCCTGCAAATCTTAAATTTAGGTTAAAAAAAAAACTTTTTCATACATTTTTGGGTGGGTTCTCCCTGCCGGCACAAATGTCCTACCACCTAGCGTTCCCCTTGAACTCCCAAGTAAAATGATACCTCACTTGTGTGGGTGGGCCAAAGGCCTGTGACTAAGGTGGGGTGCTTAATTTGTCAAACCTAAATACTACATTTTTTTAAAAATTCATTTTTAGCCTGTTCTGCTTTGGGGCACCCACACAAGTGAGGTATCATTTTACTCGGCATAACAAGGAGAACGCTTGGTGGTAGGACATTTTTGTCCGCACGGAGATGCCACGCAAACAAGTTTGGAAAAGTGTTTTTGTTACCTAATTTTAAGGTTTGCAAGGAATTCTGGGTAGGAAAACATTGGGGGACCCACGCATGCCATACCTACCTGGACTCCCCCAGGTGTCTAGTTTTCAGAACTGTTTGGGTTTGGTCGTTTCCAAAGATGGCCGCCGAGCCAAGGGCCAAAAACTCAGGTGCCCCCCCAAAAATCAAGGTAGTTTTGCTATAGGGTATTTTAAATTCTCCACCGTACGATTTGGACCTTTTCCTGTTGCAGCCGCTATGCCTACCCACGCAAGTGAGGTACCATTTTTATAGGGAGACCTTGGGGAACGCTGGGTGGGAGGAAATTTGTGTGAGCCCAGTGATGCCACGCTTTCCCATATAAAAAAGTGTGAAAAAACAGATTTTTTCAGCTAAAATTGAGGTTTGCAAGGAATTCTGGGTAAAGGAACGTTGGAGGATCCACGCAAGCCATACCTCCTTGGAAACCCCCGGGTGTCTACTTTTCAGAAATGTGTGGGTTTGGTAGGTTTCCCTAGATGGCCCTCTAGCACGGGGCCAAAAACCCAGGTAACCCCTCTTGTAAAAGCTGGTGGTTTTGACATTGTCAACACTCAACTAGCAGTGTGTGTAGTGACCAAGAGAAAGTAACTAAAAACACACACCGCCAGCCGAGCGCCAGTCCACCCACACCACCATCCAAGCACCAGACCATGCACACCGCCAGCCAAACACCACTCAGCGCACACCGACAGCCAATCACCACTCCGTGCACAGACAGCAAAGTACCACTCCACACACACCATCCAGCCAAGCGCCACTCCACACACACCGCCAGCCCAGCACCAGCCTGCACACACCACAACACATTTAGAATTCTTTTTTCTAAATAACACTAAACAAATGGAAATACCTACAAATCAGCTAACACAAATTCTAAAACTAAACACATTGCACTAATGCCAATCCTTGAAACAAACTAATTTTTTTTACAGAATACAGACCAGGCAATTCACTTTACAGCTCATTAAAACTCCCAAAACTTCTTTTGCGTGTGGTACGATTTAAAACAAGCTGACACACACAATCCAGGCTTAGAAGGACAGTCAGGGCAGTACATACGAGACTCCTTCCGCACGCCTCTTCGCCAACAGACTCTGCATCTTCTAGTCGAAAAGTCTCTTGCGGTAGTGGGAGGAATGTATTCAGAAAAGTGACGATCTTTCAATCTAGCCACATCCTCCACCACTCCACATCTAGGAACACTTGCCTGCTCCACCATTACAAGGCTGCCTATTATAGACTCCTGAAACTTAACAAAAGGCATCTTCGACTCAGGACAAGACTTCTGGTACACAACAAAAGCATTAAAGGATGCCAAGTAGAACAGATGGATAGCCAACTTCTTGTACCAAACGTAAGCCTTTCGAAGAGCAGCATAAGGTTCCAACCTCTGATCTACTCTGTCAACACCACCCATGTACTTATTGTAAGCTACAATGCACACAGGTTTGCGCACTTCAGCACCCTGACTCCAAACAGGCACAGGTACAGTACTTTCATCATGGATAGTAGTCAGCATGTACACATTTCTCTTGTCTGAAAACTTCACAGCTAGAAGCTCCCCACATCGCAATGCAGTAGACTGTCCCCGCACAAGCCTTTTGCAAACAAGTTCCTTTGGGAAACCTTTATGGTTACAGCGCATTGTGCCACAAGCAACAGTGCCCACTTTGGCCAACTCCTTGAACAACCGCACACCAGTGTAGAAGTTATCTACATATAAATGGTGGCCTTTGTTAAATAATCCTCTACCTAGTTCCCACACAATTTTCTCAGTCACTCCAAAAGTGGAAGGACAACCAGGAGGGTTAATGCTGGACTCCTTACCAGTGTACACCCTGAAATTGTAGACATATCCAGTCTCACTGTCACACAGCATATACAGTTTGATTCCATAGCGTGCCCTCTTACTAGGAATGTATTGCCTAAAAACCAAGCGGCCCTTGAAAAATAGCAAAGACTCATCCACTGCAATTTCTTTACCAGGGGCAAAGATCTCAGAAAAACGATCAACAAAGTGATCAAGGACAGGCCGAATTTTAAACAGACGGTCACAATCAGGGTGATCGCGTGGCAACGCTAAACCATTATCAACAAAATGCATCATCCGAAGAAGAAGCATATACCGATCACGACTTATGACTGCTGGAAATATAGCTGTTGCCATCAAGGGACTAGTGGACCAATATGAAGACATTGATGGCTTCCTTAGCAAGCCCATCAAAAAAGTTAATCCCAAAAACTTCTTCATCTCTTCAATATTTGTGGGAGTCCACCGGGTAGCTCTAGAATGGGGCTTAAGGCTGGCACTGTTGTCCCTCAAAAACTGTTCTGCATACAAATTAGTTTGCTCAACAATCTCTTGCAAAAACACATCGTCAAAAAACAACTGAAAAAAATTTATTGGCAGAAAATTCTCAGTATTCACTCTACACCCAGGAACACCAGTGAACTCTGGCAATGCCGGCTGCACCATGCCAGGGGGAACCCAGAGGCCATCCCTATCAACGGGGGGAGCAGCCACCCCAGCCTGCAGCCCAGAAGCCTCTTGCTGCTGTTCACCAACGGGAAGCCTAACAGCCACAGATACGTGTGTCTGCACAACACCAACAGAACACATAGCATCCCCAGAGGGCTCTTCCTGCACTACATCAACGGGAAGCCTAGCAGCCTGAGATGCTTCTTGCTGTACTACACCACCGGGAAACCAAGCAGGCCCAGATGCCTCTTGCCGCTCTACACCAATGGGAAGCCTAACAGCCCCAGATGCCTCTTGCTGCACTACACCAACAGGAAGACTAACAGCACAAGATGCCTCTTGGCGCACCACAGCAATGTGAAACCTTTTGGGCACAGGCTGCAGCCCACATGCCTCTTGCCGACGTAAAAAGAAAGGAAACCTTGCGGCCCTAGGCAGCAACACAGATGCCTCTTGGCCCACTACCGGCATATCAATGTCCTCCTCTACCATAGGCACTTCATCAGCACTAGAAGAAGATTCATCATCCGATGATTCCATGCGAAGAGAAAACTCACTGCCTGAATCTTCTGCCCCTACCTCTGGGTCTGAATCGGAGTCAGTCTCTGAACCATGGTCAGAGGAAGACTCAAAAAGCAAACCAAGAACCTGCTGAGCAGTAATCCTGCGACTAGCCATTATCCCTACAAAGCAAGAAGACTGCACACACAAGTGAACAACAACCTACACTGTGCAAAGTAAGAAGTAAACAAGTAAGGCTTTCACACAAAGATCTATACAATCCAAAACAATTTCACTCTTACAAAATCTAGCAACACTCACCAGCACCTACTCTGCTGAGACACAGCAAAAAGAAATGATATCCCACTAGAAAGAGAAAAAAATTACACATTAGAAAACAAAGTGCACTAATGCAGAAAAAAACCACAGAGCCACACAAACTGCTATAAGTACACCTTTTTCAAAAAGACAATCATCTAGGGAAAGTAGTACAAAATACATTCACTTACCAAGCACATGCAACTACACAAGCTGCAAAACCAGCAGTAACAGAACCGCAACCTACAAGAATCCAAACAGCAAAAGCCTGGAACAAGACAAAAATAGAGAAGAAAAAAAAAATACTACCACATTTCACAAATAATATAACAATTAACAAAACAACACACAAATTTGCCCCCCAAATTTACATTCGCCCAGATGGGCCAGCAAATAGGGCTTAGACCAATTGGTATCAGGTGAGGGTTTCCATCAAGACACTGGTTAATTTTTTGAAAGTTTTTTACTGCCTGACCCCTTTGGTGTCAGTCGGTCTTTTGGTCCTAACAGTACCCCCCTCACACGGAGGCAGTAAGAACAAAAAAAGACCAACTAGCACCAATGGAGGCGGCCAGTAAAAAACAACCAAAAATATAAGCAACATTGGAAGCAAGCCTTGCCCAAGGGCTCACTTCCACACCCTACAAAACTCAATTCCTAGGGCCTAGTGGGCCAAAAAACAGAAAAGAAAAGGGCCAATTCGCCCCAAGGGGAGTGGGGGTGAAGCAGAAAAACAAAGCTAAAACAAGTTCCCTCTAAGAAGCAAACCTTGCCCAAGGGGTAGCCGCCATTACAAAAAAAACAATCCCTGGTGCCTAGTGGCATTTTCTGCCCCCCCATGGGAGCAGGAAAGGGCAAAAAAACGGGCCTATTTGCCCCCAGGGGGGGGCAGAAAACCAAAAGATATTCACCGGCCGCCTGGAAGCGACCCTTGCCCAAGGGGTCGTTTCCTAAAAACTAAATTTCCAATTCCCTGGTGCAAGTGGGGATTTTCTGCCCCCCCCCCGGGGGCAAAACAGCCAAAAAATGGGCCGATTTGCCCCCAGGGGGGACAGAAAATCAAGAACATAAATTATGGCCACCAGGAAGCGACCCTTATCCAAGGGGTCGCTTCCAAAATAAAAACATTGCGCCCAAAAAAAACCCTGGTGCTAGTGGGGAATTTCTGCCCCCCTTGGGGGCAAAACGGCCAAAAAAATGGGCCGATTTGCCCCCAGGGGGGCAGAAAAACAAAAAGATATTCACAGGCCGCCTGGAAGCGACCCTTGCCCAAGGGGTCGCTTCCTAAAAACTAAATTTACAATTCACTGGTGCTAGTGGGGATTTTCTGCCCCCCCTGGGGGCAAAATGGCCAAAAAAAGGGCCGATTTGCTCCCAGGGGGGACAGAAAATCAAAAACATAAATAATAAAAAGAGTGCTCACAAAAATAAACCCTGGTGCTAGTGGGGAATTTCTGCCCCCCCTGGGGGCAAGACGGACGAAAAAACTGGCCGATTTGCCCCCAGGGGGGGCAGAAAAACGAAAAGATACTCACAGGCCCCCTGGAAGCGACCCTTGCCCAAGGGGTCGCTTCCTGTAAACAAAATTTAAATCCCTGGTGCTAGTGGTGGGCATTTCCGCCGCACGATCGCGACGCTGTGCGCGATCGTGAGGCAGAAATGCCCTGCAAAGAGACATCAGGGGAGAGGAAAATCTCTTTCCTCTCCCCTGATGCCTCTTTGCGGCCCCAAACCCCCCCCAAGCACGAGAAACCTACCTCTTCCCTCGGCGCGCAGGAAGCAAATGGCTTCCCGAGCGCCTGGGAATCCCTGATGATGTCAGCGCGCGCCGTGCGCGCTGACGTCATCAGGGATTGCCATGTGGAGGGCCGTGGGGGGGGCAGCGTAAACTCTTCCGCTGCCATCCCCGATCACGAAACAAAGATCGAAGAACCTCGGGGGGAGCGCCAGCGCTTCCTCCGACAGTGGGGCTCATGGCGAGCTGGGCTCGTCATCAGTGCACGACCGGTGTGCACCATGACAAGCCCAGCTCATCATCAGCCCCGAAGGGGTTAACCACATCGACGCTGATGACGAGCTCAGCTCGTCATGAGGTACAGCTCTCGTACGCTCATGACGAGCTGAGCTCGTCATGAACCGCTGGTTTTTTAAAACTTTAGCGCACAGCGGGAAAATGCGCCGCAGCGATGCGGTTAAAGTGAATCAGTTTAAGATTACCATTGGCAGTGAGCCGTTCGGTCATTTTACAACTTTCATGCCAATCATCTTCGGATAGGGGATCAGGGAGATTTGCATTCCACTTAGCCAGCGATGCATCTCCTGTGATTAACTTCACTCTCTGCGAGGTATGGAATAATCGGGTAATAAGTCTGGAATTCGTTTGAGTCGCATAGATGAGGTGTAATGCATTTAGTGTCGGCAGCACCGCCGAAAATTGCGGGTATAGTGTGAGTATAGCAGCGTGCAATCTAGTTTATATAAATACCCGCATAATAGCATTTTTCCCATCCCCTAGAAATTCTGCTGCTTGTATAAAGTTGCCATCCGGAAACATATCCCCCATCGTGTGTACATCTGTCTCATGAAGGACTTTGAGAACACCCGTCTCACCAGATATGGAGATGGAGGAGTAATGTAATAGTGGCATGTTCGGTGCAGAGAGCAGAAGCTTCTGCGCTCACTTCCCAAGGTCCTGCCATGCACTAACTGTGCATTTCACCGTATCTATTTCCCCCTTCTCAAAGACCGACTGAGTGTTCACAATCATAGCCTGGAGCGGTATCGGATGCACAGCTCCCGCCCCCACCGCCACATGCGGAATGTAAGGCGGGGCTTGATGCCAGTAGTAGGCATAGTGGACCTGCGCGCAGACATAGTACAATTGCAGGTCCGGAGCTGAAAAGCCACCCATATCATATGGTAGGGTTAAAACTTCCCATTTCACTTTAGGCTTTTTCCCTTCCCAGGCAAGTGTAATCAGCAATGATCGGAGTGTATGAAAGAAATGTTGCTTGAGACGAACTGGAATGTTAATAAATAAGTATAAAAATCTAGGAAGGACTATCATTGTTATCAATGTTATCCTGTCAGCCAGGGATAACGGCAATTTGATCCACCTATTTACTTGCTCTTTGAGCCGCGTGACATGATCTACCATACTTCGTTTGAACGATCACCTGTAGATCTCTATGTATCCATACCCCAGATACTTTACTGGGTCTACACTCCATTCTAAGGGATAATCAAGCTCTATTTGCTTCGTGCTGCTTGTCAAGGGCATGACTTTGGATTTGGCCCAGTTTATTCCCAGTCCTGCCTGTCACTCGAACCTTATGTATTCCCTGATAAGTGACGCTTGATATGTTTCCGGGTCACAGACGTACAGCACCATGTCATCAGCATAAATGGATACTGCCAGCGGGCGTTGATAAAATCGCAATGCAGCATGTGCATAACGTTGCCGCAGGATACACGCTAAGGGCTCCAGCACTACTGCAAATAGTAGAGGCGGCAGTGGGCATCCTTTTTGCGTGCCACACTGTATTGGGAATGTGTTGCACGTGTGCCCGTTCAGCCACATTAGTGCTATTGGATCCATGTATAATGACCAAATCCAGTTTGTAAAAACGAAGGGAACACCCATTGGATGCAAAACTGTAAACAAGTAGGTCAAGGAGTTCAAATTAAAAGCCTTGGTGGCATCTAAGAGAACCGCCACCACAGGCAACGTTGACTCTAGCACATGTAGAACCGCAAACAGCCTGCACGGATTGTGCGATGTCGAACGCACAGGCATAAACCCAGACTGATCTGGGAGAACCCTAATAGGGAGGAGTAATCGCAGACGGGTAGCTAACACGTTCGCCAGGATCTTAACATCGGTATTCATAAGTGATAAAGGCCAATATGATTCACAATGATCCGGCACCTTACCAGGCTTCAGCAGCGTTATGATCAGCGCTTCTCGCATTGTGGCTGACAGACATTTTCCTTCATAGGCTTCGAGATACAACTCATGCAGACATGGCGCCAATAAGTTTATATATTCTTTATAAAACTCAGCTTACAAACCATCTGTGCCTGTAGCCTTCCCGTTCGGTAATGCCATTATAGCATCCCAAATTTCATCAATCGTGATTTGGTGGATTGAAAAATCTTGCTGTCGTCGCAATAGCCAGACCAGCGCAATATCTTCCAAGTATTGCGCAATATGAACCTCCACCACTGACTTACGACTTGCATACATGGGCTAATAGTAACGCACAAAGCGTCAAGTATTCCTGCCATGTCATAGTGTACAGTGTCCATGTCTGCTACAACCTTAACTATATGAGTCCTGCCCCATGGTTCTGCAATTTTATTGGCTAACACCCTGCCTGGATGACCCCCCTCCCCATAATATCTTGCTGTCCATCTACGCGACATGTGACGCACTTCTTGATCTGCCGTATCATTATACTCTGTGACCTTACTCCTTAAATTTGCTAGCGTCACTACCAAAAGTTTTTCTATACTGAAGCAGGATGCACTGACCACCTCCATCTGATCTTCCGTGGTAGAGATACGCTGTTCTGCATCAGAGATGCGTGAACCATGTTGGTCTATTTTGGCCAACATGTTATCCATCCGCAGATTAAGATTATCAATCTTGCTGTCTATCGCCTATAATCTATGTTGCATAGTGAGCATCATTTGTTCCAGTCGACTGCTAGCACCCGCACCCAACTCCAATTCAGTGTCCGAGGTGGCTGGTGCCTGTGATTTCATGAGGCATCACGTCTCAAAGCTAACCTTTGCCTGTTGCTTATCCACTTTGCCCATGTTGTCAGCAGAACTTATGCGCGATGCAGCATCACCACCAAGGCTGTATCTCAGTCTGAGCAATGCACATCTTCCAGGAAGTCCAGCAGGTCACCCGCATCAACTGAAACACAGGCTGTGCAACACTGCCGATAGATGACCACCCTGCACATGTCAATGCACCGATATCAGTGCTGTAACCCTCCACAGCTGGAAGATTAGGGCATTTGAGGGCAAGGCAGTACAGTCCAATATTGTGCACTGGTTTAAACGCTGTCCAGCAGTGCCAAAATGTGTGCAAGTGGCAACCTAGACTTAACAACGGAGCATAAGTGGGTCGTTAGGTGCAATTCCAACCACTGTTCCAGGGCCTGTCTATTGAGGTATCTCCCAGTTGTCATCCAATCATTTATGAGGCACACTGATTATCAGAGAGGTACAATCATCACCGCGTTAGAGCCAAGCAGGAAAATGGCACTCACATACACATGTATAGCACCCTGAATCAGGCAGATGTGCAGCCAGAGAAGCAGCAGTAGCGACTCATCCCTTACCAACAGGAGCAGATGAGGCAGCATGGTGACCAGTGAAAGTCAATGATTTAGTGGTGACAGGCAATAAAGCAGACTCGCGATCAAACGGCTCCAGTCAAGTGCCGATAGTATGAGTGTTCCCAGCAGCTCCCCATGCTATGTTGCAACAGTCATTCACACTGAGCAAGGCGGAAGGCGCCGTGCAAGTAGCTGTCCTCTATGGTTCACACAGCAGCGGTCTATGATCTTCGTTCCATCCACCAAACCACCATGCCTGTGGGAACTTCAGTGGAGCCGCTACAGTGCTGCTGCCGTATCCCAATGCCGTATGGCCGTCGGTGGCCGCCGCGCTCCAGGCGCTCCAGTCCGCAACACAGGAGGACTCCACACCAGGACCTGCAGCGCCATACAGCAGAGGCTCATGGCTTGCCCAGTGAGAGCCTGTTCATCACCCCACCACTCCGTACTCGCAGATGTCTTCGGCGCAGTCGCTTGGCCTGCCCCAATGGATGCGCCCAGTGCAGGGCAACTCGCGCTACACGGTACCCCCTGTCAGGAGCATGGGTCAGTTTCAGCAGCAGTCTCTTACTGCATTGGTGCCAGGAGTTAATAGAGGCGCTGAGGGGTCACTCTCAGCAGATAGTTGATGACTGGGGAACGCTCCATAAAGCCCACAAGCAAGCTCTCAGTCGCATAGCACCTCCCATCCACATCTGACTCGCAGGGGCCGCCATCTTGAGGAAGAAATTTCTCTGTCACTAACTCCTCACAGCAGATTCGAAGAGCGACACACAATCCAGCAAAGTGATCCACCGTTAAAGTACAGCCCAGTTAATGTCTTTGTTCCACTGGATGGTGGCAGGTACAGCAGAATATTAGCCAGACTGTTGCCTCGACCGGCAGAGCAGCACTAAGGTGCGGCCATTTTGCGAAGGGCTCTCTAGTGCCCCACCAAAAGAAGATGTCATGATTGATGTAATATGTGCGGAATTAGAAGTGTATGGCTAAGGCGCAAGTTATAGTTACCTTAGGGCACGAGTTATAGTTACTTGAAATTAGTATAACTATAGCAGCAGAATTTGTATGGTTCTGTGTATGTAGAATGTGAATTAAAGAATCAGTGGAGTTCATCTGCTTTTGGAGTGTGTCTTCTACTGGGGATGTTTTGTTGAAAGATTTATGACCACCAGTCCAGCCAAGAAGACTGCACCAACCCTCAAGGTCAAGGTCAGGGGGCCACGAGGACATGGAACTACTCTGAGTATTCCTTAGTGGAACAGCAGAAAAGAAATACAAACTGAACATTTTCATTTTGGTGGCCCAATGGAGGGCTTTTAAACCAAATGGACATTATGCTACAGTGCAGAAACCTACTAAAGGTAAAGGAATAATGAAAGTGCACTGCTGATCCCAGCATCCAACACTAAGCTGAACTCACCTGTAAGGTCCACTGTGGGCTAATTAAATAGACATGCAGAGGAGAGAGTCCTTTCCACCTAGCAGTTAGCTCAAGAAACGTGTTGGGCATTTATTGCTGTCAAATAAAATCACCACGCTCAAGAAATTGACCTGTGGCTCATCTCTTTTTATCAAAAGGACGTATCAAAAGTACGTAAGGAAAGAGGAATTTTGGCACTATATATATGTATATATGTATATAAATGCAATAAAGAAACCTTAAATCAACTCCAAGACAGAGAATGTTACAGCCGTATCAGCCCGAACTGTATCATTGGAATCAAAGAGAAGTTCCATAAAGCATTGTACGAATGGATAGGAGTGGGATTGTTGTCCAAACAAGAACTCAAATTCTTGAAGACAGGCTACCCTGTAACACCTCAGTTGTATTTAATTCCCAAAATACACAAAATCCTCTGGAACCCCCAGGGAGACCGATCATCGCAGCCATAGGGGGACTCTTTGAGAACACATCCAGATTCATAGACAACTTTCTGCAACCAGCTGCATGTGAACTGCCTGCCTACAAAAAAGACATTGGTGGCTTTTTAACAAAAAACTATGATGTTTCTTGGGAAAATGACTATATACTGATGACATTGGATGTGAATACACTATATACCAGTATTAGACACAGTGATGGACTCAATGACCTTAGTCACTACCTAGGCAAAAGGCCTATCCATTTGCTTCAACACACTAGAATGCTATTACAAATGGCAGAAATGTGTCTGAACAATAACATCTTTATATTTGACAAACTTACTTACAAACAGCTACAGGGCACAGCCATGGGTACTTGCTTCGCCCCGAGGTATGCTAATTTGCATATGGGCTGGTGGGAGGAGCAAGTACTCATGAAAACACAGGGAGAACAAATGGCTGATAATGTTGTCCTATATGTCAGATACATTCTCAACATATTTATCCTGTGGCGAGGGACCTTAGAAAGTGCCAACACCTCCTCAAAAGAAATAAATAACAATTCTTTGAATTTCACTTTCACATGCAACACTAGTACTAAGTGCATACATTTCTTAGACCTTGAAATATTTGTGGAGAATAATAAAATACAATCAAGAACTTACAGAAAACCCACAGCAGGCAATGCTATACTCCATGCTAATAGTTTCCACCCTATCTCTCTGAAAAAAAGCATACTGTATGCAGAATGTTTGTGCATGAAACCGAATTGTACCACAATTGAAGGTTTAGTGCAATCCACCAGCGATCTTTGCAATAGATTAGAATGCAGAGGGTACAGCTCAGACACCCTAGTGAAAGCTAAAACCAAAACCGCCAACATAATTAGGGGGGATCTGCTCTTCAGGAGAGATAAGAAAACTGAGGCCAGTAACAATTCCAACAAAACTGACACCCCTAGACTCCTCACAGGGTTCAATGCCTACCACGCTAGCGTCCGTAGAATACTACACAGACATTGGAACACAGTGCGCAATGATCCAGTTATGGGCCCGTGTGTACTAGAACACCACAAATTACATTCAGGAGAGCCAAATCCAAGCGCCAGGAGCTAGGGAGCAATACCCCTGCAATCACTAAGGGCTGCACCTGGCTTAAAGCTCAAAAGGGTTTCCACAAATGCGCGAAGTGCAAGGTGTTTAAACATGGTGTCAATACTAAAACGGTTCAGATGATGTTCCGACAGTCACCCTATGTAATCAGAGGCAGCTTTACCTACAAATCGGATTTTACTGTCTATGTACTGTACTGCAGATGCGGCAGGGTGTACGTGGGTAGTACCATTCACCCCGTGCATGTCCGCATTCTACAACACCTTAGGGCCATTTCCAATAATGACTCTACCTACCCTGTAGCCAGACACATAAACACATCACACGGAGGTAAGGCACAGGATCTATTCTTCTATGTGATCGACACAGATCCCAAAAACCCTAGAGGAGGGAACAGACAGTTGGCCCTTAGAAGACTGGAATCAAGATACATCATCCTCCTGAATTCAAAAATCACCAATGGGATGAATGCGGATGAGGCACTGAATGCACATCTGTAATTTGTCTTAGCTGCCTGTCCCGCCCCAGCCCTGTCTCCGTAATGTTAGGTCACATTCACTTTTAATTTGTTAAGCTTTATTTTCACGTTTTACACTCCTGATAGGGCCTACTACATGTGTCATGATTCAACACAGTCATAGTCTGCAGTGCCCCCCTTTTTAGCCTATCAACCCCTTCGCTGCGGTGGTTATTCCCCCGCTGTGCTGGGGGGGAGGGGGGCGCGCACAGCGCCCCCATGCTCATGACGAGCTCAGCTCATCATGAGCTACGGCGCTCCGGTGCTCATGACGAGCTGAGCTCGTCACAGGTGCATTGGCTCCCGTGGAACGCTTAGCACAGCGGGGGAATTCTCCCCGCACCTGAGCGTTCCACGGGCCATGACGAGCTGAGCTCGTCATGAGCACTGGAGTGCCGTGGCTCATGACGAGCTCAGCTCGTCATGAGCATCGAAGGTGTTAAACTAGTATAGGTGCAATCGAACCTTAGGTACTCTGCCCACTGGGGCTAGGCTGCTGCTGTTTCTAGGTCACTTATCCCATAGGATCCCACACACATATAACTGTGAGATCATCATACTACGATGTGATGAGTCGTGACTGACCTGCAACTATAGCTGGAGGACTTCCCTTAGGTCAGAACCACTTACACTATGCTACTTGTACGTGTTGGCCCCAAAACCAACCCTAGAAGTCCAATCCCCTTATTGAGAACACAGTGAACCTAATTGATCGGCTCTTGCGCTTGATCATTTTATAGCTCGAATCACGCATTACTATTTCTTCTATATCTATAAGTTTAAAAAGGAATAATTTTCAAATTATTTATTACCACACATTGTGCATTTTAACCTTCTAATATTGTTTGTCGTATTGTTGTGCAGATGATGTAACGTCTCATTAACAATAATACTGTATTTTTCCTTTCATAACACAAGCTTTGCCTTTCATACAAGTAAAAGTGCATGTATATACAGTCATGTATATGCAGACATAGGTGACTTCTAAGCCTATTTCCCGACCACTGGTTGCTGTGACAACCAGCAGTGAGTGGCAAGCATAAATTACAGATAAACAGAATGTACCTGATGCAGTGATCAAGGCGGTATGCCGCTGAAACGGGTCTAGGTCGTTGATGGATTAAACTTTTTCCTTGTCATCATTTCACGTCTGTCTGTTTGTCGCCGCCAGGATTGATGAAAAAAAATAAATATATATATATATATATATATATATATATATGTGTGTGTGTGTGTGTATATATATATATATATATATATATATATATATATATATATATATATATATTAACAAACAAATTGTCCTGTCGCAGCGGGAGCTCTTTCCAGTTGGTGCCCGCAATGAGACCAGGACAGTGTCTCAAGTAGTTGAAATACAACAAAGAAATCGCGGCACACTTCTTGATGATTCACGCTGTTATTTTATTCACAAACGTGAGATAACAACTCCTACGCGTTTCGAACCGTAGTTCCTGATCACGGTAGTTTAAGTGATTGGTCCCTCTACTATTTCCACATTTATACCACTACATGCCCTAAACACTATCTGGGGCATGCTGGGACTTGTAGTTTTAAAGAATCAACAGTTTTTGCATTTTTATGCATTACACAGATTGGGTTAACAAATTAACAAGGATTCTTTTTGGTTACACCACTAAAAAAGCGTCCCTTAATTTAAAAGGGGTTTTTCCGCTTTTGTGACGCACCTGAACTCAAGTGCGTGTAAAATCAGGACTCGTTATACATAAATCTTGATTTGTGTGTGTAACTTAGGACATTGTGTCACTTTTCAATTCAGGGCTGAGTGCCCTACGTCCCCGCTAAGAGTTAAGACCTTCTCTGCTATGTGTTAGTAACAACGTTTGCTGTTCTTTGTCCTATTTTACTAGCTCAGGTAAGTTTTGGGAAACAATCTGTCTCTTTTCCTGTCATTAGGAATTCATATTCTTCAGTGAAACAACTACAAAGTTCTTCATCGGCGTTTAGGCCAGCAACGCCGATGAAGAACTTTATGTACATTTATAATTTGACAATCTTGCAAACATGTATAGTTGTTTCACTGAAGAATATGAATTCCTAATGACAGGAAAAGAGACAGATTGTTTCCCAAAACTTACCTGAGCTAGTAAAATAGGACAAAGAACAGCAAACGTTGTTACTAACACATAGCAGAGAAGGTCTTAACTCTTAGCGGGGACGTAGGGCACTCAGCCCTGAATTGAAAAGTGACACAATGTCCTAAGTTACACACACAAATCAACATTTATGTATAACGAGTCCTGATTTTACACGCACTTGAGTTCAGGTGCGTCACAAAAGCGGAAAAACCCCTTTTAAATTAAGGGACGCTTTTTTAGTAGTGTAACCAAAAAGAATCCTCGTTAATTTGTTAACCCAATCTGTGTAATGCATAAAAATGCAAAAACTGTTGATTCTTTAAAACTACAAGTCCCAGCATGCCCCAGATAGTGTTTAGGGCATGTAGTGGTATAAATGTGGAAATAGTAGAGGGACCAATCACTTAAACTACCGTGATCAGGAACTACGGTTCGAAACGCGTAGGAGTTGTCATCTCACGTTTGTGAATAAAATAACAGCGTGAATCATCAAGAAGTGTGCCGCGATTTCTTTGTTGTATTTCATATATATATATATATATATGTATATATATATATATATATATATATATATATTGAAGGCGGAGCCAAAGAGGGTATTTCTGTGGACTGCTGCTAGTGTTGGGGTGAGAACTAGCATTTGAAAAAGGCAGTATGCCGAAACGCGTCATGCCCTTGCTCAAGAAATAAAGCTCCCTCTGAAAGTACCCCATGGTGTCTCTCCGTTCTTTTCGAATCAAAAGGACCTTCCCCTGCATCATTTGCGTGAAAGTCCTGGCGCTCTTTGGAGAGACCCGTCTCAGTGGAAGGGAAAGAGCCAACAGGACAGCTTCGGCAAATCTTCTTTCTTCACGGTAGTGAATTGCTCTTTCCCACCACACCCGCCCTCGTACCTGGCCGACTGCGGACAGCGACTGTGACTACACGGAGGATTCTCACTCACTGCAATGAGTTTTCCAGGCCACAGGCAGGAGCGGACAAGTGTTGGTTTGAGGCGTTTTGGGGACTTGAGAGGGAATCTCTGTTTTAAATACCCTGCCTGCTGCAGCCCCGATCAGCACTCCTGAAAAAACCTGATTATAACGGACTACAACGTGGTTAGAAGGATCACATACTTCGCATGCAGTGGCAGTGCATGCTGGGATCTGTGGTTTACCACTTAAACTACAGGTCTGTGTGTGATTCCGGATGACCAATTAGGATGACCATTGAAGGCGGAGCGAAAGAGGGTATTTTTGTGGACTGCTGCTAGTGTTGGGGTGAGAGCTGGCATTTGAAAAAGGCAGTATGCCGAAACGCGTCATGCCCTAGCTCAAGAAATAAAGCTCCCTCTGAAAGTACTCCATGGTGTCTCTCCGTTCTTTTCTAATCAAAAGGACCTTCCCCTATATATTTATATGTATGTATATGTATATATGTATATGTATATATATATGATGTAGTGATCAAGGCGGTACGCCGCCGAAACACTAGGTCGTTGATGGATTCAACTTTATCCTTGTCATCATTTCATGGAGTCATGGTCTGTCTGTTCATCGCTGCCAGGATTGGTGAAAATAAATAAATAAATATATATATATATATATTTATATATATATATATATATATGTGTGTATATGTATATATATATATATGTATGTATATGTGTATATATCCATATATATGTATATGTATTTATATATGAATATATAGATGTATATGTATATATGTGTGTATGTATATGTATATATATATGTATATAAAAAACAACAGTCCTCTCCCACCTTTTGCACTGAGGGAGGATTCGAAGCAGGTACAGACCTCAAAGATGCCTCCACACAATCCAAAGTATTTTGTACTTTTTATTTTTCTTGAACACCACAAAGTGAAACAGACAAGTGTCCGCCCTGACGCGTTTCAAGCACTCCACGGCGATCTTGTTTACATGACGCACCACTGACGAATCACTACTCAAATACTAAGAATAGCCAATCATTACAAAGGACTGGTCAAAGTTACTTCAAATATATAAATAACAGACTATTCCATGTGACTGTTTGAAAAAACAGACTCAAAATACATGATGAACACTTGAAAAATAGGCACAAGAATAAATATATACAATGAATGCGATATTTGATATTGCCCTAGGTTTAAAACATATAAAAGTTAAAAGGAAGGAGAGAGTAGATAAAAACTTATTTTAAATCTTGATAAAATATTTTATAAAACAACAGCCAGAGCACATAAACAGAGTAAGATGGTGGTCAGTGCCACTTATTAATAAAGTGCAAGTGCTGCTGATGAAAACTGACATATGTTTATCTAAAAAAAACCCTCACCTCTCATATACTTAGCATGTTATGAAACAACCAAAAGGGCATAACAGACTGTAAGAAATTGCATCGTGTAAAAAAATGTGTTGTTTTTGCAAACAAGTGTAAATGTACTCAATTAATAGGCCATTAACAATTTAACAAAGCTGAAGCGTATGTGCAAATGAGCAAATATGTGCAAAAAAAACCTTAATCACCCATAGATACAAAAGTATATAAAAAGTAGTGGCGGCTGTGCACAGGTGCAAAATACTCATGAACAACAACCAACCGTTTGTAGTCAAAGTGCTAGTGCTGAATGTATATAGTGCCTGTGCCAGAATCTACAGTACACATAAATTCAGTCATGGAAGTAGAAATACGGAAAACTTTCATATATTTACTAAAAACAGTGGGGCCTTGGAAATTGAGACAGCACAATATAGACAAGAGGAAGAGACATGGAACCAGTAAAACACAAGCAGGACACATTAGCACTGAAGAAAAAGGAACTATGAATCCAACAGTACTATAAAAAACGTATGCAAGTCCTCGCTAGTGTTAAACCCATTGGGCATCTTAGTGTCGAGGGTCATAATAAAAAATGACTCTAGTTGTCGCAGCTTCCTCTCTCTGTTTCTCCCTGAATAGAAATAGGGACTGCCTCTTTCACAGAGTATTTTAATTTACTGACTCTGTTCTGGTGTACTGCTTTAAAGTGCCGGGCTACTTAGTAATTGTGGTCAGAATTGATGATTGCTCGCAAATGCTGTAAAATCCTGTTAACCCCTTCGACGCTCATGACGAGCTCAGCTCGTCATGGAGTTGCCATTCATTTCAATGGAAATTACATGAGAAGGATGGAAAAGGCCTTAGCATCCAAGTGGTTAAACACTGGGAGTTTCGTACTATCAATATATTTAAGATCTCAAGTGCATTCCAACAAATATACTGTGTGTTCAGTACAGCAGGTATAATACTTTTTTTTAAGGCACCAGAATTGCACTGAAGGCAGTTAAGTACTCGGTTACATTGACCCCAAATTTACAGGCCCGGCAATATGAACATTAAAAAAGTACAGATTTAGAAAGCCAGGTTGATTTTGGGGTCAATTCGGGCTGGATTTGACTAGAGCATCCCTCATAGGGGGAGGGTGCTCTTCTAAACGTAATAGCAGGAAGTGGCGACAAGAGTGCTTTAAGATGTGAGCACAATGGGCCATTGAGCATATATAATCGTGCAAATTAGCTTTTTCTGCTTGCTATAAATTGTTATTAATCTTATAGGTTGAATTTCAATAATGTCATCATCAGTTGTTGGCTTGCTTACAGACTCAAGATTACGTTCGCTCTTCGGTATTACATAAAACTCACGTGGTTGAGAATTAGCTTTGTCCAAGTTATGTTGCCTGTACCCACGTGCCAGGAAGCGATCAAAGGCCTCTTGTTCGCAACGTTTTAAATCAGAATCAAGACTGTAGATACGGCGTTTGCGAAGAAATTCGCCATATTGTGTATTGCGGATCAAGTGCTGGGGATGTGAGCTGGTGGCATGAAGTGTAGGATTCCCGGCAGTATTCTTTCTGTGTCATTTAGTTTGAATTTTATTCTCATAACTATACACTTCTACATCGAGAAAGTCTACCTTCTGTTCACTGATGGTGGCAGTGAAACTAAGATTAAGCTTATTGTCATTAATAGATGTAACAAACTGAGATACTTCCTCCTTTGTACCATCCCTTACAATGAATACATCATCAATGTATCTACAGTAATATTTGATATGGGTGTCCCAGATGTCCTTGTGATGTGCCCTGAGAGCATGCTCCTCCCACCAGTAAACAGGCGTAGCTGGGAGAGAAGCACGCCCCCATCGCCACTCCTCTCAGTTGTTAATACAAGATTTTGTAAAAAGGAACAAGTTATATATATATATTTACATATAGCGTGGAGTTAAACGCGTCATGGAGGGCACTGCTCCTGTGTAATTTTCTAATTAAATAAATTTGCACTGCTTCACCCATTCATGCTGTGTGGGAGTCCGTGATTTTGTCCCTGGAGTTTGGAGGTCCGTGCCTGGGGTTTCACTGTGAAAAGGAATTGGTGGACAGGAAATCTTCTATTTATAATATATATATATATATATATATGAACAATGAAGCGAGAAGCTGTTGAAACGTGTTGATGTAATCATCACTTGAATAAATATTTGAGTGACTTACCCTTTGGAGTGCTGGCTGATCTCTGCTAAAACGCGGCAATCGTATTTTTGGATATTTATATATATATATGCATATGTATAAATTTGCGTCTCTGTATATGTATATATATGTAACGGCAACAGGTGAATGCGATCATCAAGTGGGAGGAGCGGACCCGTTGGAACTACTCTTAACTGCAGCAGGACATTCACGGTGATTCTCTTCAACCTGTCCCCCTGGGTTCCTGCTTCTTCCTTTCCAGGCAGAATTTACCTTCGTATATATATGTATATATGCATTTTTATATATATGTATATGTTTGTATATGTATATATGTATGTATGTATATAAATGTATGTATAGGTATTTATGTATATGTATATATATGTGTATATGTCTATATATATTCACTGAAAAAAACATAGGTTTCAGGGCCGTTATAATTAGCTGGACTTTTCTCTCATACAAAACCATTGAAACCATTGAAATTCCCCCATTATAGTTCGTTCAGCTAACTATAACTCGCGCGCCCGCAATGCATTGCTGATGATGTCAAATATTACATCACTCATGACATGGTCAGTGACATCACTCATGACATCACTGATGACATCTCAAATGACATCACTGATGATTTCACTGATGACATCATCCAGTGAATGTGTGTATTTTTGAAAATTAAATATGTTTTATATATGTATATGTAAAGGTTGATGGAAGAATAAATGGGTATATAAGTGTCTAAATGGATGATTTTTTTGTTGAAAAATTGATTGTATAACGCATTGATTAAGAGTATCTTAGTGAACATATGGGTTAGTGAGTAATGTTTAAATATATAATAATCTGCATCAGTCTTTCATTTTGTATATAAGTTACCGCATGGGTTGGTGAGTAGCTACATGAGTGTCTATATGGGTTATTAGTTGTTTTTTTGAGTATCTGTATGAATGTCTGAGTGTCTGTATGGTTCAGTGGGGGGGTCTTACGTAGTGCATAGTTCCATGAATGAGTGACTCACTGCTTGTATGTTCTGAAGACAGCATGTGTGCAGGACGCTATGGGTGGATGAGTGAGTGTGTTAGAGAAGGAATGACTGGCTCAATAGTGTCTTTATGAATAACTACATATGTTTTAAACTAGTATAAGAGAGTATTGGTGTACATAAGTGAGTATATGTGAGAGTGAGAGATTGGAAGAGTTCCTGTATAAAAAAGTATGTGTTTATTGATTAGTGATTGTTTGAGAGAGTAAGTATGTGTACGTTTATGTAGAAGTGAGTGTAGTGGTGTGTGTATAACTGTATATGCAAGTAAATGGATCTTTAATTCTTTATCAGCATGATTGACTATGTGTGTAAGTAACTCTATGGATGAGTGGTGGTGTGTAACAGGATGTATAGGTGTCTGAGTACATATAATGAGTGAATATATGTATGAGTGACTATATAGGACTGTTGGTGAATGAATGGATGTGTATTTAGATCTTGGAATTATTGAATAGGTTGTTGTAACTGGTATTGGTATGTCCATTTTTTGAAAATTTTAGTTTCTATTTTTGAACGTGTGTATCAAAGGTTATATTAGGGTAAGAGGAGGTCTGCACATTTATCACAAGGATGATGTCATCAGTGATGTCATCAGTGATGTCATTTGAGATGTCATCAGTGATGTCATGAGTGATGTCACTGACCATGTCATGAGTGATGTAATATGTGATGTAATCAGCAGTGCATTGCGGGCGCGCGAGTTATAGTTAGCTAAACTAACTATAACGGGGGAATTTCAATGGTTTTGTATGAGAGAAATGTCCAGCTAACTATAACGTCCCTGAAACCTATGGTTTTTTCAGTGAATTTTTAAGGTTTTTTAAATGCTAATTCCTAACTATAACGTGCCTGAAACGTATGTTTTTTTTTCAGTGAATTTGAAAGGTTTTTTAAAAGATAATTCCTTAGTATAACCTGCTTTAAACCTATGTTTTTTTCACTGAATTTGTAAGGTTTTTTTAAATGATAATTCCTATTTATAATGTTCAATATGCATATCTGTTTTTTTCTATCTTTTTTAATCATCATCCCATTTTCAACGTAGTAAAAACTGCAAATATTACCACGCTTCAATGTATTCCATCCTCCAAGAAAATCGCTACAAACCAGAACCACAACTAACGTTAATAATGTACAAACTAGGCGTTCTCGTAGAAAAAAACAAAAAAACACCACTTCCTAAACTTTCAAAAACAAACCAAATCTACAATGCTATCCAAAAAAAAGGCGATAGTTCCATTCACCACTAACAAATTAATATCAACATTTAACTAGTGTAAGGATGTCGACTATGTACTGTGTAAATTAGATCCAACTCACACCCATATCTAAAGACAAATATGTAATAGAGGTACTAATTATACGCTTCCAACACCCAACAAAATAACAATTCGCCACCACCAAAAGAACCAGCCCTCCTGACCGCTCCCTCTCTACTACCTCAGATGCAGTGCAAAACAGGACAACGGACCGTCCTAAAATAATATATCCCCTCAACAGCGCACTAGCTCAATGTTCAGAGATGTGGCAATCAACTATGTGTAAGGGAAGATCTCACACATCAACAATAATGTACACACTGCTAATACTACCAATGATATGCTATACACAACACACTATAGAAACCAAAACCTTTTCCTTGTGTAGATATGCTATTGATACGTGTAGTGTACTGCACAGTGGACGCAACCATACTATCTCAGACACTGGGGAATATTTCGGCCATGTAGCTGTGTTGTTCCCCCCTCCCTTGAAGCAGAAGCAGAGTGGGCTGCTCCAACCTACGTAATGTCAGGGTAAGACTATAAATAATTAGCCTACGCCTTGGGCGTGGTTCACTTCTGCAAAGAGAAGAGACTCCGCCACAGCGAAGGTCCGCACCCTGCCACGTGGCTACCGCCATGACCACGTGCCTCCTTGATACAAGCCCATTCCCAACTCAATGCCACAGCACCGCAGACTTATGTCTGTATTGACTACTGTCTTCGATCTCCACTGCGGACAGCAGGGTTCCCAACTTGATTTCAGCTTTGCATCTGCACCACGGACAGCATTGAATCCAGCCTTGCTTTATTTAAGATAGAGACAATTGTACTCTATGTCTTCCAATTTTGTAAAAGAATGTGACAAAAAGCATTTGTCTATAACTTTGCTGACTACAGCCTTTGATCTGCACTGCGGACAGCAGGGTTCACAACTTGAATTCAGCTTTGCATCTACATTACCGACGGCATTCAAGTTAGCCTTGATTTATGAAAGGCAGAGACAATTTTCTTAAATGATGCGACAAAAAACATTCCTCAATGTCTGTACTAAGTACTGCCTTCAAATCTACACTGCGATCAAGAGAGTTCACTACTTGATACCAGAAGCGCAGAAGCACTACAGACAACATTTAATTCAGTCTCAATTTATTTAAGGCAGAGATAATTGTACTGTGTCCTCAGATTCTGTTAAATGTGCCAAAATAGCATTCATCGATGTTTGTGTAGACTACTGCCTTCGATCTACACTGCGGACAGCAGGGTTCACAACTTCAATTCATCTTTCCATCTCCACTACGGACAGCATTCAAGTTATCCTTGATTTATGTAAGGCAAAGACTATTTTGTTAAAGGATGCCACAAAAAACATTCCTCAATGACTGTACTGAGTTCTGTTTTCGAATGTACACTGTGATCAAAAGAGTTTCCCACTTGATACCAGTGGCGCAAAAGCACTACAGACAACATAAAATTCAGTCTTGATTTATTTAAGGCAGAAAAATAGTACTGTGTCCTCAGATTTTGTTAAAGTATGTGACATAAAAAAGCATTCCTCGATATCTGTGTCAACTACTGCCTTCGATGTACTCTGCAGACAGCAGGGTTCACAACTTGAAGTCACCTTTGCATGTATACTATAGACGGTAAGGAATTCAACCTTGATTAATTTAATGCAGAGACAATTGTACTGTATGTGTTCTGATTTTGTTAAAATAAGTGACAAAAATAATTTGTCCATATCTCTACTGACTACTGCCTTCGATCTACATTGTGAGGGCTCACCATTCAAATAGAATGACGATTGTACATGACGCATTCCAGTAGACAAGAGACATTATACCACTGTGACCCCCCAACCATGAATCATCACAGGGTACACACACGCTGAGTTCTTTTGGTACTCATGCAATCGTTTAATTTGTTATGGAGAGCAATCTGTAGACATAGTTTGCAAAGCAATTGATAACCATTGATGATAGTTTTTTTTAACCTCAAAATTCATGCTGACCAGTATGCAACACTCAATATTTTGAGTACAGACCGCTCAAACCACGCAGGGTGAGCACACGCTGAGCACCACACGTACCACTTACTCTGTACACCATAAATAATCGCCATGTGGCCTTATTAATGCAAAATTCAGTTGCCAAAAGACATTCTAACCAGTTCGTTCTGCTTGGACCACGCATCATCGCAGGCTCTACATAAACCGCCCCTACCGCAGTGTACCACAACTCACGAACACTTTACGATAGATTCTTCTGTCTATTATTTCACATATAGTGCTTTTACCTTAGTACAGCAGAAGTCATAAACCATTTACGATTGAATATCTGTGTATGATATCATGATTACTATTCTACTTGTTACGAACAACAACGTAATAAAATTGAGTCGAGAACATGTGCCCGTACCCACTTCAACTATCTATCTGTGTCTGTGTATTTATTATGTTTCTACAATGCTGCTCCTGCGCCCTACCACATTATATTGTGCTATAAATAGTGTATGCAACCATCTAACCTCTGATAGTAAGGGTGGACTATTCCTCCTCCTTTTTTTTTAGCGTATTTTCACAGCGCAAAATCAACCCGAAACTATATCAGCAATTTACATGAGCACCGTATTTACAGTACATGTTAAGGCACGCATAGATAACGTCATTACTCTACAATATCAGGATGTGGATGCAATTCCAAGCCTCGAACTCTGATTTCCAGCACCAAGTTCGACAGTGTACCTGAATGACCACATACATATATATATTAGCTGCCCTTCATGTGCCAAAAACTACAACTTAAACCTTTCACAGCCTTGTATTACTACAGCTACAACACTCCACGGAATGTACAACAAACATACATAATCACAGAAATGCGTCATGTCCACCATCTTTTATGTGTGCAACTATGAATGAATATAGAGTCAGTGATACCCAGTACACATTTATACCAAATGGGAGTTCCATGGTGACTCATAGTGACGTGGATGTCGTAGTACAGAAAGGGAAATAATACAACAGCGCTAATACAACAATTAGGCAATAAGATAAAAGATATGGGAGAGTAATATAACGGAAGGCACAACACAGTGATACCCCGTACCTTTCATGTTGTGGAAATTTACAGACATAATGATACAATTGCATTTAAGACCCGGGTGATGTCATCACTACAAAACGGACACCCGATTCAATAGATTTTTCATATAACTCACAACGGAACCACGCCCATAGATCCGGAATCATGGTTCAGATTCTCACGCAGCACTGGCATACGTCACACCAGCCCATTCCACTTACGCTTCCAGGAAAAAACAAAAACACAACATTGCCCAGATTTCCATTGTACTGATTTCTTAGTTCCAGGTCTAGTTGTCAAAACGGCACACACACACTCCCTCATGGCTGGTATACACCCACACCACACCCATTTAGCACATGCGTCACTACACGCCTGACCCCACCAATAAAAAAGACGGAGCGCACATGCTCTACGCTATTTTAAGAGTTGCTCCCATCACAAGTGCTGTGATGGTCCGTCCTGGTGGTTCAGACGCCTCATGTAGGCCTGAACCACCGAGTACAAGGGCTCACCACTACCTGCTTGGCCTCTTTGGTAACTGAGTTACTGGTACCGCAAGGACTGAGCAAGCGAAGAACCTGCGATGATGATGGGAGCACGAGCATGTCGCTAACCATACCGATATCAAGACTCTGCACCATATATCAGGTTTCTTGGTGACAGAACGGGACTGCATGATGTAGAAGGTGTCCTGTCCACGAAAAGGTGAGCAGTGAGGCCTCAGAGCGCATCGGAGAGAGCTGATGGGGTGCAGCAGACTAGATACAAAAAAGTGACGCAGCGATTTAGGCGTACGCAGTCCTATATACCGTATCTTATTGCATTTACATTTGTTTTCCAATATCAGGAATGTTTTTATAATCAATAATTATAATTCAAATGTCCGGTATATAAACTGTACAAATTGTTGTTTTTAAATGCAAAAGGGAAGGTGTGTGAAAGGGTGATGTAATTCTACTCCACATTAAGATAGTAACAAATACCAATCATAACATTTTTCTTTTACTATCTTTTATATATAGAGCTTCAGGGTGCATTATGTCCAGGCACATGATGAAAAACACACCGGTGACAGAAAGGTGAGCTGTGAATATTCTTTGCAGTCACTTTCTCACTTCCTCTCTCCTTTGATACACAAATGACACACAATGTTAACTTCCTTTTTAACTTACAGGTCCAGTCGTCCTTTTGGATATGTACTGTCTCCTCTTTCATGTCTTTTTTCTTCTTCTTTCCCTTTTTTGTTTCTTCCTCCTTTTCCTTTTTTTTCCTTGGCTTTTCTTTCCTGACTCTATCTATTTTGCATACTGCTCGTGTATATTTCCGCCGCCTTCTTTACATTTATATTATCCTCTCTTTTGTTTCTTCTTTGTGTCAGCTCATCCCCTCTTTATCTTTGCTTAACTACTATTCTACATCTCTATATTGACCTTTTACTTTTGCTTTTCATTGACAAAGTATACCTAGTTGTGTATAAGTCTTATCACTTTTTAATGCTTCTGCATTCTGAGTTATCTCCTGGAATGTGAAGGTTTTTTTAATCCCATTAAAAGGTGGAGAATCCTTTCCCACCTTGCTTCGTATAACCCAGATATAGTTTTTCTACAGGAAACTCATCTAACAGAATCTGAATCACTTAAATTAAAAATAAGCTGGGTGGGTATGGTTTTATTCTCCCCGTCTACAAATAAAAAGAATGGTGTTGTCATCTTGTCTCACAAAAATCTGAAAAGTAACATTTTATTACAGGAAAATGACGTAGAAGGAAGATGGGTCTTAGCAAAGCTATTAATTAACTCTATCCCTCTCACTCTTTTTAATGTGTATGGCCCTACACAACCGGATGGTACTTTTTGGCCTTTGATTACAGAAAATTGTATACAATTTTGGGATGACTTCTTCATTCTAGGTGGTGATTGCAACCAAATTATTGATCCTTTTCTAGATCGCAAATCTACAGTCCGCTTAATTCCTCATAAGTCACATAAGCAATTTATTGATACTATTTCTCAATCAAACCTCCTGGACTCCTGGAGGCTCTCTCACCCTGACACTCTTGATTACTCTTTCTTTTCTCCTCCTCATGCTTCTCTTTCCCGCGTGGACTACATCTTTCTCTTTCAATCTTTGTCAAAACCTACTGTCCTCTTCTATCGAGCCCATTGTCATATCTGATCATGCTCCGGTTATTACAGATCTTGATTTACTCCCTCCTCATGCGAAATCGTCTCGCTGTCGTTTCAATCACTCCTTACTTAACGATCCGTTTTTTTCTTCTTCCTTCTGCTCTTTTACTAAGGAATTCTTTTAACTCAATTCAGTCCCTTCTTCATCTCCACACATCATATGGGATTCATTTAAAGCCACTGCTAGGGGATTTATCGTAGACTTTGTCTCTAATTAGAAGAAGCGTTTCCTTCAAAAACGGAAATCTGTCTTAGCTCATGTAAAATATTTAGAACATATTTTCTATACCTCTTCAGAATCCTCCATTTCCCCTGAACTGATTTCAGCTAAGATTGAATTGAACAAATCTACCACTGATAATGCCTCATCAATTCTCCTTCGCAGTACAGCTCGCTATTACGGTGGCCGCAATAAAGCAGGGAAGTTATTAGCAAACTATCCCAAATCTCGTAGAGAACGTACTCTTATTGACTCTATTTATTCCACTGATAACTCCCTTCTTTATAAGGATCAAGAAATTCTTGACGAGTTTAAACTGTTCTATCAAAACCTTTATACGCCAGAATCTCCTCCTTCCTCTTCTCTTATTCAGACCTATCTAGATAAGCTTCCTTCTCCCTCTAACTCACATCTTAATTTCCTTGATCTTGAAAAAGACCTTTTGCTTAAAGAACTTTATTTTGCTTTATCCACTCTTACTAAAGGGAAATCACCTGGACCTGATAGTTTCTCTGTTGAGTTCTATCTACATTTCTCTGATTTGCTGCCCCCGAACTTTTAACACTCTTTCACTCGTTTTTATCCAATGACAAAACTGAATGTACTTTTCAGGAAGCCACTATTTGCCTTATCCCCAAAGACGGTCGTGATCCTCAATATTGTAAAAATTATCGGCCAATATCCCTTGTTAATGTTGATTACAAATTTTTCGCTAAGTTACTTGCGTTGCGTTTAGATCCCCTCATGTCCCATCTCATTGGTAAAGAACAATGTGGCTTTTTTAAAGGTGGGCTAACTTCCGAAAATTCTTGTCTCTTTCTTAATGTATTGAATAAATCCTCCTCTCTCTCCTCTTCTTTGGCTGCTATTTCAGTTAATGCAGAGAACGCTTTTGATAGAGTGGATTGGTCCTTTTTGTTTGCTTCATTACACTGGCATGGTTTTGGTCTCAAATTTATATCACTTGTCTTGTTACTTTATTCTGCCCCCAAGGCATCCGTCTTAGTTAATGGTCGCATTTCTTCCTATTTTCCTCTTCGACGTGGTGTCCTCCAAGGTTGTCCTTTATCCCCTCTTCTTTTCGTTTTGCTCTTGAGCCGTTTTTAACTTCTATCCGTAATAATGACTCCATTTCTGGATTTCCTTACGGCACCCATCAGCTTAAACTCTCTGCATATGCAGATGATATTCTTTTATATATTTCCTCTCCTGAAACTTCTATTCCCCCTTTAATGTCTGAATTTGAATCCTTTTCAACAGTCTCTGGTTATAAAATTAACTCTGATAAGACTGAAATCCTCCCTCTTACAAAATGTTATCTTCCTCACTCTTTCTCTGCTACTGACTTTGCGTGGAACAATACAAAAATTAAATACTTAAGCGTTTGATTCTCCAACTCTATCACCTCTTCCATCAATTTAAATTTGTCTGCTGTCCTATCTCGCATTGAGAAATGAACTTCTTCTTGGAATCCTCTTTTTCTTTCCTGGTGGGGTCGTTTGGATTCAATTAAAATGATGATTTCCCCAATTTTAAATTATATCCTCTCCATGCTTCCTGTTCACATCTCTGCTCTTTATTTTAAACGTATTCATTCACTTCTTTCTACTTTTCTTTGGAAGGGTAGAAAATCCAGAATAGCTCTATCTTCTCTCAGCAAATCTAGAACTAATGGGGGTGTTAATTTTCCTAACTTTCGTCTTTATCATAAATCTTTCTCTCTTCGCCAAGCCTCTAAATGGCTCATGACGGATTCTTCCGTCGTTACTCCTCTATTGCTCCTTATCGAGCAAACCTTATTACTTCCGCACTCTTTTGATGAGTTCATCAGTTTTTCTGCCAAAACTTCTCTAGCCTCCCTCCCTTTGTTTAAATACACTTTCTCCTTATTGAAACTTCTGGTGTCTCTGGCTGTTAACTCCCGTGAATCATTCCTACAATCCCCTCTTTGGTATCATTTGCTTATCCTTTTCAACAGCAGACCCATTTTTATGGAAACCCTGGAGGTTAAAGGGTATTATATGGGTTAATCAACTCTTTGATGGCCTTTCTCCTTGCTCCATTCCCCACTTCCAATCCTTATTTCATTGTCCTCGCTCTTTTCTTCGCCAGTTTACTATTCTCATGGCAATCGTCACTGACACTTTCTACTCTCTCCCTTCCTCCCCTGCAGCTGATTCCCCAAATTCTCTTCGGCCCATACTCAATACTTTTGCTAAAGCCTCCCTTATATATAAATTCTTCTCAGCTCCGGACCCTAGCCGTAATAAAAAGAAAGTAGAACTCGCTTGGGAATCAGATCTAGGATGCGAATGGCCCACGACCCTTTGGGACAAGCTATGGATTAGATCCTTAAAAATTTCCCGTCCCGCCTCCCTTACTCAATCTATGTTTTTTCTTTATCATAGACTGTATCTTTCCCCTGTTTCTCTGGCTTGTTTCTCTTCTTCTACTAATTCTAATTGCTGGACTTGTAGTTCATCCAGTGTGGATCTTCTCCATCTTCTTTTCCTCTGTCCTTCGGTTTCTGCCTTTTGGAAGAAAGTCTGGTCATACATCTCTCCTATTCTTATACTTTCCTCTTCCTACTCTATCCCGCTACTCTTTGCTGGCAGTCTTTCTGATTTAATCGACCGTCCTCCACATACTCATGGTCTTTTTGACCTCATGCTCGCTCTTGGTTTTCAGCACATCTCCTTTACCTGGAAGACACTTACAATATTATCCATACAACATTGGTGGAACACTCTTTGTCATTTTCACAGAATGGATATATCCTTTGCTTCCACTTCTACACCACATTCTAACCGAGATTTGTTTTGGTTGCCTCTCACCTCCTACTTAGATCGAAATGTACTGAAGAAAATCTCCCACTCAACTTCTGAGAATTTCAAACCTCCTTGAAGGCTTTTTTATCTCTCATTTTTCTATTTTTGTATTTTATTCTTTTATTTTCTCAATGTACCATGGATCTACTTAACTAATAATATTGGATTATATATCATATATATTTTGTATGGATTTCTTTGCCTAATCCTTTATGCCTCTTTAATATGAGATGAATATTATGTCCCTTCCCCTCCCCTCTTCCCCTCCTTTTCTGCCTCCTTCCCTTCTAGGTAAAACTCGAAAATGCTTTTATTGTTCTTGTACTAATGTCAGCCTACTTATTTGCTCTACTTATACCTTTTCTCTGTGTATTGCTGGTATGTTTATATCCTGTTGCATATTAATAAAGCTTTTCAAACTTAAAAAAAAATAAAAGGGCTTATTTGCAAGCCTCTTGCACCACTTTTGCGTCACTTTTAACATGGGAAAAGTAACGCAAAAGTGGCGCAAGGGACTTGTAAATAAGCCCCAAAGAATATTGTCCTGCATAATGACTTGATCTCTCACCTAATTCTGTCTCATCTCTGAATCATTTTAAAGACCTGTTGATCCATACTGTAAATCTGACGCAGTAGGCACTTTCATACAGACACCTCTTGATCGCACGCCTATAAGAGAGGTAGAATGTATCAGGCACATCGCAGACGTACAAATTAAAAAATAGCGCCAAGTATTACCTTAACTTGTAATGTTTGACCTAATTTAGTCACATCAATCTAATTTTGAACACCTATTTTTATTTTTGTTTTGCAGATTACCTACCCTTCTTCCATTGGAGTCCATATCACATTTTGTTTACTATCTTGTTATGTTAAAGTAAGTTTCTAGTTATTTATTATATTGTTATCTTAAAGTTACATTTCTAGTTATTTATTGTTGTTTTAATAAAAGTTAATTTAGAAAAAGTATATACGTCTTCTTTTTCTGACAACGTTTACTATTATTTAGTGAGATAATCATTTAGTTATAAAACATTTAAAAATTGAAATGATATTTGTAACTAGAAGTATAATATTGAGGCTAACTCTTTACCAGCTCTTTACCAGAGTCCATAGCTATGACTAATGGTTCCTATGGAAAACATTTAAAACTCCAGCACAATAACTGTTTCGATTAGCAACATTGTGTGGTGAACTTCTAACCTCTGTGCTCACTTAAGTGTTCCATGAACTGTTACTATAGTACAGGCAGTAAGCAGTTTGGGGCTAGGGTTGAAAGGTACTGGCTGTACAGAAACCGCTATATTTACTCAGGATCCTCTACATGACAGAAAGGAAAGCAAAGTAAAACAGAACACTGTGTACCAGATTTACAACCCCCTTGCGCCACTTTCGCGTCCAAGGCCCCCCCCCTTTAAAATTAGAAGTGTATGGGCCTCAATGACCCCCCTCAAGCCCCGGGAATCACCACCCCCGGGGATTTGTGTATTGTGGGAGGCAGGCTGTGTAGCCCTCCTCCTGGAGCCCTTGAGGGCCCTGGGGACCGCCACACCCCAGGGCCAGCTCATACAGTTTGCCTACCCACGGGACACTGCTGTTTGCTATGAAAGCGCGGGAGTCTCACGGTTCCCGCCCCTCCTATAGAAAACTTAGTTTGGATTTTGAAAGACAGAGTGGTGAAATCTGTTCTCACTTTGAAAATCCAAACCAGATTGCTTTTCCACATGCAAGTTAGCATCTCTCCATGTGGAAAAACAATGCCGGCTCTCAAAGGACGCGAGGTGCCGGTGGAACTGTGGGGGCATTGTGGCTCCCCCCACGGTACCCAACTTTTTTTTATAAGACCCGGGGGATAGGGTCTCTGGGGATATTCGAAATTACTGATAGGGGCTATTTGTTTTACAGTAAAATTAGAAGTCGCGCACCCAGCGCAGCGCTCAGTGCGGCCCCCTGGTGTGCATGCGCTGAATGCATGACTCATAATCTGTAGGGGGGGGCGACTCCAGCACCTTTGGTGCACAACTTCTACGCGTTTGGGAGCCGCCATTGCTTTTCCACATGGGGAGCTACTAACATGCAGCTCCCCATGTTAAAAAGCAATCTGATTTAGATTTTGAAAGAGAGAACAGATTTCCTTGCTATAGGAGGATGGGATGGACACCACGGGACACTGCAGGAACAGGCCCTCCTACAAAACATAAAGCCCCGGGGAATGGTGGTCCCCGGGGCTTTGGAGACCTTGCAGCCCCCCAACTATTTGTTTTTGTAGCCCCGAGGGGTGACAGGGCCCTCCAGTGCTGCAGGAGGGGGGCCAGGCAGTCCCCCTCCCACAATACATAAAGCCCCAGGGTGTGGTGGTCCCCGCGGCTTTGGGGACCTTTTTTTTGCCCGGGGGGACGATCCCCGGAGCTGGGGGGTCCCTCTGGGCCCCCCATAAAATGTAATTTTTTTGCCCCCGGTATTTAGCCCCCCTGGGGGCTAATTATAAAAAAAGCTCAGTTTTAGTTTATTAATTTTTTTTACGGCAGAGTCCCGCACCCTACACGCACCTGCTGGGTCTTTAAAAAAAAAAAAAAAGGGCCCTGGGGGTCCTTCTGGGACCTCTTAAGCAGATCTAGAGGATCAGAATATTTCTACCCCGCCCCTTTATACGTTTTGCAAACTTGTTCCACTGACTTCTTCAGCCTCGCTTATACCGAGGCACAAAATGGCTGCCAACAGTACCTGGTTTCGAATGTTGATAACCACTTGACAGCCAGTTAGCATTAAGCGCGTGATCGGAAGGGTGCACTTATAGTGCGCTTATGGTGCGCTCAGGGTGCGCTCAGGGTGCGCGGATCCACCTCTACCATAGATATGTAAATGCTTTTAACTTTAATTTTCTCAGGAACTACTGAACAGATTGACACCATTTAAGCAAAAGGCACAAGTCTGAACTGAGGACTACATCTTTGCCAAATTTGTCGTAATTCCGTTCAGCAGTTCGGGGTGTAGCTGTGGCTAAAGGTCCTATGGGAAATTGCATGTGGAAAATGCGTTTTGGGACCCCCCTTTTTTCTCGGCCACCACTTGACGAATCATCTCAAAACATTTAGGATAGGAGCAGACCAGAGCTGGCCAAAAGTTTGGAAAATTTCGCAAAGATTCATCAAGCGGCACCAAAGTTATTGGGAATAGAATGTTGCGGATTTCCTATGGATAATAGGTCCTAACTATACCTACCTACTGGCGACCGCCAGTAGGTAATATGCATGTATGTGTATATATATATAAATATATATATGCATATGAAGCACTAAGGGTACCCCCTGTGTTATTTATTTGAGGTCTAGAGGGGGGGGGGGTAAGAAGAACTATGTATAATATGAAAAACCTCTGAACTGACCTATTTTATTTCTCCAATTGGTATAACTCTAAACACAGTTTTCTTCAGGAGACAGCGTACAACATAATCAAAGTATACTAGGAACCATAACTTATATTTGCTTTTTATTTATTTCTCATTGTATATTTTTCATTTCAAAATCAATTTTTATAATATTTTTTAAATATAATATTTTTTTTTTATAAAACAGTGATTGGCGAATTATCATTCACATAACTTAGGACAATTAATCCCAACATTGTCTTCTTGACATAACATATTATATCTATGTGTTCAGATAAAGCCCCCACAGAAAACAATTGATAAAAAGAAAGCTACGTGAAACAGCTTTATACACTCATATATATCATTCTCTCCATTCAATCTAATCACACTCTCTCACATTCTACCTTTTCAAAAATTACAGACATTGACTGAGTTTTATGAGCCCAAATAAGAAGTGTTGTTTCAAATGTTGTTCATGGACATGTTCATGGGCATCATCCCCAATATTCTTATTCCATGTCCTTCTACTAGGGGTCCTTCTCAGTGGAGTTTTTCAGATGCCTGTATATGGCCAAATGATTATGTTGTACGCTGTCTCCTGAAGAAAACTGTGTTTAGAGTTATACCAATTGGAGAAATAAAATAGGTCAGTTCAGAGGTTTTTCATAATATAGAGGTTTTTCATATTATATATATATATGCATACATCCCGATTTTAACTTGAAAAACCGGACACCGACACATAAGATGAAGCTTCTGCCATCCAGCTCAGGGTTTTTATTTCTTTTTATCGCATATGTGTATTAATGTTTATAAATATATATGTTTGAATATTTGTATATTCATACATATATGGCAGATGCCAGTAGGTAGTTATAGTTAGGACCTTGTTTCAAAAAGCCTTTCTTCTTTTGCCAATGTCTTTGGCGCAGGTTGATGAATCTTCCCAAATTTTCAAAACTAATGGGGTGATCCGGTTAACTTCTGTCTTGAAATTTTAGGGATGATTCGTCGAGCGGGGGCCGAGAAAAAAGGGTGATCCCAAAATGCGTTTTCTCCCTGTTAATTTCCATAGGAAATTTGTGTCGCAACTACAGCCCAAACTGCTGAACGGAATTACATCAAGTTTGGCAGAGAGGTAGCACTTTGTCCAGAGTACACCTTTGCTTTAAAATGGGGTAAATCCATTCAGTAGTTCCTGAGAAGTTAAAAAAAAAAACATATTTACATCTGGTGACTGCAGTGTATCTGTAAACCCTACCGATCAAGAGCTTGACTCTGATTGGCTGCCAACACTTCAATCCAGAAAAAAAAGTTAAAAACATAAAGATAAGGGGGCAGGATAGAAACACCCTGACCTCCTAGGCCTGCTCAGGGGGTCCCACAGGGATTTTTTCGACGGGATTCGCAGACCCTAAGTGAATCCTGCAAAAAAAAAAAATGAAGCTTGGTGTCCCATGCTTCTTTCAAATAAGCCCCTTGGTGAGCCAGGTCCCGGGGGCAATGTGGACAATATATGTGGGGGCCACATGGACCACCACCTACTACTATGCTGGGCTTTTTTATTATAAAAAGCATGGGGGGTCTCCTGCCACCCACACTGCCCAGGGTACTACCACCTCCCCGGGGGCATTCCAAAATAATGGGTGGGGAGCCTGGGACCACCACACCTTCGGGCTAGCTTTAAAATTATGTGTGTGAGGCTCGAGCCTCCCCACGCTGCCCAGGGGTCCACCACCTCCCTGGGGCAGACTTTATTCTATTATAGGGGTCAGTTACAGATCCCCAGGGACCACCACTTCCCTGTGGCTATGTACATGTTGGGAGGGGGACCGTGAGGCCCCCTCCAGGAGCCCTCCTTGGCCCTGGGGACCTCCACCCCCCCAGGGCTGGCTCCAGGAATATCCAGGGTGCCCACCCCCGGAACATTGTAAAGGCAGGGCTGGAGCACTGCTCCCGCCCTGACATTGCAAATGTCTGCTTCGCTTCTTGGAAGCTAGAGCAGAAAAACTGCTCTTGCTTTCATGAATGGAAGCAGATTCACTTTTGGGCAAAGGGAGCTGCATGTTTGCAGCTCCCTTTGTCCAAAAGCAATGCCAGCTCCTGCAGGAGGCAGAGAGCCTGCAGGGACTACGGGAGCATTGGTACTCCACCAGCGGTCCCCAACGTGACGTCAGGCCCCAGGGGATGGGGTCCTCAGGACCAAAAGTTGCCAAGGGAATGGGGGCAGCGTGGCAGTAATTGGCCTCAGGACCGGGGGACGCGCAGCCCCTTCCCTGTTAAAAAAAATGAAAAAATGTCTCAGGCCCTGGGGGATGGGGTCTCCAGGGCCCAAAAAATGTTGAGAGAAGGGGCGACATGTATACCTTCTTCTAAATAAGAAAAGAGAATCTGGCATCTCACGGAGGCCCACCCCCTCCTTGCACCGCTCTGCAAATGCGCCTCCTGGCATGTTGTGGGATGAGGGATTAAAACCCCTTGAATCCTAAGAGTATTTACGGGGCCAACTAGCCCACCAGGTACCTCCAGTAAGCCCCACACAGTGGGATTGCTGAGAGGTGGTCGGAGGCCATGCCCCTTTTTACACCACTCTGCAAACACGCCTCTTGGAACACTGCTGGTGGGGTGATGAGGTTCCCTTGTGTCCTGAGGACCTCAGTACTAAAGTGGACTTCATCCCCCGAGCAGCAGTGCCGCAAGAGGAGTGTTTGCAGAGGGGTGTAAAAAGGGGGCAAGGCCTTGGACCACTCTCAGCAATCCAGCTGTGCGGGACTTACTAGAGATAACAGAACGGCTAGTTGGCCCCCATCCACCCTCAGGAGGCAGGGGGACTTCATACCCCAACCAAGTGCGCACCAGGAGGCACATTTGCAGAGTGGTGGAGAAAAGGGGCATGGCCTGTGTCCACCTCTCAGCAACCCCACTATCTGGGATTACTGGAGGTATAAGGTAGGCTTGTTGGCCCCTAAGGACCGCCAGCAGCGAAGTCGGCTTTAATCCCCATCCAAGAGCATGCCAGGGAGCATGTTTGCAGACTGGTGGGCAAAGGGGTTGTGGCCTGCTATGAGAACTTCCCAATGCTGCTCTGCGGGACTTGTTGGAGCTATTAGGAGGGGTAGTTGGCCCCCAAGGTTGTCCTTCGGGGTTAACTACCCCTCCTAAGACCCCCGCTAAGTGGTCTCCGGAGGTCCACGCCCCCCCTTTCTCCACCACTCTGCAAACGCGCCTCCTGGCACACATGGATTGGGGGATGAAGTCCACTTTACTCCTGAAGGACTTTGGGGGCCAATAAGCACTCCTGGTACCTCCTGCAAATCCTACTCAGTGGTAGTCCTGAGCGCTGGTTGGAGGTCCAGCCCCCTTTCTGCACCACTCTGCAAACGCGACTACTACATTATAGTTAGAAAGTAGCATTTAAAAAACCTTAGAAATTCACTGAAAAAACCATAGGTTTCAAGGACGTTATGATAAGTGATTAGCATTTAAAAAACCTTAGAAATTCACTGGAAAAAAACACAGGTTTCAGGGACATTATAGTTAGTCTGACATTTTACTCGTACAAAACCAGAGAAATTCAGACGTAATAGCTAGCTGAGCTAACTATAAATCGCACCCCTGCAATGCACTGCTGATGACGTCATATATTACATCACTCATGACATGGTCAGTGACATCACTGATAACATCACTGATATATATATATATATATATATATATATATATATATATATATATATTTATATATATATATATATATATATATATATATATATATATATATATATTACCTACTGGCGGTCGCCAGTAGGTATATATAGTTAGGATTTTTTCTCTATGGGTTTTTTGAACATTCTATGTCTAATAACTTTGGCGTTTGTGGACGGAATTGGCTGAAATTTTCAGGAAAATGGCACATTTTGTTCCTGAGCAGCCCCTGGAAATTGGGGGGGGGGTTCCTCCAGGGGGGGTCGAGAAAAAAGGGGGGTCCCAAAACGTGTTTTTAACATTGAGTTTTCCATAGGGCGGTTGGCCTCACTTTTAGCCCGAACGGCTGAATGGATTTGCACGAAACTTGGCAAAATTGTAGAGACTGGTAGCCCGATGTGCCTTTTGTAGGTCTCAATATATGTGCTCCAGTGGATTTTGAGAAATTAACGTTTAAAAAAAGATATATATCTGTAACAGCGGACCGGGCAGCGCTCCAGTTCGCGTACTTTTCGCGCAACGGAGCTTTGTGAAGCGAAGCTGATTGGTTCTCCGCCATCTGTAAACATTCCAAACAGTCCGTAGCGGCCGCCATCTTGTCTCTCGGTAGGATCGAGAGACAAGCGGAGGCCAAACCGAAGGGGCAAATGACCATAAGGGGGCATAGTAGATCCTCCCTGACCGTTTAGGTTTGATGTGGAGGTTTTAAAAGGGCCCCGCGGGGCAAAAAAAATATAAATAAATAATAATCGAACAGCTGAATGGATTTGCACGAAACTTGGCAAAATTGTAGGGACTGGTAGCCCGATGTGCCTTTGCTTGATCTCAATATATGTGCTCCAGTGGATTTTGAGAAATTAACGTTCAAAAAAAGATATATATCTGTAACAGCGCACCGCTTCGCGTACTTTTCGCGTTACGGAGCTTTGCGAAGCGAAGCTGATTGGCTCTCCCGTGTCTGTAAACATTCCAAACAGTCCGTAGCGGCCGCCATCTTGTCTCTCGGTAGGATCGAGAGACAAGAGGAGGCCAAAGCGAAGGGGCAAATGACCATAAGGGGGCATAGTAGATCCTCGCTGACCCCCTAGGTTTGATGTGGAGGTTTTAAAAGGGCCCCGCGGGGCAAAAAAAAAAAATAATAATAATAATCGAACGGCTGAATGGATTTGCACGAAACTTGGTAAAATATTAGGGACTGGTAGCCCGATGTGCCTTTGCTAGGTCTCAATATATGTGCTTCAGTGCATTTTGAGAAATTAACGTTCAAAAACAAGATATATATCTGTAACAGCGCTCCGCTTCGCGGAGATAAAATTATATCTGTATTACCTAGCTGTTGCTAACACCAGTTAGCGACGGCTAGTAGGAGATAGCGACCATCTTGGGCCCCACTTTGCATGTGAGTGATATTTATCACTAATGACATGCAAAGTGGGCATGCCAAGATGTTAGCGACTGGAAACAGTCGCTAACATCGCTATCTCCTATTATCAACTTTTGGAAATATTCGAGATAAGCGCGAATATCTCCAAAAAGTAACAGCTGCCCTGAGCAGTTCTTAGCCATGTTATCCAATGGGAGGTGGATAACATGGCTAAGAGCATTAGCTCGGTAATGCATGAATATCGCTGAGTTTTCAGCGATTATTTATGCATTGCGGTCGTTTTTTATCGTATTTGCGATAAACCTTGATAATAGCAAGGTTTATCTGCGATAATTTCTGACGGTAAAAAAATCGTTGCTAAGCATCGTTAGGGATAAATATCGCTTAACTTTGGTAATATGCCCCAACGTCTGTTAACGTTCGATTCGAAGGAAATCAGGAAGTGTTGAAAAACATTGTCTGCGCCATCTTGTCTTTTTTCAAATGCCACACTTTTGTCGTGCACGGCAGCCATTTTAGATGCCTTGACCAGACCCACTCTGTGCACGCTGTCGATCCTTAGCATGGCTCCCCACCCTCGCAAGCATCTCCCCCAGGCAGTGGTCACCCCCGCTCTCTGTCTTATGCATGGGTAATAAACCTCCCCCCATCTGCGCTGCTCTTCCCTGAGAATCACACCCTGTGCCTGCCCGACACCTCCCTTTCGCCCTATTCACTACCGCACCCTCTGACACTCCTTTTCCTCTGTGTCCGATTGTCCAGGCTGGTCCTAGGGTATCAGCTAGCCCTGCAGATGTAGTTTATGGCCACAGCTGTAAAGAATCACCCCTCTTCAAAGGAGTTATAGTAGATCAAGGCCCACACTCGATGAGATCCGTCACAGCAGAAGCGTTGCTATTATCTGAAAACCATCCTGTATTGTGATTGGGGAGGGGACCGAGCCTGAAGCGGAAGATTCCAGGGATGACTCTTTGTACATCAAAGTTTTTACAATTATGTGTCACATTAAAAATATATAGCACTCCGACAAAGTAGTAAGATTATAAAACTTTAATAATTTATAAATATATACAAGAAAACAAAAATAGTAATAACATATAAACATTTTTAGGGAAAAACAACGAAGTAGCGGTCGGCTGTGCGAATAGTCCCAACGCAGCACAACGTCCAGATTTCCGGCGTGGGGCGTCGCGGGGGGTGGGTCATCAGTAGCAAACTGTTGTGCGAATAGTTCCAAGGCAGCAGAACGCGCTGAAATCTAGATGACACGAAAGTGATGTCTAGTAAGTTGCCACCCAGCAAATAACGGCGTGGGGCGTCGCGGGGGTGGGTCATCAGTAGCAAACTGTTGTGCGAATAGTTCCAAGGCAGCAGAACGATGGCACCAAGGTGATGTCCAGTAAGTTGCCGCACTGGTTTTGGTATCCTACAATGCTGCTCCGAATAACGGCGTGGGGCGCCCCGGGGGAGGCGGCGTGAACGGGCCTCTCCAGGTGGAGTGTCATCTGTTGTAGTGGGGCGCCCCTTTACCGTTTCAGTTGCCATTCCGTCCGTTTTTGGTCCACTGTGTCAAAAGCCGCAATTCAGCTGAGTTGCGCCCACTCTTGCGGTGCAGCGATAGGCGGCTGTCACAGGACTCTCAAAATGGCGGCAGGCTCTTTCCTTTTTGGGCCTGGTCCACTGAAATGGCCCTGGGACACCTTGGAAATCGGACGCTTGTCTGCTAGGTCTTGGACCCCATTCTCGAAAGCGTCCCCTCCGCCTTGAGAATTCATCAAAAGTTTTGGGGGCCCCGACTCCTGCAGGCTTCTGGTGGGGAGCGGCTGCCATGATTGCTCGCGGAATGACCACGACGGAGCTACGAGATGGTGGTGCTCTCATGCTGACGCCAGCTTCAGTCTGAAACATCCAGAAACAAGGTGGGGCTTTCATCGTTTGGGAAAAAAAAAAAGTTTTCATCCAATGAAAAGTGTTGTTTTTAGGTCATATGATCAAGCCTTCCATCATTAGGAAACCAAAAGTAAAATGAACCAATGAAAAGTTTTATAAACAAGTCACATGACCTGTTATGCGGCATAGGGTATAAAATGCGGAGAAAATACGTTGGCACGTGAGGCAGCGTCAGTAGCGGACCGATGTGCGAATAGGCCGAAGGCAACACAACGCGCCAAGATCCGGATGGCACCGAGGTGGTGTCCAGCAAGTTGCAGCACTGGTGTGGCCATCCTACAATGCTGAAAGTCGGCGTGGGGCGCCCCGTTGGCCTGTGAGTTTGCGTCAGTAGCGGACCGATGTGCGAATAGGCCGAAGGCAGCACAACGCGCCAAGATCCGGATGGCACCGAGGTGGTGTCTAGTAAGTTGCCGCACTGGTGTGGCCATCCTACAATGCTGAAAGTCGGCGTGGGGCGCCCCGTTGGCCTGTGAGATGGCGTCAGTAGCGGACCGATGTGTGAATGGGGCCGAAGGCAGCGCAACAATATTTTCGGAATAGAAGACACCACTAGGCGCTGAGATGCCAAGATCCGGATGGCACCGAGGTGGTGTGTAGCAAGTTGCCGCACTGGTGTGGCCATCCTACAATGCTGAAAGTCGGCGTGGGGCGCCCCGTTGGCCTGTGAGTTTGCGTCAGTAGCGGACCGATGTGCGAATAGGCCGAAGGCAGCACAACGCGCCAAGATCCGGATGGCACCGAGGTGGTGTCTAGTAAGTTGTCGCACTTCTGTGGCCATCCTACAATGTTGAAAGTCGGCGTGGGGCGCCCCGTTGGCCTGTGAGATGGCGTCAGTAGCGGACCGATGTGCGAATGGGGCCAAAGGCAGCGCAACAATATTTTCTGATTTGAAGACACCACAAGGCGCTGAGATGCCAAGATCCGGATGGCACCGAGGTGGTGTCTAGCAAGTTGTGGCACTGGTGTGGCCATCGTACAATGGTAAAAGTCGGCGTGGGGCGCCCTGTTGGCCTGTGAGATGGTGTCAGTAGCGGACTGATGTGCGAATGGGGCCAAAGGCAGCGCAACAATATTTTCTGACTGACACCACAAGGCGCTGAGATGCCAAGATCCGGATGGCACCGAGGTGATGTCTAAGTTGCGGACTGATGTGCGAATGGGGCCAAAGGCAGCGTAACAATATTTTCTGTATGGAAGATACCACAAGGCGCTGAGATGCCAAGATCCGGATGGCACCGAGGTGATGTCTAAGTTGCGGACTGATGTGCGAATGGGGCCAAAGGCAGCGTAACAATATTTTCTGTATGGAAGATACCACTAGGCGTTGAGATGCTAAGATTCGGATGGCACCGAGGTGATGTCTAGCAAGTTGCTGTACTGGTGTGGTCATCCTACAATGCTGAAACTCGGCGTGGGTCGCCCCATTAGCCTGTGAGATGGCGTCAGTAGCGGACCGATGTGCGAATGGGGCCAAAGGCAGCGCAACAATATTTTCTGACTGACACCACAAGGCGCTGAGATGCCAAGATCCGGATGGCACCGAGGTGATGTCTAAGTTGCGGACTGATGTGCGAATGGGGCCAAAGGCAGCGTAACAATATTTTCTGTATGGAAGATACCACTAGGCGTTGAGATGCCAAGATTCGGATGGCACCGAGGTGATGTCTAGCAAGTTGCTGTACTGGTGTGGTCATCCTACAATGCTGAAACTCGGCGTGGGTCGCCCCATTAGCCTGTGAGATGGCGTCAGTAGCGGACCGATGTGCGAATAGGCCGAAGGCAGCACAACGCGCCAAGATCCGGATGTCACCGTGGTGGTTTCATAGTTGAGAGGCACTTCATCTGCAGTGGGGCGCCGAGATCCGGATGGCACCGAGGTGATGTCTAGCAAGTTGCTGTACTGGTGTGGTTATCCTACAATGCTGAAAGTCGGCGTGGGGCGCCCCATTAGCCTGTGAGATGGCGTCAGTAGCGGACTGATGTGCGAATGGGGCCAAAGGCAGCGCAACAATATTTTCTGAAGAGAAGACACCAAAAGGCGCTGACATTCCAAGATCCGGATGGCACCGAGGTGGTGTCTAGCAAGCTATGCAGTTGAGTTGTGTGCGCACTTGCGGCGAATAGGTCGAAGGCAGCATAACAATGTTTTCTGAATAGAAGACACCACAAGGCGTTGAGATTCGGTTACCACCGAGGTGATGTCTAGCAAGTTGCCGCACTGGTGTGGCCATCCTACAATACTGCTCCGAATAACGGCGTGGGGTGCCCGAAGGGGGGGGGGGAGGCGGCGTGAATGGGCCTTCCTAGGTGGAGGCTCGTCTGCTGTAGTGGGGCGCCCCTTTACCGTTTCAGTTGCCATTCAGCTGAGTTTCGGCTGCTCTTGATGCTACAGCGACAGGCGGCTGCAAGAGGACTCTCAAAATGGCGGCCTGTTCTTTGGATTTGGGCCTGGTCCACTAAAATGGCCCTGGGACACCTTAGAACTCGGACGCTCGATTTTTTTTTCCTTTCCTGTACATGCAAAAAAAGGTAAATGCCCGGTACGTTACACGCTTCATCTGCCACGATGAACTCTCCAGAGGAACCGAAAAAAAATATAGTTGTGGTAACTATACCATGCATCGTCATATGGAGAGGTGGCACCAATTAATTATAGTGCTGCATAAAAGAGAGATTTGGAGGAGAACCCCTGACCTGCTAGTACATTCATCAAAGAAGTGGCACTGAGAGCTTCAGAGGCAAGGGAAACGGTCCCAAATATTTAGAGGAACTTTGGAAAGATTAAAATGACATGTTTAGATTGTGGCAAATTAATTTCATGTGGACAGATGAGTGTTACTCTAATAAATACAGCATATGAACATCATCATAGTCGATGGTTGGTAGAGACATTTTGACTATATCCTGGACCTGCCCGTCCTCGCCCAAAATGGCGCCGGAATAAATGGGACTCGTAACTCCTTGTTGTGTACTGGTTGCAGAACCTTGAAATCACGAGATACGTATGCAGTTTTGAAGCACATGGCGGGCGGGGACGAGAATTGATTGAATATTTCGACATCCCTATTGATATTAAGTTCTGATGTGTTATTGATTACTGTACTGTTGAAAGTTCGAATTAACGTCACCCATGGTACTTGCCAGCAAATGTATATCTAGATAATTTTATTGTAACTGGCCCTGTCGTATTTTAATTATAAAATGTACGTCCACCGATTCCGTAACTGTTAGACACCTTAGTTCTTGCAACCTAATGGCCCGCCCGTTACGTTCCTCTACAGTGTAAATGTCTATTCATCATATACGATTACAGTTTGCTCCGTGGCATGCCCACGTGGTTATAGGCTCGTATTTGTATAATGAAATTTTCACAATAAAGGTTTTTAAAAGAAAACATGGTAGTAGTATATACATTGGTAAAGTTTTTAATAATAGTCACTGTTTTAGAATCATTAAAAGGCAAGTGAAATAAAGCAGACCAATTACATGAAGGGTAAAAGGTATAATACGAAGGAACGCAGTAAAGATAAATGGTCAAGGGCTGTTGTGTTTTCTATTCCTGCAACATAAAGTGATCGATAAGAATCTCATATTCAGGCGTATCGGCGACTAAGACAGCAGGTCGACCCTCTTTTGCTCAACGGCTCCGTCATGGGACGAAGAAACGCTCTTTTTCTCGAAAAAAGAATATATTTTACTTGCAGGACAGTTGTAAAATTTCCGGGAAAGTACATTAGCCTGGAACGTTATAACATATATTTAAGAAAAAATAATGTTCGGAAGTAATGAAAAGCGTAATTTTTAGGTCATAACCAAGCCTTTCATCATTACAATAAGAAAAGTAAAATGAACCAATGAAAAGTTTTATTAACAAGTCACATGACTTGTTATGCTTACGTTACGCGCTGCGCGCCCCGGATGACTTCCGGATGCGCTAACGCGGCGCGTCATATGACGCATTACGCGACAACGCAGGTCCAGAATATAGTCAAAATGTCTCCACCAACCAGCGGTCGGAACACAACCCCTTTCAGCAGGCTAAATAGTTCTGTTAAATGACAACAGAAGGGACAGGCAACAAGAACCATCAGTCAAAGAGGGGAGGGCTAGTTCTTCTCTACCGGGTTACATTGGGGCGCTACCGGAACTGATCGAATTGGTAGTCTACAGTGTTTCTGGATGTTTCAGACTGAAGCTGGGGTTAGCATGAGAGCAGCACCATTTCGTAGCTCCATCGTGGCCATTCCGCAACCAATCATGGCAGCCGCTCTTTATCGTTATTTTGGGCGGGGTGGGTGGCGGAGCCGAGCTGTTTTGCAGCCATCATTGTGTGGAGTTCAGTTCATCTCACTAGTTTTGTATTTGTCATGAGGGGTTGTTCCTAATGTTTCTATTTTAGCGAGGTCAAAAAGAGATCCCATTAGTGGCCTACTGATTTTGCTCGATTCCTTTTCTTTTTTTTTACACGATTTTTCGTTATCTGCAAAGACTAAACAGAGTATTGCGACTCTGTGTTTGTTTGTAAATAGAGAATGAACCAAAGAGAACTAATTCTAAAACAGTAAATACTTGGATAACAATCAATCAAATGGAGAGAGAAGCAGGCACGACGGATTACAACGGGGCAAAGGCCTGCGTTAACTACCTTTCACTATCTGCAAAGAGAGAGTACTCCTAATAGAAATGAGGGGGGGGGGGGCACCATTCAAAGCAGATCAGTGTGCATAAACACGAAAATGTTTTCACTTACCACGTACTTGACATTCGACAGCTTATGATATTTGCTATTAAAAAACCATTGAAATTCACTGAAAAAACCATAGGTTATAGACCATATATAGTTAGGAATTAGCATTTACAAAACCTTGAAAATTCACTGAAAAAACCATAGGTTATAGACCATATATAGTTAGGAATTAGCATTTAAAAAACCTTATTTTACTCACACAAAACCATTGAAATTCCATATATAGTTAGTTGCACTAACTATATATCGCGCACCCGCAATCCACTGCTGATCATGTCACATATTACATCATTCATGACATGGTCAGTGACATCACTGATGACATCACTGATGACATCTCAAATGACATCACTGATGACATCACTGATGACATCTCAAATGACATCACTGATGACATCACTGATGACATCTCAAATGACATCACTGATGACATCACTGATGACATCTCATTTGACATTACTGATCACATCACTGATGACATCATTCATGTGATAATACGATGAACCTCTTCAGACTCTAATATAACCTTAGATACACTCAGTGTAAACAGACACTCATAGACTGTCACTCATCCATGGAGTTACTCAGACACTTAGTCAGTCATGCAAAGAATCAATCACACCTCCATTTCCTCAACTATACAGTTATACACACCTTACTTATTCAAACATATACTAAAACATATTTACTCACTTATACAATCCTGGATACAAGTTCACAATGATCCATACAGCCACTCACACATTCACTGGCTCTTATGCACAGTTATTTATATATGTCAACTCTCACATGTACTGTGTTTTACATATGTACTTACTTTGACATGTAGCACTGAGATATCCATTCACTCACCAATACACTCATGCACACAGTCAACCGCCCATACAGCTGTTTCCACATGCACTTTTGAACCCATACATCTAGTCAATCAACTGCTCACACATCTATGCAGAGAGTCATACACCTCCCAGCCACCCACACACACACTCAGTCTCCCATACAAATGCTTGGGCAACCAATCAATAACCCATACAGTTAATCATATAGCTAATGATCAACACATGCAGCAGTTTACAGAACAACAGACATAATGATGCACAAATTAAGACAGTTTAGTCACTAACCCATGCACTCAGTGAGACACATTTAATCAGTCACTCATACAGTCAGCCATGCCCCTACTAAATCCTTCATCAAGACACTTATACATCCACTCATTCTTCAATATGTAAGACATATTTTAACTTTACAGAATTATACAGTCACTGGATGTAGTCATCAGTGATGTCATTTGAGATGTCATCAGTGATGTCATCAGTGATGTCATTTGAGATGTCATCAGTGATGTCATCAGTGATGTCACTGACCATGTCATGAATGATGTAATATGTGACATGATCAGCAGTGGATTGCGGGTGCGCGATATATAGTTAGTGCAACTAACTATATATGGAATTTCAATGGTTTTGTGTGAGTAAAATAAGGTTTTTTAAATGCTAATTCCTAACTATATATGGTCTATAACCTATGGTTTTTTCAGTGAATTTTCAAGGTTTTGTAAATGCTAATTCCTAACTATATATGGTCTATAACCTATGGTTTTTTCAGTGAATATATATATATATATATATATATATAAGGTATGTGGTGCTCTCCAGTCGAAATGCTCAGCAACAGCAGCAGCAATCGCCGTCGAACCAAACAAGAGCAGCGAGACCCAAGGAAAGTGCAAATATCTTTATTGAGTGCTAGCCCAGCACCAGTCCGCCATGACGCGTTTCGGCTAGAGATAGCCTTGATCACATATATATTAATTCCTCTTTTGACATGTATTTCTTCCATGTCCCCTCATGTTGCAGAAAAGGGAGCAGTGTAGGGGTGCAAATCTTTAGTTTCAAAAGTATAATCTCTAGATAAAATCTCACACCTCCGTCACCAAACAGTGTTTTTGGCAAATCAACTTCCATGCCTGAAGGTGCATGTATATGGGTGTCGAGAACGTCTCCAGACACAGGGTCTTTTGACACTCATCAGAGTTCTTTCACCAGTCTAGGGTGAGATTTTGTTCTGTTTAGAGGGTAAACATGGTTTAATTGCTGTCCATCAAAAACATATTTATATTCTGCAGTTTATTTTTCTCTAGTTGTGCAGGGAGCTTTTCCATTGATGTTACTAAAACAATTAAGCGTTCTTCCTTGTATCAAATAGCATCTTTAATTTCCAGTGTGTAATCCAGTTAAATATGATTTGTGAATATCTTGTGAGACTTTCCTCCCAATAAATAGATTTGTTTGATGCACATAGAACATATATTTTTAAGAAACAATTATTAAATAAATTGTCTTTCCTATTTTCATTGTATAAATACAAAGATAGAATACATGCTGTTGTTAATTGAATATATATTGTTAGGTGCTTGCATCTCATTTCATATACATTGTTGTTTTAAACCTTCATTTCTATTCGCCATATAAAAAAGCACTTTTTTAGTTGTATCCTATTTTGATCTTTTATTTATTTTGAGGGTTTTATATAGCGCGAATAAGACCCTTGCGGGTAGCAGAGTGCTTTACAAGGTAAATATCGAGGACACATAGGCATAGAGTAAAAAACATAAAGTTCCATACGAATGAAGAATCACGTGATCATAATAACCCTAGCAAGTAGTGAGGACACATAGGCATCAATAGGCTGTTACCACAAGACGGCACCAATTTCTGTGCCAGATAGCTGGGTGTGTTAAGATGAATGGCTTTATGGCTCATGCATGCAATTTTATGTTGAATTCTGGCTTCGAAAGGTAGCCAAATGAGGGATCTTAGGTCCGGGGATATATGAGAGATTATTTTGGAGCCAGTAATAAGTCTAGCAGCTATGTTGATGGTAGCTCTTAGCGGGCCGTTGAGGGGGGCCGTTGAGGATCTGGGGAGGCCGCATAGAGAGATACTCCCATATTCCATTCTTGGGACGACTAGAGCCTGTTCTGCCAATTTGAAGTCCTTCCAGGCAGGAAAGGCTTTAGGTTTCTCAATGTGTTCATCTGAAAGTTTGCTCCTTTTGTTGCGGTGCTGATGTGTTTCTGCATATTTAGGTTTCTGTCCAGAGTCACTCCCAATGATTTCGCTGAATCGACGATAAGAGGTTGGCAGTTGAGTGCTGTTAGTTGTTTGATCCATTCTTGCATTATGCTTACTTGGGAAGGAGGAGTGACTAGGAGGAATTCTGTTTTGAGGGTATTTAGTTTTAGATGGTTTTCGGCCAGCCAGGTCTGAGTTTTTTCTGGAGTTTTGTTGAGAGATTTGATGTCTTCCAGAGAATGGATCTTTAGGTATAGTTGTGTTTCGTCTGCGTACATATGATACTGTACGTTAGAGGAGTTGAGAATTTCGGTGAGTGGTTCCATGAATAAATTGAAAAGTGTCAGAGAGAGGGATGATCCTTGTGGGACTCCTAAGGTGACTGGGACGGGTTTGGACAGGGCCTAATTGACCTTGAATCGTTGCAATGTGTTTTGGAAAAACGAGGTGAACCAATTTAGAATAGATCCGGACAATCCCTTTCTGTGTTTCAGAAGGTCAAGTAGGTTGTCGTGTTTGACTGTGTCGAAGGTCGAAGAGAGGTCGAGCAAGATTCGTAGGCAGGCTTAGTTTTGGTCTAGGATCTGTAGAGCATTGTCAATTATGTGGGTCATGGCTGATTCGGTACTGTGTCTTGCATGGAAGCCGGATTGAAAATGGTTGAGCAGGTTGAAGTGGTCAATATGTTTTCCAAGCTGGAGGTGTACACATTTTTCTAGGAATTTGGCCAGGGTGGGGATGTTGGATATTGGGCAGTAATTATTTAAGTCGGCAGGGTCATTTGTTGGTTTCTTTAGGATGGGGGTTACCTGACCAGATTTTAGGATTTCCGGGATGGATCTTTGAAGGAGAGAAGTATTTATAATCTTAGTACAAAGAGGCAGTAGCAATGGGATAAAGTCTTTTAAGCGGTTAGCAGGAAGAGGGTCAGTGAAGTGATTGGCGGGATTCACGGCCGTGAGCAATTTGAGAATATCTTCATCACTGTAAGTTTTGAAGGAGGACCAAGATGCATTATTTTTAAGGTCGAACTTTGGTGAGCTCCGGTGTTGGACTCCTGGAAGGGATGATCAAGAGCCCGTATATGAGTCAGTATGTATGATTAAATCACTAAGTAGGTCCTTCCTTATATTTTTAGTCTTTAGAGTGAAGAAGGAGGCGAATGCTTTGCAGTTAGGTAGTGAGCCTATTTCGGTATGGGAGGGATGAGGTGCATCCTTAGATTGTGATTTGATTAGCTCGAAAAGTTTTATGGGGTTATTCTTGGCCTGGTCTAGTTGATAACTGAAGAAGTCTGCTTTAGATCGTCTGATCTTTCTATAGTAAGCGTTTCTCTTCATTCTTAGTAGCTTGAGGTGGTTGACAGATGGTGCAAATCTCCATCTTTGCTCCATTAGTATTAAGAGTCGTCTGTCCTCATTGAGTCTTCCGTCGTACCAGGGTTTTGAGTCTTTTATGGAGACTCTCTTTAGTTGTAGGGGGACAACCTCGTCTAATACCATGTTCATGGAATTGAAGTAATGGGTGGTGAGATCTTGAACCTAGTATAACCCTATAGGGGGAAGAAAGATGTTGGGGCTGGAGGTTGTGGTGAGGCCCGTGTTGCAGTTTTTCAGATCCCTCTTCCATATTTTCATTCTTGTAGGTTGAACAGACTTCAGTTTCACTGTTTTTGTTGATGAAGATAGTGATGATGTGATGGTCGGACCAGTAATATGGGTGGATCGTATCGAGCTGAATGGCATCAACCTTAGAGATGACTAAGTCAAGGATTGACCCTTTCTCATGTGTCCGAGAGGAAGGTTTTGAAACTATTGACCGCTAAATCATTAGGGTCATTTCAGTGGAGATTTAAGTCTCTGAGAAATATTTCATTAGTAGAAACAATGTCCATGAGATGTTCGATGAAGTTAAGGTTATCACCTGGTGGATGATAGAGAGTGTGCAGAGAGCAGACTGGTTTGTTATTGCTAGTGATGTCTAAGCATAAGTCTTCACAGGAGGGGAATACTGGAGACTGGGATTCGGATCAGTGAGAGATTGTTCAGGTGTATGCATGCAATACCCCCCTGTCTTACCAATTATTTCTAGTCTGATGATATCGTAGTTTGAGGGTTCCAGGATGACGAGGATGGGCATTGAAGATTAATTTAACCATGTTTCGGTCAGGATTAGTAGATCCGGTTCATCCGTAAGTATGAGATCAGCTAGGTCAGCTGCATGCCTTGGATTGTGGTGGATCATAGGAGTGTAGTAGGGAGAGTAATTAATTATCCGATAGAGGGTTGGTCCTTCGGATCGGGCGGGTTGAGGTATTATAGTGAGGAACTGACCTCCACCTAGGGGGCGGTAATTTCGGGGTGAGTTTGGAATGATGAGTGTGGAAGTTTATCCTGGTTTCTTGTACAGATCTATTGATCGAGGGATGGTGAAGAAGCAATTCACATAGGACTTGTAGGTCCTCTTTGACTTGCCGTAAAGAGAGAAGAATCTCGTCAAGAGCAGTCTTAATTGTAACATTATATTTATTTTTAATATGAGTACTTTCTTGCAGCTTGTTTAGTAAGGTTGTATGTAAAACAGAGATGACTAGAAACTCATTTTGGTGATATATCACCTTGTCTTGGTTGCTTACATAGCAGTCCCAGAAATATTTCTTTTGTTCACTCGCTTATTCAATTCTGGGTTTCATGACCATCAAACACTACTACACCAACATCACTCCAGAATTTATAAAGAGACTACTTCAAAGACAAAAAAATGTCACTCTTCCATTCACATCTCAAGCAAAATGTATCCTTAAAATAAACTTCAAACAATCATTTCCAGAAGTATACACCCTTAGCAGACCTCTTCATTTTGAGAGCCAAAGATCCTGAAAACTAAGTTGACATTCAAATCCACCTCCATCAACTCTATGACATGTTCACAACCACACAAGATGAGTATTACTTTCCTTCAAATCTCTTTCTACCTAGCCCTTTAATAGGTATAACATAGTAGGAGTTGCAGAGCAAGAGTGGTAAAAGTTTATTATACGCGTACTCTCCTTACTACTCTAATCGCACTGGGCCCTTTACGATTAGACTACCTGCAGCAATTACATTTACCACAAAGGCAATGATCCTCTGATGAATCTTTCTTCGCCGTTTGGAGGGGTGGAAATTAGGGTAGCCAAAACATCACGTTAGCTGGCCAATGAGGACCATTAATTGACATCTAGATCACAAATTTGATTTCAGATTTAGGTACACCACTCTCAATATCATGCTGTAGAAATAAGGAATAGCAATGGGAATCCCAACCTCCTGAAGAACTTACGTTGGGTTAGAATTATGCAGACCAAAAGTTCTACAATAGCAGACAAAACAAAAGAAGGAATACTTGATGATCTGGCAGAGCTTGCTGATTCTTCCTACAATGCATTTAAGTTATTAATAAAATTGCACAATTTAAATGGAATAACCAACATGACTCAAAATTAGAGTCAAACAGATATTAAATTAATTTGTTTATTATATTAAAGATTTGTTTGAAATTCATAGCAATAAGTAATTTCTTCAGAATTTCAGTTAAGGATATCACAGCTTGCATTAAAGCACCAAACATTCAGGCAAATCTTTTATTGGATGGTTTCTAAGAATTCAGTTTACAGAGTGACAGAGTCCCACTATCATAAAGGGAGAAGGATAGTTTGTTGTCTAACCGCGCACATCCTACGAAGAAGGAGAAAGGGTTCAGATTTATATTCCATTAGCATAGAACAAAAGAAATAAAAGAAGTTGGAAAATAAAATGTTTCAGCAAAGTCTCACTCCATCAGCTACCGACTATAGCTTTAGCAAAGCAGTCCAAAAGTAAAATGATAGTTCTTGGTAATAATCAAAAATTGATCAGCACATTATCCAGGTCTCAAAGTAATGAAAAGTCTGAATGGCGTTGCCCCTCCTTTGGGATTTCTTCTTTTATAAAAGTCTCTAAGAAAGTCCCTATGATGCAGCAACACACCACCATCGAAATACCATCATGTGTTCAGATTCACGTAAAGTCACCTAGGACACTTTCAACAGTAAGATGTTTTCCCATGCTTGTCATGAGAAACGAGAGATTCGAAAGTCCATACAGACTTAAAATCGATGAAAAAAATTACAAAATATCCACCTATAGCAACAGCTGAAACCCTTTTCCCACAAGAATATTTCATGGTGAACGTTGAAGAAACATTTAGGAATGTAAAGAATTATACATGTACAGTACAAATAAAGCAACATTTTACTAGTGGTAAATGAACCATTGCACTTGGTCAAGTGGAAGGTTAGCATTAGAGAAAGAGCTTTTTTGAAAAGACCTTTAACTTGGCATTGCACATTTTAAATGAAATAAACTCTAAATGAACATCAAATATATTGTAATGCATCAATTCATATAAGGATTATGTGGGGGCTCTGTGAATCAGCTGTTGGGGGCTTCAGCAGGCAATCTGCCTTTCTCCTCCCGTGTCCCGCCGGTAATCTCGCCGGTCCCCCCGCCGCTGCAGCACCTTCCATCAGTACAGCGCGGCCGAGGGGGGACTGCAGCTACCAGGAGCCTTAGCAGGGAAAGCTGCCACCGCCCACACCGCGCCCGGAGGTGCTTAAGTTTGGAGAGAGCCCCCGCGTCGCGGGACCGCGCGCGGGCTAAGCCCGGGCAAAGGGCGGGCCCTCTGTGGCCCTCCGGAGGCCAGAGGAGGCCGGGACGGGCCACCCCCATTGGTTCCCCGCGACAGAAGGAGGTAAAATAGACTCATCTATACACAGCTACTGTCGCTTCATACCCAAGGGGCACTATTATGTGAAACATTGGACATCTTAGGTGCTGTTGCCATTCTCATTACAAACCTGAGAAAAACTACCACATCATGACTTGTAAGGGGGTGCCCAAATATACAATCCCTCAGAGGGTTTCGCGCAAGGGGACACTGGACCACTATGTGAACAGGGCAACACTTCCCTCTGCTTGTGAACTAGAGAGTCCAGTACGATGCCCGTCCACCGAGAGCATACCTAGCATGAGATCTCCTCGATAGACAACGGACCTAGCAGAAATTCCATCTTGGTTAGAGGAACTAAACTTTCTATGTAAATCTACGTTTGTTCCTGTGGAGGCAGGAAGTATGCGGACTAGAACCCCCAGCACTCCTACCTGCTCCACAGATAACACAAGTCCCAAGACTACTACCCCCTCCCAACCATATGTCACATTGTCGGGTACTCCCCCCTTATTACCAGTAAAAGCTATTAGGCAACCTTTAGTGTCTCTGCAGGTTTCCTCCACTAAAAGAAAGAGAGCAGAGACTAACGCCACGGGGAGCCAACCTAAACAACAAAAGCTGCACCTAAGCCCACCAATGCTCATCACTACCACCCCAAAACCCTCTAGGGTACTTGCTAACCCAGATTCTCCTGTACCCCCTATTCAGCCAACACTCTTGGCCCAGATCGCAAATATGGTTACATCCATAATATCCCCCTTGCTAGAAAAAATAAACAACTTAGGGGACAGGATGACAGGTTTAGAGGAAATGATTAAAGCCAATTCGCCACACTTAAAAAGCATGGGAGGCCTCAGCCACCAACAATCTTTAGTTGACAGGGAAGTGCCCAAAACAACTGCATGTTGTAACACTGTTAAAAATCACCCTGCAGTAGCGCAGATGCGAACCTCAAACACTCTGAAGGCTCTAATAAAACCCCCAATAGCACTGAGCACCTCCCCCAGAGTAGGGTTGAATAAAGATCCCACATCCCATAAGGAGAGAGCTGTAAACCGTGGCATCATGACACAAAAAGCGAATCATATACACTTACCGCCAGAGGCCGCTCCATTTGTGTGTATACTTTCGGGAGTGCCAGCACTCACAAATGGAAAATCGGAAAAACAAGAGGATCTAAGAAATAAGGTTGCGTTTTGGTTATCTAAAAACAGACCCCTACCTGCTAACATCGATGGTAGAATAGCAAGTGTCAAAAGGGTGGGCTGGCTGGGTCCCCTTCGTAAAGATATACCAGGTGACCTAGTTTTAGTCAACTTCAGGAACAAACACGTTGTCCAACACCTACACAACTGGCAGCCAAGAATAGGAGATGGCCCCATATCCACCTGGGATCTTCGTGATTTTTACCCGAGAGCATCATTCTTCCCCCCTCTGAAACCATATGTAGTGAGTAACCGTTCCCTGGGTAGAAGTAGTCTTGTCTCAAGCGGTTATACCATTCCCACCCTCAATCGTTTTGACATAATTTCGGTCTAATTCGGATGAACTGAACAGATATGGTCATTACCTTAAATGAAATTGTTTTCTCTTCTTTTCCAACATGTAATAAATGATCCTATTTTTTCCAATCAAATTGGATAATTTGAAATGCGTATCCATAGGGAAAACTTGTATTTTATATTGTAAAGTAAATTTTAATGCCTTGTTGTTTTATGCTTTTATGGTTATACATTCTAACCGAATAAAGTACTTGATACTGATGTGGAACCTTCACCAGACATTATTACATGAAAATAGCTAACATTAGGAATACCCTACTACCACAGTTTTTCTCAATATTCTTTTAAGTATATACTTTTCTAAATTCACACTACAAAATTCCCTTTTCATATTTTATTAACCATATAATCTCTAGTATTGTTATGCAAACAGGGGTGTGGAATTTAATAACATATCAACCCATCCATGGGACGGGTTGCTTCATAAATCTACTTGTCCTGTAAAGAAATCCACTTTTCCATTTGATGCAAAGTAGGCTGGTGACTAATGATGGCAGCAATCTCATTATATAAGAGCTCTGATAATAGCCTAGCTGATTATGCCAGGACTAATATATCATTGGGTTTGAATCCTAGCAATTCACTTATTTTGACACCTTTCCACAGATCTACATACTGGGGCTGGAAGTAGTTTTAAACAATATTTCCAAGGTTGGAATGCACTTCTGACTCTATGCAAACCCACTAACTTGAATGTTTTAGGGGTTTCACCAGCTCTTCTCTAATATTTCCCCATACTGAGAAAGTTGGAAATGTACGCCTGGCAAGAGCAGAAGTAAAACTTCTTCCAAGGATAGGCAAAAAGTGGTTGAAGGGAAAGTTAACTTGTAAGTGCTCAAAGAATGTCACATGAGCAAAGCTACACCTGCATATTTGCTCGTGCTAATATGCAGTTTCCAAATATTTTCTAGTAGTAAGATTTCCTGGCCTACTTATGTAACTTAGTGTGAATTCATAAAAGCCATAATTCTGCACTAATGCAAGGACAAATACCATGGGTCTATTTTTGTGACTTAATTTAGATTTGGGGACCCAATTAGGTCTTGAGATAGCCAAGACAATTTGCTTTTATTAGAATTTTGTCCCTTTCTCTCTTTCTCAGCATTCTGTTCTTTCACAAGAAACATATTGGCACACAACGTTGTTTTGTTCAGTGCCAGGGACTACTGTGGCAATGTGTGCTTTTTGGGACCAAAACATATTATTGCTTTTTGCCAATGTTTGTTATATGGTGGGATCCTGGCAACTCCCAGAACAATAATGTTTTACAAAGCCATGTGAAAACAAGACATGCATTGATAAAAAAAAAAGTCTGACCACCAATGTCAGACCTATTGGCTTCACCAATGATTGTTTATTTTCATGTTTCCATAATTTTCTTGAAACTGGTTGCGCTGATTTTTTCATTTGGAATATTTTTTAGGAATACTAGCATGCATCAACATATTTTACTAGATGACGCTTCAAAGAAATTGTGCATACAATTTTACTGTAGTTTAGCAAAACGTTTTATTTCCAAGTTTCATTTTTTGAGAACATTTAATTTTGAAAGCAAAGACTCATCAATCTTGCTTTCAAGCTTCTGCAAATATTTGAATCTAATCAGAAGGCATTCTAGGAGCATTATGTGTAGCCTCACACTGTTAAACTTTGCAAATGTGTGCATACATGTTTAAACTGGGATCACTGTCAATCAATCAATCAATCAAACAATCAATCAGGACATTTGTATAGCGCGCTACTCACCCGTGAGGGTTTCAAGGCGCTGGGGGATGATGGGGAGGAGGGTGTGCTGCTACTGCTCGAACAGCCAGGTCTTGAGTAGCCTCCTGAAGGTTAGTAGGTCTTTGGTCTGCCGAAGGAGGATCAGGAGGGTGTTCCAGGACTTCGCGGCGAGGTAGGAGAACAATCTGCCGCCGGTGGTTGCTCTTTGGATGCGGGGGACGGTGGTGAGGGCGAGGCCGGTGGAGCGGAGCTGGCGGTTCGGGGTGTAGAAGGTGAGTTGTTTCTTGAGGTATGCTGGTCCGGTGTTGTGGAGAGCCTTGTGTGCGTGGATGAGGAGCTTGAAGGTGATCCTCCTGTTGATGGGAAGCCAGTGCAGGTCTCTCAGGTGGGGTGTGATGTGGCTGTGGCGAGGGGTGTTGAGGATCAGGCGTGCAGAGGCTTTCTCTATGTGTTGCAGTTGTTTCAGTAGTTTGGCCGGGGCTCCAGCATAGAGGGCGTTTCCGTAGTCCAGTCTGCTGCTGACGAGGGCCTGGGTGACCGTTCTTCTGGTGTCAGTGGGGATCCACCTGTAGATCCTTTGGAGCATGGGGAGGGTGTTGAAACAAGAGGATGAGATGGTGTTGACTTGCTTAGTCATGGAGAGTGTTGAATTGAGGATGAATCCCAGGTTGCATGCGTGGTTGGTGGGTGTCGGTGCTGCTCCCAGCGGTGTCGGCCACCAGGAGTAGTCTCAGGCATATGGGGTATAGCCGAGGATGAGGACCTCCATTTTCTCCGAGTTCAGTTTCAGACGGCTGTTTTTCATCCATTCGGCGACGGCTTTCATTCCTTCATGGAGGTTGATTTTGGCGGTGAGAGGGTTCTTGGTGAGGGAAAGGATTAGTTGTGTGTCGTCGGCATAGGCGACGATGTTGAGGTCGTGCAGTCTGGCGGCGTGGGCGAACGGGGCCATGTAGTGCATAGGGTGTGGTGGCAGACCATGTCGAACGCGGCTGATTGGTCCAGGACGATGAGGGCCGCAGTCTCACCTTTGTCCAGCAGGGCCCTGATGTCATCGGTGGGGGAGATGAGGGCCGTTTCGGTGTTGTAGTTGCTGCGGAACCCGGACTAGGAAGGGTCCAGGATGTTGTTCTCCTCGAGGTAGCGGGTCAGTTGTTTGTTGACAGTTTTCTCGATGACCTTTGCTGGGAACGGGAGCAGGGAGATGGGCCGGAGGTTCTCGAGGTCCCTCAGGTCTTCCTTGGGTTTCCTGAGCACGGCGTTGATCTCGGCGCGCTTCCAGCTCACCAGGAAGGTTGCAGTCTCGAAGGAAATGTTGATGGCCTTGCAGAGGTGGGGTGCAATGGTGGCGCTGGAGTTGTTGATGTGGTGAGGGCACGGGTCTGATGGGGAGCCGGAGTGGATGGTGCTCATGACTTTGATGGTGTTGTTGTCGTTGATGTTGGTCCAGGTGAGCAGGGGGTCCCAGTGGGTGGTGGCTGTGTGGTCTGAGGTGTCGTTGGCTGTCGTGGTGGGCTGGTTGTCGAAACTGTCGTGGATGTCTGAGGTCTTGCTGTGGAAGAAGGAGGCCAAGGAGTTGCACAGGTCTTGTGATGGTGGGATGTCGTTGGTGGTGGAGCAGGGGGTGGAGAGTTCCTTCACAATGTTGAAGAGTTGTTGTGTGCATTGTTGTAGAGGCGGTCCTTGAAGAAGGTCTTTTTGGCGAATCTGATGAGGTGATGGTGTTGGCGCATGGCGTTCTTGTGGGCTGCTTGGTGTCAGCAATGTAGTCCGAGCTTGCAACATTTCCTTAGAGTGTGCGCCCTACTAACAAAGGCTTTTTATTATTGAACTATAAATGCAAGTTCAAACAGCATTAACATGTGGACATAAATATTACCTTAACTGCAGACAATGCCCTTCCCTGATCGATAATGTGTTACTGTAAACTGGCAGCCAAAGGGTTTGTGCTGCAGGTGTTGGGCCTACTTGTCCCAAGGACAAAATGAACATGAAAAATTATTGTCCTTGACCCCAAACAATATGTTCCGGGAGTCGGTCAATAGGAATTCCACACCCCTGACAAGCCTGCATCTAGTTTCTACACAATTTTGCATTAATTTTCCTAAATGGTGTATTCAAATATAAGGCAATATAAACACTAGGCCACTTTATTAATAGCAAAGCGACATCAGTAAATGTTAATAAACAACATGTTCATAAGAAATCCATTAGTGCAACTTGTTTATATGTATTGGTATTACTTTGTGTGTATACTTTCTTCATCTTACAATTCAAAGCCCGATTTTAAGGTGCTTCTACTACACTTGTCTCAGTTTCATGTGTCACTGTGGTTAAAGTGTGCAAAGTACACTTTCGGCTTTCCATGTCTTTAATCATCAGAAAATGTTTTGTGTATTATGATTTTAAAATCAGGCATCATCAGATCACCCCGAAGGTGAATCAAGCCATCATCTTATCTACGACATCAGATCTGGTCACAGATTATGGATGTGTTGTCTTTAACCTTTCCTTCTACACACTTTTGAAGTTTTCATTTCATTATATGATTTACTGGACGACTCCAGAAATCAGACAATATGCGGAGGGCTTTCTGTGGATAATCCAGGAAGATACCTTCCACAAAATAAAATGGTTAAAACATCTGAAGTCTATGCTAGTTAACCTAGGGTTCTCAAATCTTTGGAACAATCCTGTGGGAGAGATCTTCCCTAGCAAGGAAAACCTAAAAAAACAGTACTGGGATTGGGTGGGTGTTAAACTGCTGAAAGACACAAGGACCGACTCTATGTCTGGCCGCTTTCTGGAGTCAAAAATTTTACCTGCCCTAGAAACCTACTGGGATAACATCACGGTACCAATGGATAGGAAATTGGTTTTCCAGTTAAGGTCAGGATCTATCCCCCTGAAGAAAATGACAGCTGGCTGGAATAAATCGACCAATAACTTATGCCCTGCATGTAGAAATGCCGAAGAGAGCATAGGCCACTTCCTATTCGTATGTCAAGCCTATATTAAACCAAGGGCTAAATGGCTTACGCCGGTATGCAAAAACCTGGGGACACGCGATAGTACTGTGGCCTTAAGAATCTTATGTACAACTACCCAGGATTCGATAGTCATAGGGGTGGCCAAATATCTAGGCTGGGCCTGGGCAATCAGACGACGGGCTCTGGGGAAAATCATGTAATTAGGGATCCCTTTTAATAACGGTTAATGTAATATATTTTATCAATGGTTTTTATATGTAATATTGTATGAGCTGCAATGTAAGTTTAATGTCTTTTTAATGTTAACATGTATTATTGTGTAATTGTTTTAAATGTCATGTGCTTTTATGAAAATTGTTTTGAATAAAGCTTATACAACAACAACATGATTTACATTGTTCATCTTCCAATTCAAGATCAGCTCATCTTCTTTTCACTTCACAATTTCTATTCTTTCTGCATATCCAAATTATGATTGACAATATCAGCAGCATTATGCACAATGAGATCACTACTAAAGGTCTCAAGATGGAAATCACTAATCCATTTACTAAGTTTCTCAACCATTTGCTAACATTTGACAATCCCTTACCTATAGTTTCCCAAGCACCACCTGCTTTTTAATCTTTCAAGTCCTTTTTTAAGTCAGTAACATTTTTAACATAACCTTCTAAGTCTTTGGTTCTGTCTCGTAAATAAGTGCAACAATGTTGAACTTTTAACAATCAGCAGACTCCACATTCCTTCACGAGAAGGATATCAAAGGCAAGTTGATTATGGATCACCATCGATCTTATCAATATAATTTCTTCATTAGTACAGAAAAAATCCTAGTTGTACTGTTGGCAAGTTTATCAACAATAGTAGAACGCTTTCTAATTCTCTGAGAGTTTAGTTCTACTCTTACTGAAGGTAGAACTCCAATTATATCACCTACTATTTCACTTGCACACACACTTTTTTCATTCTTCTATTTGCATTCACTAATTCTTCTATAATTCTCTTGACACAAATATAATACACCCCAGCGAAAATGGAATCTACACCTTCTAAATATCTTCCCCAGTTCTCATATGTTTCAAATGTATGTTCACATTTGCTAAGTCCTACAAAAAAGTATTAGTATTTGATTTCATCCTGTATATACAAAGTTTGCCTTAGTCTTGCCAATCTAAAACGAATGAAACCATTCCCTCTATGATTTTATTTTCTTCTTGCGGTAAGCTCCAATTAATTAATTTATACAATGCATTAATATTGTTTGTTACATTAGCTAGTCTGCTTTCCACAAACTTTATAAAATTCTTTTCAGCTCTCACTAATTTACATTTAAGGTTATTTCTAAGTGCATAAGTCATGTCTAATTATTGAGTCGGTTTGAATATGTAGCCTATAGTTTCAATTGTTGAAGCTTCAGAATGCTGAGTTAAATGTTTTAGCACAAGAAGTTCAGAAATGATCAGAGCTTAATTAGAGAAGTAATATTGTAATTGATCTGGTCTCTTTTCCTGACTCGAGGAACCTCGCACAAGACGCCAGATGGGGAGCTGCTGCCACGGAGATGAAGGAGGATTGTCCTGCAGTTCACATTTAAATGCCCTATTATATGACCCTTGCACTTCGACTATCACACCTGCTGATCAGACAGGACTCCGGAGACACGGAGGGGTGAGTTCTAGTATGGTTTTCTCTACCTAATTTGGTACGGCATATTTGCACAGTTGGGGCCTAGTCTTTAAAACGTTCCAATGGATATGTGTCATTTATATTTATTTGCCTTTGACTCTGCACTATGAGTGTGCATGCTCATGCCTTGAACGGCTGTTTTTGTCCTTTGAAAAACAAATAAACAAATTAATTAAAAAGAAATATTGTAATTGATCAGTACCATAAAATAAGCTAGCTAACGCACTGCAGGAAATTCCATATGTTAAAGGAAAGCTATGGTATGTTAAATCCTCTGTTACTAATGAAGTTATTTGCATACAAACGTAGAAATCACATAAATCCATGGTATTTACACATTAACTAAGCAATATAGTATACACATTTGAGCTAAACTCTATTTCCAAAGCATTGCTGTGTTAAGAGTTGTCATTCAATCAATAGAATTAGAATAATTTCTTTTAGCAGTTTCAGAAGAAATAGTATGTTTAAAATCATTCACATAAACATGATGTGGTATGTTTAAGAAAGTAAACTACCAGCAGAGGCTGGAGGTTGCATTACAAAGGCGGAAGACCTTTCAAACTTCCCTCTTCAATCAATCATTTGTGAAGCGCACTACATACCCGCGAGGGTCTCAAGGCGCTGGGGGGGCGCTACTGATCGAACAGTCAGGTCTTGAGTATCCTCCTGATGGTCAGCAGGTCTTGGGTCTGTCATAGACTCAGTGGGAGGGTGTTCCATGTCTTGGCGGCGAGGTGGGAGAACGATCTCCCACCGGTGGTTGTTCTTCGGATACGCGGGACGGTGGCGAGTGAGAGGTGGGCGGAGCGTAGCTGGCGGTTGGGGATGTAGAAGGAGAGACGTCTGTTGAGGTAGGCTGGGCCCGTCTTGTGGAGTGCCTTGTGTGTGTGGGTGAGGAGCTTCAAGGTTATCCTCTTGTTGACGGGTGGCGAGTGCAGGTTTCTCAGGTGGGGGGTGATGTGGCCATGGCGCGGTATGTCGAGGATCAGCCGTGCAGAGCCGTTTTGGATACGTTGTAGTCGTTTGATGAGCTTGGTCGGGGCTCCCGCGTAGAGGGCGTTTCCGTAGTCGAGTCTGCTGCTGATGAGGGCCTGGGTGACTGTCTTTCTTGTTTCTGTTGGGATCCATCTGTAGATCTTGCGGAGCATGTGGAGGGTGTTGAAGCAGGAGGAGGAGACGCGTTGACTTGCTTGGTCATTGAGAGCGTTGAGTCAAGGATGATTCCCAGGTTGTGTGCGTGGTCGGTGGGTGCCGAGGATGAGGACCTCTGTCTTGTCTGAGTTCAGCTTCAGACGGCTGGTCTTCATCCAGTCAGCGACAGCCTTCATTCCTTTGTGGAGGTTGGCTTTGGCGGTGATGGGGTCCTTGGTGAGGGAGAGGATCAGCTGAGTGTCATCGGCGTAGGAGATTATGTTGAGGTCGTGCTGTCAGGCTACGTGTGCGAGTGGGGCCATGTAAATGTTGAACAGCGTCGGGCTGAGGGAGGATCCCTGGGGTGCACCGCAGATGATCTCGAGGCTTTGGAACGGAATGGGGGGAGGCGGACACTCTGGGTTCTACAGGAGAGGAAGGAGGTTGTCCAATCCAGAGCCTTGTCTCAGATCCCTGCGGCGTAGTGTGCGATGGCAGACGACGTCGAAGGCGGCAGAGAGGTCTAGGAGGATGAGTGCTGTGGTCTCGCCGTTGTCCAGCAGGGTCCTGATGTCATCAGTGGTGGCGATGAGGGCAGTCTCGGTGCTGTGGTTGCTGCAAAACCCTGACTGGGAAGGGTCCAGGATTCTGTGTTCTTCGAGGTATCGGGTTAGCTGTCTGTTGACGGTTTTCTCGATGACCTTGGCCGGGAAGGTGGCAGAGAGATGGGCCAGCCAGAAGTTCTTGAGGTCTCTTGGGTCTGCCTTAGGTTTTTTGAGTAGGGCGTTGATCTCGGCGTGTTTCCAGATCTCTGGGAAGGTCGCGGTCTTGAGGGAGAGATTGATGACGTTGCGCAGGTGGGGTGTGATGGAGCTGCTTGCTCTGTTGAAGACGTGGTACGGGACTTGGTCTGGCGGAGAGCCGGAGTAGATTGTGCGCATGGTTTTGATGGTGTCATCGATGCTCACGCTTGCCCAGGCTAGCAGGGGGTCATGGTCGATGGTGTGTGAAGGGTATGTTGTGTTGCTGTCTGTTGGGGCTCTCTGGATGTTGAAGCTGTCGTGGATGTCTGCTATCTTGCAGTGGAAGAAGGTGGCGAGGGAGTCGCACAGGGCTTGCGATGGCGGGATGTCGTTGGTGTTGGAGCTGGGGTTGGAGAGTTCCTTCACGATGTTGAAGAGATCCTTGCTATTGTGTGCGTTGTTGTCGAGGCTGTCTTTGAAGGAGGTCCTCTTGGCCACCCTGATGAGGTGGTGGTGGTTGCATATGGCGTCCTTGTGTGCTGCGTGACTGTCTGGAGTTTGTTCACTGTGCCATTTCTTCTCTGGTTTCCGACAGGCTTGTTTGGAGGTTAGGAGTTCTGGGGTGAACCAGCTGGCCCTCTTCCTAGTGTCTCTGTGGGGTGATTTCTTCAGCAGGTCGAAGGTGTTGGCGCAGTCCTTGATCTAGCGTCTGAGGCTGTGGACAGAGTCATCAGTGTTGAAGAGTACGGTGGGTGGCCTGAGAGTGAGGTTTGCGTGTAGTTGGTCTTCAGTGATTTTGCTCCAGCAGCGGCAAGGGGATCTGTTGGGTGCGGTGGTGTGTGGTGGGTTTCCTGAAGGCGAAGTGGATGCAGCGGTGGTTGGGCCAGAGAAGTTCGGTGGTGTGGCTGATGGTGACGTGCAGGCTTAAGGAGAAGACGGGGTCGAGCGTGTGTCCCGCAGAGTGGGTGGGCGTTGTGACGAGTTGCTTCAGTCCGAGGTTGGCAACGTTATCATTCAGGGTTGTGGAGATGTTGTTGTTGTTGCTCTCAAGGTGAAAGTTCAGGTCTCCGAGGAGGATGTAGTCAGTAAAGGTCAGGGCGTGCGTGCTGATCAAGTCGGCGATGGGGTCGCTGAACTGGGGGCGGGCCTGGGGGGTCGGTAGATGAGGGTGCCTCTGAGGGTGGAGTTAGGGTCTGTGTGGATCTGGAAATGCATGTGTTCGGCGGTGCTGAGTGCGTCGTCGGTGCTAGTCGAGATCCTGATGCTGTTCTTGTGGGCGATGACGATTCCTCCTCCTACTCCGTTGGTGCTGTCTCTGCGGGTGGTCTTGTAGCCGTCTGGGATGGCTATGGCGATGTCGGGTGTGGAGGATTCGTTAAACCCAAGAGTCCCAGAGCTCGACGGCATGCTTGCGTGCGTAGCAGGTGTTCAGTGGTATGCATCGGAGGTGGTTGGGGTCTTTCTTGGCGGGTGGTTCATCGGCTCTGAGGCTGGTGTAGCTGCAGTTCCGACAGGTGAAGGGGCCGTGTGTGCGTTTCGGGGCAGCCTAGAAGCAGGTGTGGCTCCGACTGGAGTTGAGAGCGTGCAGAGTGCTGGCGTCGTAGTGGCAGCGGTCATCATGGGGGGTGCGGGGGCCAGGGGTTCTGGCTCTGGGCACGGTCCAGCCTCGGACGGGCGCCGGCGGGCTTGCCTTAGGTTTGCCAGCTGCACGGCTGCACTGCGGCCAGCATATATGGGGAAGTGGGAGGGAGGAGCAGCTGGGAGGTGGGATGCGGGGGAAGCGAATGGGCAGTGGGCTGTCAGGGGGGCGGGGCGGTAGGGGACGCAGCAGCGAGGGCGATGAGGGACAACAAAGGTAACAGAAGGAAAAAGGGGCACAAAATTGAGAGAAAAATAAGTGGCATAGAAGGCAAAAGGGCACAAAAAATGACTGGAACAGAGGGCAGAAGGACACAAAAAACAAGTGGAACAGAAGGCAAAAAGGGCACAAAAACAAGGGAAAAATTAGTGGCACAGAGGGCAGAAAGGCTCAAAAAACGAGTGGAACAGAGGGCAGAAGGGCACAAGAAACGAGTGGAACATAAGGCAAAAGGGGCACAAAAATAAGGGAAAAAATTTGTGGCACATAGGGCAGAAGGGCTCAAAAAGCGAGTGGAACAGAGGGCAGAAGGGCACAAAAAACTAGTGGAACAGAAGGCAAAAGGGGCACAAAAACTAGGGAAAAACAAGTGGCATTGAGGGCATAAGGGCACAAAAAAACGAGTGGAACAGAGGGCAGAAGGGCACAAAAAACGAGTGGAACAGAAGGCAAAAGGGGCACAAAACGAGTGAAAAAATGAGTGGCACAGAAGGCAGATGGGCACAAAAAATGAGTGAAACAGAAGGCAAAAGGGGCACAAAAACTAGGGACAAACGAGTGGCACAAAAGACAGAAGGGCACAGAAATACCAGAAAAATTAGTGGCACAGAGGCAAAATACAGAACACAGAAATACAGGGGCAGCTAAGAACAGAAGGCAGAACTGGCAGAGAGGCACGGGGGCAGCAAGGGGAACAGAAGGGAAACCCTGGCAGAGACACAGGGGCAGCGAGGGGAACAGAAGGGAAAATCGGGCAGAGACACGGGGCAGCGAGGGGTACAGAAGGAAGGACTGGGCAGAGAGAGCACAGGGACAGCGAGGAGAACAGAGGGAAGAAAAAGGGGCATGGACCACGTACAGGCAGCGGGGGAAGGCAGACAAGAGCAGTCGCAAACAATGAAAATACAGGCAACACAATAAAAGCAATAAAGCGGAGGATGAACAGACCTACCTACAGCCTACCACTGCCCACCAGGAATGAGGCGCAGGTGGTAGCCTGCGGGTGGAGGAGGGCCACGAACTTCCTCAGCAGCGGCAGCTTGGGCAGGGAGACACAGGTGGTGCTGTGCGGAGGGGGAGCGACCTACCTGGTGGGGTCATGGGTCGCTCTCCTCACCGCGCAGCAGCCGGCCTATATGGGGAGGTGAGAGGGAGGAGCAGCTGGGAGGTGGGACGTGGGGGCAGTGAATGGGCAGTCAGGGGGGCAGGGCCACCGGGGACGCGGGGGCAGTGAGGGACGATGAGGGAACAGAAGGAAAAAGGGGCGCAAAATTGAGGGAAAAACGAGTGGCACAGAAGGCAAAAGGGCACAAAAACAAGTGGAACAAAAGGCAAAATGGGCACAGAAATGAGGGAAAAAAGAGTGGCACAGAGGGCAGAAGGGCACAAAAAAACGAATGGAACAGAGGGCAGAAGGGCACAAAAACGATGGGAAAAAAGAGTGGCACAGAGAGCAGAAGAGCACAAAAATGAGTGGAACAGAAGACAAAAGGGCCACAAAAAGGAGGGGAAAACGAGTGGCACAGAGGGCAGAAGGGCACAAAAAAACGAGTGGAACAGAGGGCAGAAGGGCACAAAATAGGAGTGGAACAGAAGGCAAAAGGGGCACAAAACGAGGGAAAAACGAGTGACCCAAAGGGCTGAAGGGCACAATAAAACGAGTGGAACAGAAGGCAGAAGGGCACAAAAAACGAGTGGAACAGAAGGCAAAAGGGGCACAAAAACGAGGGGAAAACAAGTGGCACAGAGGGCACAAAAACAAGTGGAACAGAGGGCAGAAGAGCACAAAAAAGAGTGGAACAGAAGTAAAAAAGGGGCACAAAAACAAGCAAAAAACAAGTGGCACAGAGGGCAGAAGGGCACAAAAAACGAGTGGAACAGAGTGCTGAAGAGCACACAAACGAGGGAAAAATGAGTGGCACAGAGGGCAGAAGGGCACAAAAAACAAGTGGAACAGAAGGCAAAAGGGGCACAAAAAACAGGGGAAAATGAGTGGCACAGAGGGCAGGAGGGCACAAAAAAATGAGTGGAACAGAGGGCAGCAGGGCACAAAGTACGAGTGGAACAGAAGGCAAAGGGGCACAAATATGAGGGAAAAAGCATGTGGCATAGAAGGCAGACAGGCCCAAGAAATGACTGGAACAGAAGGCAAAAGGGCACAAAAACGAGGGAAAAACAAGTGGCACAGAAGGCAAAAGGGCACAGAAATACCGTAAAAACTAGTGGCACAGAGGCAAAATACAGTGGCAGCTAAGAACAGAAGGCAGAACGGGCAGAGAGGCACGAGGGCAGCGAGGGGAACAGAAGGGAAAACCGGGCAGAGACACGGGGCAGCGAGGGGAACAGAAGGGGAAACCGGGCAGGGAAACGGGGGCAGCGAGGGGTACAGAAGGAAAGACCGGGCAGAGAGAGCACGAGGACAGCGAGGGGAACAGAGGGACGAAAAAGGGGCATGAACAACGTACAGGCAGCGGTGGAAAACAGACAACAGCAGTCACAAACACAACAATGAAAATACAGGCGATACAATAAAAGCAATAAAGCAGAGGATGAACAAACCTACCTACGGCCTACCACTGGCCACCAGGGATGAGGCGCAGGTGGTAGCCTGCGGGTGGTGGAGGGCCTCGAACTTCCTCAGCAGCAGTAGCTTGGGCAGGGAGACACAGGTGGTGCTGTGCGGAGGGGGAGCGACCTACCTGGTGGGGGCAAGGAGCAATGGCCAATGCTGGGGGAGGAGGAATGACACCTATGCCCAGGATATGCATTGTTGCTGGTCCCAGAGGGCAGGGGCTCTCTACCCAGGGGTCTAGAAACATGTCTGCCAAAAGATGGTCAGAGACCACACCAGCATTCATAGGGATTCAGGAGGCACCTCTGAGGTACCCTCAGGGTACATAGTACAATAATTCCCACACTGCCATCAGTGTGGATTTATTGAAAGGAGTAGTTTGGCACCAACACTCATATATTCAGTACAGCTGGCATGGTGCTGTGGTACTTGAGTTGTCGAGTTCCCAGCCCATGTACTCTCTATGGCTTCACTGGCACTTACAATATTGGGAAATGATGGTGAATATTGTAGGGGTACATCAGCGCATACACATATGCCCTCACCTGCAGTATAGTGCACCCTGCCTTAGGGCTGTGAGGCCTGCTAGAGGGATGACTTACCTATACTGTCAGGCATTGCAGGCTGGCATGAATGTCAGGCAGGGTGCCATGTCACCTTTGTAGTTTTCTTCCTCATAGGGGAATGTAGGCTGCAATGTCATTGTCCCAGAAAGGGTTGTCCCAAGTGACCCTCTTCAGCTTCCAGGCCCTAGGTAACCAGGGTACCTTTTGCTAGGGACTTAAATGAGGCAGAAGTACCGATTGGGGGTTTGTTTTAAGGAAGGAGCACTGGCACAGGGGACCTGGATGGCATGGAACTTGTGCACCACATTTGAAACCACATCATAAGCAGGCAAAAATTGGGGTTGCTAACCATGCCAAAGAGGAACTTTCTCACATAAGCCCCGCCAATTGAAAGAGAATAAAACTAACCTGCCCCAGAAAAGTCTTTATCTTTTAAGTGGAAGAACCTGGGAAGGTCATCTGCATGGGCATGGGCGGTCACAGGTCTGTGTTTGACTGTGAAGTCAATTCCCTGTAGGAATATGGACCATTTTAGCAGTTTGGGGGTCTAACCTTTATGTGTTGTAACTACCTGAGAGGCCTGTTGTCTGTCTGAACTAGGAAGTGAATGCCAAACAGGTATGGCTGCAACTTCTTCAGGGCCCACACCACAGCAAAACACTGTTCTCTAGGGAGTAGTCTTCTGCTTATAAAAGGAACAGGTTGGTCATGTCCTTCATCATTTGTTTGTGCTAGGACTGCACCTATACCATTCTCAGAGGCATCTGTGTGCACAACGAACTGCTTGGTATATTCTGGAGGGTCTGCAGACAGAATATCGAGTAAAAATTATTGAGTTGCACAAATATCGAGTAATAAATATTGTGGTTTAGAAATATCTACAGCAAGAATATCGTGGTCGAGAATATGGACTTAAGGTAAGTAATATCGGTTTTGAAAATATAGTTAAAAATATCATTTTTTAAATTTATGTTTTTTTATTTTAGTGTATATTTTATATGTATGTGATGTATGATTTTTATGTATAAGAATTGTTTGTATTTTTAATATGCATTAACTTTTTAGCAGTTATTAATTTTTTGTATTTGAATTTGTTGTTTGGTCCATAGCGGGTGGTGGATTTATAGGGGAAAAGGGTGGAAAGTAATTTAATTATATTACATTATTTGATTCTTTTTTATTGATTAATATTTGTTTATTTGAGATGTAATATCTTTTAATGTGTACAGTAATTTATTATTCATTATTAGTAACTGCCTGTTAATTAATTTTAATTAATGAATTGGTAATTAATTATGGTAATTGTGTCACGAATTTTAGGTGGGTGTTGTGGTGTTTATAGGTGTACAGGGTGAGAAGCAATTTATTTTTAATTGATGAATCAATAATTGGTTGTTAATTAATTTTAATTAATTTATTGGTACCTAATTATGGTATGTGTGTAATTAATTTTAGGTGCGTATTTTGGGGTTTATAGGGGTAAAGGGTGTTAAGTAGTTTATTTATTTTTTATTATAAATTTTTTAGTAATTGATAATAATTCAATTCATTAAACTGTTATTATGGTAATGGTGTAATTAATTTTACTTGTGAGTTGTGGTGTTTATAGGAATAAAGGTTGGGATGTAATTTGTGTTTAATTAATTAATATATAGTTGTTAATGTTAATTATTTGATATTTATTTTGGGTAATTGTTTATTTGTGTTTGTGTTGTTTTTACTTTTAAAGGGGTAAAGGTTGGGTATTAAATATGTTTTAATTGCTTTATTATTAGTTGTTAATTGTAATAGTGTTTAATTTAAAAATAAGTTTTAATCGTGTTTCATTATTTTATAGTTTAATTTAGGTGTGTGTTGTGGATATTATAGTGTTAAAGTGTGTTAAGTCAATTATTGTTTATTCATTTTATTTATTCATAATATTTCTTTAATTGATTATTAATTATGTTAGTTATGGAAGCACATTTAATTTAAAATGTTGAAGTGTTTTGTTTTTGGTGTGTTGTTATAGGGTAGGAAATGAAAGCAATACATTTATGTATTAATAGTTTTATTTGTAAATATTTTCTAGTTTAAATTTTTTAATGTATTTATTATTTTATTTTTTTATAATATGTGTAGGTTTTTGTTCTATGTAACTAATATTATAATATGTTTTCTTTTTATATATTTAATATATTTGATTTTTCATTTTTAAAATATTGTTAATTTTATGATTTCTTAAAATTGTGAATCATTTTTAGGGCTCGGCTATAACGCGCTTGAAAAGCGCGTTCTCGCCAGAGAACTATTGTCGGCGTCTCAGCAGTCTGAGAACGCCGAAGGGAGAAAAGACCTGGCCGCGCGCAGCGTTTTCCCATAGGATAACGTTGTGCGCGCGGCCAGGTCTTGTATCCAGAGCATGCGAATGCAGCCCGGATCGCGACGCACGCCTGCTGGTATGCAAGGGGAGTCTGCATACCAGCGCGCGGCGCTGATAACACACACGCCTGCCGAACCGTTCTGCAAATTCCTCAGCGGGTTGTGTCTTGGAATGAGCACGTGCCCCCTTCCTCTTACACCACGAGCACCGCGCTTTGAGAGAGGCGCCAATGACTGAAAGTGATGGAAGCCTCCCTCTACATGCCCCCCAGCGCCAAAGAGGATAGTGAACGGGAAGACTATCGCCAGCAGGACGGCCCCCTCTCCCGCCAGCCCGGGAAAATGCAAGCAGTGCAGATACAGAGGCCGAGCAGATCTCGGAAGCTAGCATGCAAGAAAACATCTGGATTAGTTCAAAGAGCCACAGAAGAATTGCATACAGGAAAAGGAACACATCCTCCCCTCACGCCGGGCCACTGGGAGCAGCGCCGAGCTTTGAAGCCCAAAGGCAAGCACGCATTCCTCGCTGTGCGGCTCTCGCATAACACCCCCAGTTACAGTTCCGAGGAAGGGCTACGTCAACATGGGCCAGAAGCAAGGTCAGGGCTAAGCTCCGTCATTACTGGACACCACTTGATGAAGTTACTACTCTGGCTCGCTCGTCACGTCTTTCAAAGGCCACTTTAAGAAACAGAGTACTATACTTCTGCAGTGCTGCATGGCCCCTCTTTCCAGAAGTCCTGGGAAACGTCAGTTTGAGGTGTGCAGGACTAGGCTTGAAAAGTGCAAGGGGCCCCAATGCATCCTCCCAGAGACTTCGACTGGACAGCAGAACTGTGCTCCGTGTTGGTCTCTCACATGTTCACACAACTAATGTCTTCCTGTGGTCTTGGAACTATATATCTCAGTCCATTTAGGAGCCGACAATGGCATTCCCTCTACCACTACGCATAGGAGCAGGTTACAAATGCACTCGTCCACAATGTCAAAGTAGTCCAAACCAACCAATAGAGAGCTCAATACTCCGTTTAATTTTTCAGAGCATGAGCTAGTCACTTCCCAACTGATCCCACACCCACATCCCAGCTTTGCCAACCAATTGTCTTTTTACCTTCCCAAAGGCCCTTAACATTCAGCTCTAGTACTGATCGCCTGTAAGCCCCAAACCATTTCAAACAGGGCTAGATCACAAATCTCACTTGCAATCCACACACTAACTGGCCTCCCCCCAACTTTACTGACATTCTGCAGGAGCAGACTTGAAAATGTCACCATCACTGCTTAAATTAAGAGCTAGAGTGGACTCGCCCCGGCATTACAAACGAGTAAATCTCAACTTTGAATGCCCTGCATGCTCCTAATGTTACCACCATTCCACACAGGCACTGTCAACACCATCTTTGCCAATCAGTCCAAACGTAATGTAAGAGATTTCCCATAGCATGTTGCTATTTTCAGTGGATCTGAAAAATACCAGCGCGCGGCGCTGATAACACACACGCCTGCCGAACCGTTCTGCAAATTCCTCAGCGGGTTGTGTCTTGGAATGAGCACGTGCCCCCTTCCTCTTACACCACGAGCACCGCGCTTTGAGAGAGGCGCCAATGACTGAATGGGCATGGAGATGGTCATGTCCTCCGAGGTGAGCCGCCCCTACAGCGACCAGAGTAGAGGTAGAATCGGCGTTTCGAACACCGCACCCTTTGGTGAGCCTCACGATGCACGGCCTGGGTGTGTAGAGAGAGATGTCCACGCGCTCCCAGTGTGTTTGCCACAGTTTTTTGAAGTGACTGTGCGAAGTACCCGGGTACATGGCTATTTCTGTGCCTGGCAGACCACACGCTCTTTGCCCTGTGGGGAAACAATATATTAAGGCAGGTCCGAGGACTGGTAGAGCCGGGTCTTCCGGCTATGTGGCAACCACTTTAATGTTTGGGGTGCTGATTGCAGGCGTGTCTGGAGAGCCGATTTAGCATCAATGAGCCCCATTCATGGCCTGCAGTACCTCGAGCTGTCCAACGCCTGCGGTTGAACCCCGCCCGCAGCACGCCCCGTGCACCTGTGCTGCAGCCTACGGGTGTCACTGCTTGCCTGCAGCGCTGAACCCCGCCCGCAGCACGTCCGTGCACCTATGCTGCAGCCTCCGGGTATCACTGCTTGCCTGCACTGCTGATCCCCGCCCACAGCACGCCCCGTGCACCTATGCTGCAGCCTCCGAGTATCACTGCTTGCCTGCAGCGCTGAACCCCGCATGCAGCAAGCCCATGCACCTGTGCTGCAGCCTCCTGGTGTCAATGCTTGCCTGCCATTGCTGAACCCCGCACGCAGCACGCCCGTGTACCTGTGCTGCAGTCTCCTGGTGTCACTGCTTGCCTGCAGTGCTGAACACCGCCCGCAGCATGCCCGTGCACCTGTGCTGCAGCCTCCGGGTGTCACTGCTTGCCTGCAGCGCTGAACCCAGCCCGCAGCACGCCCGTGCACCTGTGCTGCAGCCTCCTGGTGTCAATGCTTGCCTGCCATTGCTGAACCCCGCACGCAGCACGCCCGGTGCACCTGTGCTGCAGCCTCCTGGTGTCACTGCTTGCCTGCAGCGCTGAACCCGGTCCGCAGCGCTACGTATGACCACCAGCCCTCCCCAGCGCACCCCCGGCAGCTGCAGCCCTGGCACCCACTGATACTCTGCCAGGGTACCTCGTCCCTGGCCTATGGCCGCCAAGTCGTGGATATTCAAGACTTTATATATTCATTTGGCTTTTGTAAGCACTCTTATACCCAGGAGGGTTTCTTGGCGCTGGACACTGCACATGCATTTCGGACTCGACTTCCAGAACCCTGTGCTTCTCCAGTTGGGCCCGCGCAAAAGCTCCGCCAGTTCTTTTCAAGCCTGGCCGGGACAACACCACTGCCATACACACACGGACACCACCACTGCCATGCACACACAGACACCACCACTCCCATGCACACACGGACACCACCACTGCCATGCACACAGGGACACCACCACTGCCATACACACACGGATACCACCACTGGCATACACACACGGACACCACCACTGCCGTACACACACGGACACCACCACTGCCGTGCACACACGCACACCACCACTGCCGTGCACACACGGACACCACCACTGCCATGCACACACAGACACCACCACTGCCATACACACACGGACACCACCACTGCCATGCACACATGGACACCATCACTCCCATGCACACACGGACACCACCCGTGCTTAATTTGTAAAAAAAAAATGCCAGGGCTTTCATTTGTAAAAAATTAAGTGAAAGGGCACTCGTCAGGAGGGTAATGTAGTTTGGCATACACATTACGCGACTTTGAGCTATTGGCATTGTAAATGACAATGACTTTTATTAATGTTTTTGTTTTTAAAACATAAATAAAAGACCTTGTCATTTACAATGTCAAGATCTTAAACTCGCGTTCATTTACAATGCTAATAGCTCTAACTTTTGCAATGCCGAGACCGTTGCATTGTAAATGCTTGTTTTATAACTGTTTGAGTGTGAATAGTAATTTGTGACACTCCGCTATCCAACACTTTCCCTACTGTTGAACTCACTGGAGTGGGGAAAGTAATTTTTACCCCTCCGCTATCCAACACTTTCCCTACTGTTGCACTCATTGGAGTAATAATAGTAATTTTAACCCCTTTGCTTTCCAACACTTTTCCTACTGTTGCACTCACCGGAGTGGGAATAACATTCTTTACCCCTCCGCTATCCAACACTTATCCTACAATTGCACTCAGTGAAGTGGGGATAGTCATTTTTACCCCTCCACTATCCAACACTTTCCCTACTGTTGCACTCATTGGAGTAAGAATAGTAATTTTAACCCCTTTGCTTTCCAACACTTTTTCTACTGTTGCACTCACCGGAGTGGGAATAACATTCTTTACCCCTCCGCTATCCAACACTTATTCTACTATTGCACTCAGTGAAGTGGGGATAGTCATTTTTACCCCTCCACTATCCAACACTTTCCCTACTGTTGCACTCACTGGAGTGGGCAGTAGGCATAGTAATTTTTAGCCCTTCACTATCCAGCACTTTCCCTACTGTTGCACTAAGTGGAGTGGTAATAGTACATTTTACCCCTCCGCTATCGAACACTTTCCCTACTGTTGCACTTTTTTGAGTGGGAATAGTAATTTGTACCCCTCTGATATCCAACACTTCCCCTGCTATTGCACTCTTTGGAGTGGGAATAGTAATTTTTGCCCCTCCGCTATCTAACACTTTCCCTACTGTTGCACTCACTGGAAATGAATAATAAATATAATTCCTCCGCTATCCAACACTGACCCTACTGTTGCACTTACTGGAGTGGGAATAGTTATTTTTTACCCCTTTGCTATCCAACACTTTCCCTACTTTTGCACTGATTGTATTGTGAAATGTAACTTCTTTTTTTTTAAATAGTTTAATGTTTTAATATAGATTTTCGTTTTTTTATATTTTAAATCATTAACATATATATTTTTTTATATTATTTTAAACTTTTAACATAATGTAAAAATAATACTTTATTAATTGTTTTAAAATAAGTATATATGTATAAATTCTTATGTTTGTGTGTTTATTTTTTATTTTAAGTTTATTTGTTATATTTTATTAAAATGTATATTACATTTATTTTATTTTTTTCAATTATCTATCTATATATATAAAAACGAATGTATGTCTGTCTGTTTGTCTGTTTGTCCTTTATGCATTACTACACCATTCATCCGATCGCCATGAAACTTTGGGAAGTTGGTGAGTACCCTCCCGCGAAGGTTTCTGGCATAATTCTTTTAAACATATCAGCCCCCAAGGGTCTTCATAATCTTTCGAATAGTGATGTACGCACCAGACGGAAAAACAACAAATCGTGTATCCACAAGCACTTGAATAAATAAATAGAATTAAAACACCATTCATCCGATCGCCATGAAACTTTGTGAAGTTGTTGAGTACACTCCTGCGAAGGTTTCTGGCATAAATTGTTTTTAAATATCGGCCCCCCAGGGCCCTCATAATCTTTCCAATACTGATGTAAGCACAAGATGGAAAAACAAAAAATCGCCATGAAACTTTAGGAAGTTGTTGAGTACACTCCCACAAAGGTTTCTGGCAGAATCTTTTTTTAAATATCGGCCCCCCAGGGCCCTCATAATCTTTCGAATACTGATGTACGCACCAGACGGAAAAACAAAAAATCGTGTATACACAAGCACTCGAATAAATAAATAGAATTAAAACACCATTCATCCGATTGCCATAAAACTTTGGGAAGTTGTTGAGTACACCCCCGCAAAGGTGTCTGGCATAAATTTGTTTTAAATATCGGCCCCCCAGGGCCCTCATAATCTTTTGAATACTGATGTACGCACAAGACGGAAAAACAAAAAATCGTGTATACACAAGCATTCGAATAAATAAATAGAATTAAAACACCATTCATCCGATCGCCAGGAAACTTTGGGAAGTTGTTGAGTACACTCCCGTGAAGGTTTCTGGCACAACATTATTTTAAATATCGGCCCCCCAGGGCCCTCATAATCTTTTGAATATGGATGTAAGCACCAAACGGAAAAACAGAAAATTGTGTATGCACAAGCACTCGAATAAATAAATAGAATTAAAGCGTCACTTTGAAATGTTTTCCATATTAAAATGAATACGTTTCAATAAAAATGACACAATGTAAATTGAATGTTATCATAACGAGTTTCCTTGAATTTCCTTTCTTCGGAGATCGCAGCAACGAGCGACGTGTAAACTAGTATGTAATATTTAATATATATTATTTTATGTTTATATAAAAGTCGATAATTTATACATCTACATTTTTTACCTCAAAATTGTTTAGTCGATATTCTTGAACTTACCTGTTTAAGTATAGGAGTCAATATTTTTGTTGTCTATATTATTTACGCAAATTTTTTAACATCAATATTTTTTACTTTGATGTTGTGTCAGTAAACCGTCTGGAGCTTTCAGGACTGGGGCAGAACACATTGCATCCTTCAAAGTGTCAAAAGCATTTTGACAGCCCACTGTCCAGTTTACTGTCTATGGCAACCTTTTGGAGGTTAGTTTTGTGAGGGGAGTCACTATGGACCCATAGTCTTTCAAAAACCTTCTGTAGTACTCGGTAAAGCCAAGGAATGACCTGACTTGGGTCTGGGTTGGTAGAGCTGCCCTGTCCAGAATTGTCTGGATCTTGGGTTGGAGTGGCTGAACTTGACCTTCACCTAAAAGGTGACTCAAGTACACAGCCTTTCCCTGCCCTATCTGGCATTTGTTTGTCTTAATAGTGGGTGCTGCACTTTCTAGAGCCTTGCCAAGGTGGATCAGGTGATCCTGCCAGGTGGAGTTGTAGATATCATTATCATCAAGATAAGCTGCACTAAAGGATACCAACGCAGCAAGAAGTATGTTCACCAACCGTTGGACAATAGTAGGGGCATTCTTTAATCCAAAGGGCATCATAGTAAACTGGAAGTGCCCATTTTGGAGTGGATAATACTGATTTATTTTTCTTTTGCTCCAGGGGTCAGACCTATCTGCCAGTACCCAGATATGACATCAAAGGTACTTAGATATTTGGCTTCAATGGCCTGTCAATTAGTTCATCTGCGCTAGGTAATGGGTGTGGATCCGTTTTTGTCACAGCATTGAGGTCCCTATAGTCCCACAGCCTCATTTCTTTCTTTTCACCCTTGGAGTCACGTTTGGGGACTAGGATAACTGTGCTGGCCCAGGGAGACTCCGAGAGTTTAATGACACCCAATTCCAGCATATTGGTGACTTCAGCTTGGGTGCTCCCTCTGGCATTATCAGACTGCCTGTAAATGTTGTTTTTGACAGGTAGGCTGTCAACAGTGTCCACACCATGGGTACACCCGCTAGTCAGAGACAAGAGCTCAGCATACTGACTTAGAACTTGCCTGCAGGCCCCTTGCTGTTAGGCAGTGAGGGTGTCTGAAAATGCCATTCCATCCACAGACTCGTCTTGGGGATTGCTGGAGAGGCGAACAGGGAGAGGTTCACTCTCATTTTCCTCATCTGTGACCATGAGCATGGTCATGTCAGCTCTGTCATAATAGGGCTTCAGGTGGTTGGCATGTATTACCCTTTTGGGGTGTTTTGCAACTGCCAAGGTCCACCAAATAGGTGACCTTCCCTTTTCTTTCAAGGACAGGGTAGGGCCCTAACGGCCACTGGCTCCAATAACCATACCTATTGTCTTGGTTGCAATCCTACCCGAGCAGACCTCTGGTCATACCACTGCTTTTTTAGCTCTTGGCTGGCCTGAAGTTTTGGGCTTGCTTTCTCCATGTGCTTTGCCCTCTTGGAATGATGGCCGGGCACATAGACCAATATGTCTGTTTTTGGCTTTTTGAGAAGTTTTTACCAACCTTCTCTGACTAGACTTAGAATACCTCTAACAGGGTGCACAAACAAAAGTTCAAAGGATGGAAACCCCACTCCCTTCTGTAGGCAAAAAGCAGGAATGGAAGTAGGACATCCCATCTCTTTCTGAGTTTTTCAGGAAGCCCACCAATTATGACTTTCAATATCTGGTTGAATCTTTCCACAACACCATTGGTTTGTGGATGATGGGTCTGGTGAATCTGTAGTTCACTCCACACTCATCCCACATGTGTTTAGGTATGCAAACATGAAGTTTGTACCTTTGTCTGAAACCACCTCCTTTGGGAAACCAACACTGGTGGATACACCAAGGAGGGCTTTTGCCAGCACTGGAGCAGTGGTGGCCCTTAGGGGGATTGCTTCAGGGTACCTGGTGGCATGACCCACTACCACCAGAATATATTTGCTCCCTGCGGCTGTCAGAGGGTCCAGGGTGCCAACAATGTCAACTCCTACCCTTTCAAATGGTTCAAAGGGTACCACAGGAAGTGGAATTAAGGGGGCTTTGTGTGGCCTCATACTTTGCCACTGGCTTGACAGGTGACACAGGACTGACAAAAGTCCTTCACCTTCTGAGACATCCCTGGCCAGTAGACATGGTTAGCTGACCTACTCCAAGTTTTATCTAGGCCAGCTATGCGGATATAATGGGCCAAAGTAAGTAAAAACTATCTAAAACTCTGAGACACTTCCACTCTTCTGGTTGCACCAGGTTTGGGGTTCCTGGCCTCAGTGTATAGGAGCCATCCCCCCAACAGATGCTGTGGGTGCCACTGATATCACCCTTTTCCTTTGCAGTAGCTTGCTGCCTTAGGCTTTCAAGAGTGGGGCAGGTTTCTTGTCCCTGGCACATATCTGTCCTAGAAGCCCCCCTGGGATCAAGAGAAATGCCTGGTAAGGCCCAATCTCTTCAGGTTCAGTTCCCTCTGAGAATACCAAGTCCTCTTTCTGAGAAGAGGGGTTCTGACTTGGCTTCTGTGTAGAAGCTGCTCCCCCAGTCTGCTTGCCCTTTCTCTTGGAGGGCTGGTCCATTGTTCCAAGATCCAACTTCGTTTTAGCACTCCAAGCTCTGCTCTGTGCTCTGGTTGTAACACAAACCCATCCTGAGAGACCAACCATGCTGGCATGGGTCCTCAGTGCGACTTTAGTACAAGGTGACATCTCCAAGTCATTTCCAAGCAAATAGTCTACAGAAACATCAGTTGACACACCCACCTCTTTCTGTCCAACTACTCCCCATATGTCCAAAGTGAACACAGCAATGGGATGGACTGTGTTGACATTGTTATCATTGGTGACTGGATAGGACCTTCCAATCAGGTACTGATATGGGTGAACTAGCTGCTGGGTCACCATGGCAACACTAGCCCTAGTATCCCTCAAGACCTCTATCCTGGACCCATTAATATTGGGAAACTGCCTGTATTTTTTTATGTTATCTGGCCAGGCAGCACAGACTAAGTATATCTCTACCTCAAAGACTAATGTTGCCTCAGTGGAGTTATTGATATGGTCAGGCCACGCCTGGTATCCCATCTGGATGTTAGCAACTGCAGATATTGCAGGTGGACAAGAGGCATTTTAATTATTTTTACAGCTAGGATCTCCATTTTGGTGTCCTTGTGCTTTACAGTCGTGACACCAAGACTTGTTGGGATCCCAGTTCTTTTTGGGGGCCTGTAGAAGACTCTTGATTATTTTTAGGGTTACCCTCTTACCCTCGGGGGCTTTTTGGCCTCTTTCCTTTGGACTCCCCACCAGTGTTAGATTTGGTGACCCTTGTCTTAACCCAGTGGTATGCCTTGTTCCCCAATTTTTGAGGAGAAAGTGGACCTAGGTCTAACAGGAATTGATGTAGTTTCTCTTGGTGACAATTACTTAAAGGGTGCTTTTTCACACTCATGTTATACAGCCCTTCATACTCATGTACATTGTTACCACTCAACCAACCTCCCAGTGTTTCATTGAGTTATATACAAAATCTACCCAGGAGTGGCCTTGTGTTTTCTTGGCCTCCCTGGACTTGATCCTATATTCCTCAGGGCTGAATCCAAAGCCCTCAATCAGGGTACCCTTCATGAGGTCATAGGATGTAGCATCTTTCTCACTGAGTGTCAAGAATCTATCCCTGCACTTTCCTGAGAACATTTCCAACAGGATAGCAGCACTCCATAGCTTCCTCTGAACCTGTCTACTAAGACAGGTTCTCTCAATAGCAATGAGCCACTTAGTGATATCATCACCCTCAAAATATTTAGGGACAATCCCTTTGGGGATTTTGGCGTCTGCAGAATCTGCCTCCCTATTTATTATTTTGCTGCCACCAGAGATTGGTCCTAGGCCCATCTCAGCTCTTTGTTTTTCTATGGCTAAGAGTTTAGCTTCTAGAGTCATTCTCCTTGCCAGTTTTTGAAGATCTACATCTTCAGTGCCTGCTGCATCTTGGACCCTACTGGGGTCACTACTACCAAATGTGTTGCTAGTTGAGGGGTTAGTGACAGTTAACATCCTCCCCATTTACTTCTTCATCTTCTTCTACTTCCTCCCCAGTGAATGACGTTTTGTTTGCCGGGGCCTTATCTTTCTCTGCCAGCAACTGCTGAAGATGGGCTTTATTGGTTTTAGGACCCAAGGCAATTTTTCATGCTTCGCACAAAACTTTAAGTTGAGAAACTTTAAGATGTGCATAGGGTCACAGGCTGAGCTCCTGGTTGGTCCCTGCAGTATCAGTCATGGTGTTTAAAGTAAGTGGTGTCTTATTAGAGAATTACAACAACACTCTAAGTACTCCTAAGGCATAACAATTTTTTTTAAACAAAAAGTCTTTTACGTTTTTTAAAACAGTGGGGAACTTAACCAAAGCCCTAACATTATATTCTAAAGACGGTTTTGGGATTTCCTAAGTGAAATCAATTATTAATCAAGTGGTACAGCAAATGTCAAAGTCTTGTAACCCGCTGCACCGCCAATGTAGGAAGCTGGTTCTGTACATGACATTATCACTTTGTGGTAATTCCAAGCACAGAGTCCAGGGGTTCCCCAAAAGTGTACATGGCTCAATGCAACACCCAAAATACTTTATTACTGGTAGTGTCGGCGAGCAATCTTAGTCCTAACACAAAGGAGAATAAGACATTTATTGCACACACATCATCAATAAAGGACACACAACTCAAGAAGGAGATCCAGACCAATTTTGTAAAATTATACTTTGTTTGTTCTTTGTTTTAAGATACAGGTCTTTGTAACAAGTATGTTATTAATAAAAAATACTTTTCACTGTAAAAAATCGACACTTTCAACTTTTTTTTAACTGTCCAATGTTATCCTAAGTGGGAAAACAATATTGCGGTTAAACAGGTTAGGATCAAACTTACAATTTCAGTCTTCGGAGCCAAAAGTCAGCAAGGGCAAGGGGTCAGGTAAGTATGAAAACCGCACCACCAGCGGCACAGGGGCGGCCGGTTGCAGAGGTCTAAATTGGAGTTCGGCCCAATGCTTTACTATGGAGACAGGGGGTGCCTGGAGCCACACTGCTTGCAGGTAAGTAGATCGGTCTCAGGGGCCAAGCTGTTGGGGGTTAGGTTAAGGACAGAGAGGCCGCAAAGCAGCACCAAACATACACCACCAGCGGCACAGGGGTGGCCGGGTGCAGGGTGCAAATTTGAAATTGGGCACCCAATGCTTTTTAATTAGGATCTTTTAGACGGTAAAGAGGCTGCAGGCGGGACACCGGACTTTGCAGGAGGAAGACCAGTGACAGCAGATGTAAGTTGGGATGTAGGAGGTTGTAGGTGCACTGTTGGTTCAGCTCACCGAGGCCCGGGGGCTTCGGATGCAGGGGTGCCTTTAGACGTCGGAGTCTTCTTACTGGAGCCGGTAGGGGGGCCTCTCGATTCACACTGCAGGCATCGTTGTGGAGGGCAAGAGAGGTCAGATAACACTGAACATAAGGTTAGAATCGCCAGGAAGACTTTAATGCACAGCTGAGCCACTCAGACTTGAGCTGTGGGATTCAGATGCAGAGTGGGCTGTGGACCTGTTGAATGGTAGGGCCGAATTCGACCAAGAACCCTTCAGTATTTGCCCGGCGTTAGCCGCCTCTCATACCATTCGAGATTACCAAACAAAGAGGCAGGCGCTGGAGACAGAAGGCAGGAAACAGGAGTTTATTCCGACGGAGCAGAACACTTCAAATCAGACAACAGGGTATCTTCTCGAGGTGCTCTAAACGCATCCTTGAGGCCTGGCCTCTTATACACAGGTTTATTGCTTTATTACATGAAACACATTATTGTCAATACTTGATGTACGGAAAGACATCCTCGGAATACCCTCTTCACCCCCGTTCCCACACATATTTACAGTAGTGTTCCCACCTCAACCTCAGCATGTGGTGGTTGTCGCGCAGCTGGACATTCTGCTGGGAACGGGAAAGTGGGCGATCGGTCGGATCTGGAGGTGTGAGGGTATTGATTAACCACCGCTCCTTTGATGTGAGGCGAGGTCCTACTGTAGGGGGCAATAAACTGCATCTGTCAGGCTAGGTGATGGCCTGGGATCGGGCTGGACAATCGGGCAGGGAGGAAGAGGTTATCAAAAGGGGCCTGTTCTTTGAATGGGATGAAAGAGCGAGGGGGTTCAGCACGGGATGTGGCTCGGAAACAGGTTCGCGCTAGAGGTGCGCCTATGGTCCAAGCAGGAGAAACCGGGGGCTGTCGGGGCGCGGGGGAATGCTTGCGGGGCTGGGGTGTGAGGGGGAGAGGCGCGCAGGCTATTGGCAGTGGGCGGAGAGGTCGTGACACAAAAATGGCTGCCACCGACTTTCGCGATGGGGCCTAAAAGGGACAAGATGGCGTGGCTACTGTTTTCATGGTTGTCGCTCTACTTTGAACAGTGGCTGTGGTGAACATAAATGAACGCCGCTTATGTATACCGATTTTAGTCATTTTCCACAGTCCCCAGTTTTTATCATGAGTTAGTTAATTTCTGTTTATGTCTGAGGTAAGGACGTACAAGCTGACATCTAGTTATACTAATAAGGGAAGCATGTGGCTGGGCTGTCTATCGAGGTCTTTGGTAGCCCATATGCATTACGGGCAGATGGAAATAATCCTGCTATCAATGTTAACAGAATCGTACATAACCACATGTAGTCGATGCGATAGGCGAGGAGGCAGTGCATACAAAATTACATTAGCTGTGTCGTATGTTAGACCTTGGAGACGGGGATATTATTTAGACGATGTAGGAAACTCGTTCGAATACAAACATGATGTCATACAAAAATGTTCTGGCCAAATAAGGGTTATTAAATCATGATACAGAGTTAACGCTTTCTTAGTTATCCATGTACAGTTGAAAGTGACCGATGTAAGGTTTCGAAAGCTCAATTGGGTGATAATCAATACAAGTGGTTGGGAGAGGAATTCAACTTAATACAGGGGACAGTCAAGGGGTGGCAATGTTCAAAAAAGGGTTCGTCTGTCCAGTGTCTTTTTACAGCGAGCCATCACTGGTAAGCTCTCATTGTTTTTCTTCTTTCGTTGGCACTGTTGAGCACCGGCGGTGGAGCTATGCGTCCAGCTCTACTTCAGATCTCGCGTTGCAGGGTGTGGCCATTCTTTGCTCCTGGACCACAGTCCTGTGTTTGTCCTGTTCCTTAACTAACCTATCATAGGTACTTTAGGCGGGGTACCCGCATTCCGTTCTTCCTTCATGACAAACCCTATTCTATCTTTTGTGCTGTCTTTCGTCTCAGAGTCAAGTTCAAAAATTCCATATGAAAAAAGGGGGGTGATGGGGGCGTGCTTTGGGAGGCAGAGGGAAGAGAGGGTGGAGTGGGATCAGATCTGAAACGGACCAAGGAGAGCAGAAATTTCAAGCAAGTCGGCCCACCAATCGGGCACAATGGGCTGGGACTTTCGGCTCGAGCTCATCAACGTGCAGGGGCTTCTGGGTGGCCCTTCTTTCCTTCACTTTCTGATGGAGCGAGATAGAAAACAAAATTTTGTTTAAACTCGCGAAGTCACATTTCCATAACATGAATAATAATATTAATGATTTGTGATTTGTCATGCTAATACAACTTAGATTAAACTTTACACATGGGGGGACTAACATGTGTGCTCATAAACGTGCATAATTGTTGCATCTTTTTGTTTGTGCAAAATAATAAAATAATTTATTGTTTTCGTTTTTGTCATAACTAACTGCTGCAAACTTAAAAGAAGCATGTGCTTGTTTTGCTTTTCCTTGTCTATGTGATGTCAATTCTACTATTCTAGGTGCATTTAAGTCTCATGGAAAACGGAGACTGGTAGATATAAACGCTGCTTTATTTGTTTGCAATGGCTAGGTAACATTTTGATTAATCGGGTGGGTTAATTATTTAGTAAATCCTGGGGTGGATACAGAATCTACATTATTTCTTACATTAATACTTTTCTTGTGTTTGTTTTATATTAGAAAACATAAGTTGTCTGCTTTTGGGCCTTGTCTGCCCGAACTACAATATGCTGAATTTTACTTCTGCAAAAGTGCTGAGACGCCCATTCTGAAATAAATTATTCGTCAAAAGCTGCGTTCACAAAGCAAAAACTAACGTGCTATCGTCATTCTGTCGGACATGGCCAAGGTCGAAAAAGAACATTTTGTCAGTCCTTAACTTGGCATCCGCGGAAGTCAATTGGAAGTCCAAGGAAGCTCCTGGTTGCACTCGGAAGGGACAATGGTCTCTAAGAAAAGTGACTTAATGGAAGTTTTGAAAAGTGGGTGACATGTCACTTGTCACTCTCAGCCAATGGGACGTCGAAGATTTCTGAAAACTTTCCTTTGCGTAGTTTAGTTAGCGTAGAAAGGTATAAAAAGTCATGCCCCTAGGGATGGGCTGGCTGCTACTTTCTGACTTTCGGATGAGGGTGAAGTGCTGACGGACTTTGCGTGGAGCACGTAAGAATCCTCAAATGAGCTTTACTTTAATTTCTATCTATTTAGCTCAGTTAGGGAATTAGGTTTTAGAAATGCTAAACTTTATGTATTCACTTTAATTTTGAATCACTTGCTTAAATTGTATTTTTCTAACGTTTCTTTACAATCATGCTTGCTTTATTGCTAATAAAATTCATTTATAAAACTATCAACTTATATACCATAATTTAGTAAATAAAATCTTACTTTTGACAAACAAGCTGGTCTTAGTTATTCAGGAGTGTAGGTTACTATTAGCTAGATCACGTCGCCAATGGTGGTCGTTTAAATGGTCAAGTTTTATTCTAATGACAATATTCTTTACGCAGATGTATAAAATTGTATATAATTTGTAGATAATGTGTATATAGATTTAATCTGACCACCTGATTCAGTAGGCCCAAAATATGTCAGGTTTATAAATGGGTCCAAATTTTAGTATAGAATTTTGTTTATAGGTTATGAAGTTGGGTAGCGTTGTTTATGATATATTTTCTATAGGCCGCTGGATCAATTCTCTGGTAGCAGAAATTGATGGTTGCTAAGGGTAACCAAGGTAATATGTTGGTTGCTAAGGGTTACTAAAGTGTTATGGTATGGAAATAGGATCGATGTTTTAACACATGTTAAGTTCATTTTTCGTGCTATCTGTAAGCTATACCGGTATAGATTGTGTGGCGAGAAATTAGTCACGCAAGCCATCTGTTCTGTTTGTAGTGATATCGCCGAGTATCACAAGAGGTATCGCCGTGTACCATAGTGTTGTCGCCGAGCAGCACAGTTTTAGGGCTAGGTCTGAATCTTGTAAAGTGAGGGTTTTCTAAGAAATTAAAGCAGCATGAGAATAGGGACAAAGCGCCTTCCATAAAACTCACTGTGATAAGAGTATTAGTTATATCCGAGCTTGAGTGAAGGGTAAATTAGCGTCGGTGCATGATTATCTATAAACAGGTTAGAGTCCTGTACGGGTACATGTTTCATATCTATAAACAGGTGAGAGCCCTGTACGGATAACGTCGTTATTTTGCTAACAGTGCATGATCTCTATAAACAGGTGAGAGTCCTGTACGGATTTCATGTGTGTTTGAAATTAGGGAATTTTCAGTGTGAAAGTGCGAGTTTGATTTGTATTTTATGTTCAAGTGGAACTCTTAGAACTTTCACTTCGCGGTGGGTTCAGAGCAAAGCGAGTTCATAATTATACGTGTTAGAAGGGTGGGGTAAGGGTTACTCTACTGACAATTGAATATTATCCTTAGTGTGAATAGCGCCGTCTATTCCGAAGTGTGGATACTTGAATGTATGTAAACTATCCTAAATAGTGAAACGAACAGATGTTGTCCTTATAGTCATTGTTAAGAATTAATTTACACTGAAAAGTGTTCTTAAAATGGCGCTGTGAAAAGATTTTATGAAGGAGGGGTAAGCGCCAGTAGTGAGAAACGAGAAACCGCAGCTGCTGTGTACGTCACAGAGCCGCGCTGGGATTGGGTGACCTAAGTCACAAGCTATATTCTGATTGGCTCTTGAGTCCCTGACGACCTGTAAGCTGATTGGTCCTTCAGAAAAACTCCAATCTTATTGGTTGAGCAGAAAAGTGACGTAGCTCAACTGTCATTGGCTTGTTGGTGTGTTTCGCGCACGGATTGGTTGTTTTGCGGAACATCCCGGAAATATTTTACGAACGATTTTGTGAATTAGATTTAACTCTTAAAAAAATGAGTTATCATTTTAAACATGTTGAGAAAAAGCCAACATTATTTCAGAAGTTTAAGAATTTATTTTCACCTGACAAGAAAATCGAAACGCGAGGTGGTAAACTACTTCATAAGTATAAAACACCTGCAGCGTATATGGAAGGTGAATATGGATATCATACTGTCTTATGGTTCGATAGTTGGAAACGCTATACTAAGAACGACGGTGTTTTAACTTGGCCTGATGATGGTTCATTTAATGTAAAAGTCTTGAGAAATTTACGAGAGAAAATGAACGCTCTTGTTCCGAAACCGAGACCAACTCAATTTGAAGCTTTAGTTGAGTGGGAAGACGAGATGTATCAGTTACAAAGAGAAGCTAGTGGAATTAAAAGACCTTCTAAAAATCCACCTTGGAGAAGAGAAACTCATGAAGATAGATTGCGAATGTGGAGACAGGGAAACATGAGTGAAGGATTGTATTTAATTCATGAAATGGTAATGGGTACTCCTACAGGGAAATCTATGGAAAGTGAATCTGAGGATGCAGTTATGGAAGAAATATATACAACTGCTAGAAAGAATCAGCCTTTGAGACCTCCTAGATCATGGTCTACTCCGGTGGTTTCTACTGAAACTTCACCGAGTGCACCTCCAATTAATGAAGCTCCTAAACTTTATCCAAATAATTGCGAAATCATTGAAACTCCTAGAAGACCAGAATTCGAGAACGCTCGAAATGAAGGTAGACATTTTACAATGGCTCCAAGAGCAAGAGAAGCTCCAAAAGATTATACAAGAGAGACAAGAAATGTTGAAGATGTTGATTATAATGAATATTTAAGATCTAAAGAAGAACTAATAAAAAGAATGACAAAAGGCATGGAAGCTGTGACAGTTCCAGTAACAATTGGTCCTGTTCAGCCTGTATTTGATCAAAAGGAAACAAACAAAACTGGATTAACTATTCCTTTAAATACAGAAATTCAAAAGGCTGCTGAAAAATTTTATTCAGACTTATCTGAAATAAACTCTTCTAAATCGAGAATGCCTGATTTAACCTTTAATGAGGATTTATCTCCAAAAACACCAATGGGTGCAATATCAGATATAGAGAGTCCTGAAGTCAGGGTAACCACACCAAAACTTGATGTGGCCAAATTAAAAGCGAATATCGAAGAATTAATAATTGGAACAATTGGTCCAGATAGTTTAAATTACTATCGAGATGATGAACTACTGTTCATTTGCAAAAGCATACAATGGAAAACAAAAAATAAATATGATCAACTAGAGGATCTAGCAGCAGAACTTGAAATCGATGTGAGTAAACAAAAGAATTTTGCGAAACATTACAGATTAGACTTTTCAGAAAGTGACATTGAGAGTTTGAACTCAATGGGAAGAATAGTTCATATTAAAGATTTGATTGTATATATCAAAAAGCTAGGAGAACTGAATAAATGGAGAGTAAAATGGACGAAAAAGAAGGAAGATGAAAGATTGGAAAAATTGTCAAAACAATTTCCAATGAGAGAAATTGCAGGTGGAGGATATGTTCATGTCCCTTGGTCGAGACAGGACATTTTGTTATTTACAAATGACTTTCCAAAATTGAGAGAGAAACCAGTTGAGTGGTACAGGCAAGTCGATAGATTTATCAAAGTGTCAAAAGTTCTGTGGATTGATTTAGATGGATTTTTTGATATTGTCGTTCCATCTGATCTTTGGACAGAATGTAAAATATCGATTAGTTGGCCAAAAACAGAACCTGAGCGAATTAAAGAAACAGGTGCTCCAAATCCACTTGTAATGGATTTTTATGAAAAAGTAATTGTTTGGATGAAAAACAAAATTCCACCCAAAGAAGTCGATTGGGTTAAAATAGAAAGGACAGAACAGGAAACAAAAGAATCAGTTCATTCTTTTTATGAAAGACTACTGTTAATCTTTAAACAATACAGTGGTTATGAAAAATTAGATGAAAAAGACATGAGCCATTTTGTCTATAGATTTGTTTATGGACTAAAACCTGAAATTGGAGAAATGATCAGAAATAGTATTGTCGGATGGCAATCACTATCCGTAGATGATATTCTAAGAAAAGCTAAGTATTGTAGCGATGAAATAGAAGTAAAACAGAAGAAGCTGAAGGAGAAAGCCATGTGGGCTCAGGTAAAGGTGGCTGAGCAACAGATTGCCAGCATGGGTAATAAGAACACTAATTTTGTTCAAACTGGAAATACAAACCAGATACAAGGAAAGTTTAAAAGTAATAATTTCCCAAAGAAATTTAGCCCAAAGATTGAGGAGTTGAAACAAAGATTACCTTGTTTTAATTGTGGCGAAATTGGACATTGGAGAGACGAGTGTCCTCATCCTCCTAAAAACTTAAAGAATCCCTTATTGAATTCACAGATGCAGAATGGTGTTGACCTGCAGCGACAGCTACAGATGCAACAAGGGTTAAACGAATTAAATATTCAACGACAGTTACAGCAACAACAACAACAACAGGTGAATAATCGTCAAGACCAATTGCCACAACCACCTTTTCCGAATTGTGGGGGAGTTCAAAAATATAATCCTAACGTAGGATTTCAAGGAAGTGAACAGGTAATAAAACCACAAAAACAGCAAAAGCAGCAAAGGGTTCAAATGCAAAATGCTTCACAACAATTTTTATTAGCAGAAAGTCAAGACAGCGATTCTGATGATTATTGTTGACGGTGCCCGAGAGAGGAGGAAGAGTGTGTTGTTGGAGCCACTCTTGAGGTTGACCAGTCTGGTCCTTTTGTAAACGGGAAAGTTAATGATGTAGACATCACTTTTCTAGTGGACACTGGTGCTACCCGTTCTACTGTTAGATCAGTGGAAATTGAAAACCTACCTCTCTCTGGGGATACCATCCAAGTTGTCGGAGTAAGTAATCAACAAATTAAAACTGACTTAACTGATCCAGTACCAGTTGAAATTGGAAATTACAGAGACAAACACAGATTTGTGGTTTGTAATAGTAGTCCAGTGAATCTATTGGGCAGAGACATCCTATGTAAAATGAATTGTAGAATATATTGTTCTCCTGATGGAGTTGAGTTACAAACAATGGAGGAAGATGGTTTATACAGAATGACAATGATGATGATGGAAGCAGAAGAAACAAAATTGTTTCCTGCTTTTGAAGAAAAAGATTTACCTGAAGAACTCAAAGAAACAGTGAAATCTGAAATATGGGATTTTACTGGAAATGAGATGGGTCTGATGAAAAACGTAGATCCAGTAAAAATTACATTGAAACAGGGAATAGAATTTCCAAACATTCCACAATATAAAATGAAAACAGAAACAATTGAAGGTATTACACCTATAATTGAAAAATTAATCAAGCAAGGTGTATTAAAGGAAATGGAGAGTAGCTCTTGTAATTCACCAATTATGGGAGTTAAAAAGTCTAATGGAATATTTAGAATCGTACAAGATTTGAGAAAGATTAATCAAATTGTCGTTCCATGTTGTCCTGTGGTTCCAAATCCAGCAGTAATTTTATTTCAGATTCCACATGATGCTGAATGGTATACAGTCATTGACCTTTGCAATGCATTCTTTACTGTTCCATTACATCCAGACAGTTATGAAATCTTTGCTTTCAGATTCCAAGGTAAGACCCTCGGATGGTCAAGAATCCCTCAGGGCTATACAGAAAGTCTTTCAATCTTTAACGAACTGTTAAAAAGATCATTAGAAGACCTAGACTTACCTGGTAGGTCTACGCTAGTGCAATATATTGATGATTTGTTAATAGCTGCAAAGACAAGAGAAAATTGTGTAACAGACACAATAATTCTGTTAAATCGCCTTGCAGAAGAAGGACATAAAGTGTCCAAGAAGTAAAATATCTTGGTCACAGAATTGCAAAGGGAAAAAGACAAGTAACAATAGAGAGAATAAAAATGATTCAAGCAATGTTACCACCAAGAACACAAAGACAGGTCAGAATGTTCTTAGGAATGGTTGGTTACTGTCGACAATGGATAAGTGGATTTTCAGTAATTGCAAAACCACTACAAAGACTGACAAAGTCAGATATAAAAGATCCAATTATTCTCAATGATGCTGAGATGGATTCTTTTGAGAACTTGAAAAAGAGCTTATGCCAAGCTCCTGCTTTAGGTATGCCAAATTATGAGAAAGATTTTGAACTGTATTGCAGTGAGAGAGAAGGATGTGCATTATCTGTGTTAATTCAGAGACATGGAAATTTAAAGAAACCGATTGCATACTTCTCTGCAGTTCTTGATCCAATTGCAAAAGCATTACCAGGTTGTTTGAAAGCAGTTGCAGCTACAAGTATCAGCCTCGAACAAAGTGAGGGGATCATTATGGGATTTCCTGTGAAAGTTTTTGTGCCTCATTCAGTTGAAATATTACTGACAAGAGGTAAGACTCAACATCAAACAAGTAGCAGATTGACAAAGTATGAGAAAATCATACTAGGAGCAGATAATGTTTCGATTTCAAGATGTTTAAATCTGAATCCTTCTACATTACTGCCTGATTCTGAAATTGTTGATGACATTGAAACAGAACATGAATGTTTAGATGTCATGGAATTCTGCACAAAACCAAGAAAAGACATCAAAGACAGACCTCTGTCTGAATCGGATTTTGTCTACTTTGTAGATGGCTCATGTTTAAGATCCGAAGGAGGTGTCTTAAAAGCTTCATATTCAGTTTGTACAGTCGTAGATGTTGAAGAAGCATCATGTCTTGAAGGAGTTCGTTCAGCACAGGTGGCTGAATTGATTGCTTTAATTCGTGCATGTGAAATATCAAAGGATATAAGAGTTACAATCATTACTGATAGTCAGTATGGGTACGGAGTTGTGCATGATTATGGACAATACATGACATCAACAGGATCACCAATTAAAAATGCAGTTTTCATTAGGAGATTAATCGAAGCAATACAATTGCCAAAAGAAATCGCCATTGTTAAGTGTGCAGCGCACACTAGAGGAACTGATTATATTTCCAAGGGAAATGCCTTCGCAGATGAAACAGCTAAATACTGCGCAAGGAAAAATTATTCATACAATCGGGAGAGGAGTAAAGAAACTGATTCAAATTCATTAATGCTAACAACTATTGTAGAAACATGGCATGAGATTAGAGATTTACAAAATGAAGCAGAAGATGAAGAAAAAGACTTGTGGTTAAGATCAGATTGTAGACCACGTGAAGAAGATGGAGTGTGGGTTTACAAAGATGGCAGAGTAGTCCTACCAAATTGTTTGATTGCTGACATGGCCAGATTATATCATGGTCCAGCACATCTCGGAAGAGATTCTATGGTTAGACTTTTCAGAGAAACATGGTTCAATACCAAGTTTAGAACTATTGCTGAATCTTTTTGTCAAAGGTGTTTGTCATGCCAACAAATGAATCCAAACAGAAAATCAGTGGTGGGGACAGGAATAATTGGTCGAGAAGGTGGTCCCTTTACCAGGTTACAAATGGATTTTATTGAAATGCCATTACACAATTGTTTGAAATATGTACTTGTAATTGTATGCTTATTTTCAAGATGGGTAGAGGCTTTCCCTACACGACATTGTGATTCAATTACAGTAGCAAAATTAATGCTCAGAGAAATCATCCCAAGGTACGGTTTTCCAGTCACTATTGAGAGTGATGGAGGAAGCCATTTTGATAACAAACTGATGAAGTTAATTTGCGAAGCTTTGAGTATTGAGCAGAAAATACACTGTGCATACAGACCAGAGGCATCAGGAGTGGTTGAACAAATAAATGGAACAATTAAAAACAGAATTGGAAAAATGTGTCTTGAAACGGGTGTAAAGTGGACTGATGCTCTTCCACTTGTTTTGATGTCATTAAGAAGTACACCAGATAAAAAGACAGGTTTGAGTCCTCATGAAATTTTAATGGGAAGAGTTATGAGGCAAGCTTTTGTACCTGTAGGTAAACTATTGAGCATAAATGACAGTGCAATTTTGGATTACTGTAAAAGGTTATCTGATATGGTAACTTCTGTGTCTAATCAGGTGGGAACTGAAGCTCAATCAGATGAAAAAGTTTTGACACATGATCTGAGACCTGGCGATTGGGTCAGAACGAAAGTACATCGGAGAAGGAATTGTCTAGCTCCTAGATGGCAGAAACCTAGGCAGATAATTTTGATCACTACTAATGCTGTAAAGTGCAGAGGATTGAAACGTTGGATTCATCCTAGTCATACTATTCCAGTACCAACTCCTGAGAGTTCTGATGTTGAAAGTGATACCACAGATGATTCTGATTCTGAAGCAGAAGGCGAAACAGAAGGTGAAATAATTCCAGATTCTGAAGATCGACAAGAAAGTCGACATCTGGAAACTGTGCCAGTGAATGGAAATTTGACAAGAAAAGACTTGGAAATAATTGAAATAGATTCTGAAGGTGAAGAGAATCTGTTAAAAGGAAAGATAACTGAAGATTCGGTTGTCTCCATTGAAGACAAAGAAGCAGAACAAAAAGAAGTTTCAGACCAGGAGAGTATCGAAAGGCAGAGAACAAACTCTGAAGTAAGGAACAGAAATCCGAAATCTGGGAAGTTGGGGGTAATTGAGGAAGAGGAGGAAGACGAATTACCAAGTACCAGTGATGGAAGACTAAGTGAAGTTCCTGAAGGAGTGAAATTGCCGAATAGAGAAATTCCTGAGTCAATTGAAATTTCAGACTACGAAACTGAAGAAAGTGACGTGGAAGGTGAAAGTGAAAACAGAAAGAAAAGGACTTGGAAGTCAGAATCAAATAATTCTGAACCAAAGAAGAAGTACGTGAGAAAAGCAGACTACTGGCCAGGTGGAAGATTGAGAGTCAGATTGATCAAAAAGCCAAAAGAACAAGTTGAAGAAATCAGTAGTCAAAAGAGTCCTGGAAAAGAAGTTGGAGTTGGAAGAAAAATTGAAGTGATATCGAGAAAAGGGAAGAGAATAATAAGACCAAACCAAAAATACAAGTCTCCTGAGTGGACTTACTTAGTAATTCCACCTGTTATTGACATATATGATAGTAGTGAAGAAGAAAACGAAATCCAAGAAATTAGTGACAATGATTGAAGTACAGAAATATTAAATTGGCAAAAGGCTGAAGAAAATTTGTTAGTTGACACAAGGTCGAAGAAAAACTGTTTAGTTGAAGAAAACTTATGTATGACATAAGGTCGAAGAAATCTTGTCTAGGGTTTAAAAAAAAAAAAAAAAAAAAATATTTTAAAAGGGGGGTGTAAATATAAATTTAGAATTTTAAAATTTATTTTTTTTTGTTTTTTTTTTAGGCTAAAAATAACCAAGAATGCCTTATGTTAAGGAGAGCACTTCAAAGTGTTCTGTTTTTAAAAGATGCTGTAAGATGACTCTGGTGTGTCTGCTCATTTTAGTTCTGCTCTGGTTGGTTCTAGCTGTGATTATTCCTTTGGAGATGAATAGAGAATTACACAAAGTTAACATAACAAGCAAAGCTCTGATTAGTCAAACTAAACATAGTGCGTCTGCAAAAGTTATTAATCATCAGCCTAACATTCATCAAGATAAATCAATTGGTGATTTCTCAAGTAATACATTCACAAAGCTATTGAGTGAATATGTTAAGGTAATGGATGCAAAAGACTGCTACGTCTGTGTTAAGTTACCTGCTTCTGTTTCTGAGGGAGTAACATATAATATGCTTCCTCTCACTTATGCTGTAACATGTAGTGTATTAACTAGTTTATTTTATCAAACTGGACGTTTAGAATATTACTATTCAAATTATGATGAAATTTTTGCAAATATTAAGATTGATAATGCTTTAAATAAACATAAGAAAGCAAAACAAATGAGAGAATTTTTCCTTGTTACTAATGAACTCACTTACGAGTATGCTTACAAGAATAATCTAACATGTAAATTAAGTGCTGAAGGAAAGAAATTTTTAAACATGGTTGAAGAGAGAAGAGCAATTTATAAGAGGAATGAATTAGTCAAGCAGACTAAGTCAAGTTTCTGGCAAAAAGAGGATGAGAAGTTAAATGGCAAAATGCTTGAAAATATTGCAATTCACTTAGACAAACCAGTTAGTGGAAAACTTTGCATTAGAAGAGATAATACACTTTTTGATAATTATTTTGTAGGTGCAAGTAACTGTGAAGATACTTATCAGATTTTGGGAGGTTGGGGATTTAAAGGTGGAAAAGATCCTATCTTTCCTGGGATTTATTTTGTTTGTGGTGACAAAGCCTACTACAACCTTCCAGACCACTGGTATGGAACTTGTTATGTGGGAATTGTTTTTCCTAAAGTGTTTCATGTCGACAGAGATTCAGAAGGATTGTTTAAAATTCATAATTATGTAAATAGAGTTAAAAGAGAAACTTTTACTGAAGTTCTGGGAGATATTTTTCAAGCTGTAATACCTTTTGTTGGTATAACCTTAAATGCAGGGAGAATCAGAAAATTGTCCACTATAGTTGATAGATTATCAACTGACACAGCTGATGGGTTTCAATTAGTGAATGTTGAAGTTATTGCAATTAGATCCATGGTAATTCAAGACCGCCTTGCTTTAGACATAATCCTAGCAAAAGAGGGAGGAGTCTGTGGCATTTTACATGTACAACATTGTTGTACATATATACCTGATGAAAGTAAGAATATTGAAATGTATATTAAGAATATTACACAAATGCATTCAGAAATAATTCCTTTAGAAGAAGATGATTTTACAGGGAAACTTTCAAAAAGGTTTCAAGCAATTAAAAACTGGTTTCATGATATCGGAAGTTCAATTCTTGGCAAGATTTTGGCACCTTTGATTATAATAGTATTCATTTTTATTTTGACTAAAATAGGTTGTTTGTTACATAAAAGAAAGAAACAGTTGAAAGAAAAGAAAAGAATTTATAAACTCAGAAAAGAAGAAGAAAGAGAGATCGAATTACAGGAGTTACATAGAGAGCGTTATGCTAATTCCAAAGATTATGCAGAAACAGACTTTTAGGTTTACTAATACAAATGAATTTGAATCGATTTCTTAGAAATTTAATTTACCAAAATTTTGAGTGCTGGTGTGGTGATTTGTTAATGACCAGATGAGGGAGTTGATGGAGCGAGATAGAAAACAAAATTTTGTTTAAACTCGCGAAGTCACATTTCCATAACATGAATAATAATATTAATGATTTGTGATTTGTCATGCTAATACAACTTAGATTAAACTTTACACATGGGGGGACTAACATGTGTGCTCATAAACGTGCATAATTGTTGCATCTTTTTGTTTGTGCAAAATAATAAAATAATTTATTGTTTTCGTTTTTGTCATAACTAACTGCTGCAAACTTAAAAGAAGCATGTGCTTGTTTTGCTTTTCCTTGTCTATGTGATGTCAATTCTACTATTCTAGGTGCATTTAAGTCTCATGGAAAACGGAGACTGGTAGATATAAACGCTGCTTTATTTGTTTGCAATGGCTAGGTAACATTTTGATTAATCGGGTGGGTTAATTATTTAGTAAATCCTGGGGTGGATACAGAATCTACATTATTTCTTACATTAATACTTTTCTTGTGTTTGTTTTATATTAGAAAACATAAGTTGTCTGCTTTTGGGCCTTGTCTGCCCGAACTACAATATGCTGAATTTTACTTCTGCAAAAGTGCTGAGACGCCCATTCTGAAATAAATTATTCGTCAAAAGCTGCGTTCACAAAGCAAAAACTAACGTGCTATCGTCATTCTGTCGGACATGGCCAAGGTCGAAAAAGAACATTTTGTCAGTCCTTAACTTGGCATCCGCGGAAGTCAATTGGAAGTCAATGGACGCTGCGAGAATGACTTTATACAATTGTTGCAATCCAAGGAAGCTCCTGGTTGCACTCGGAAGGGACAATGGTCTCTAAGAAAAGTGACTTAATGGAAGTTTTGAAAAGTGGGTGACATGTCACTTGTCACTCTCAGCCAATGGGACGTCGAAGATTTCTGAAAACTTTCCTTTGCGTAGTTTAGTTAGCGTAGAAAGGTATAAAAAGTCATGCCCCTAGGGATGGGCTGGCTGCTACTTTCTGACTTTCGGATGAGGGTGAAGTGCTGACGGACTTTGCGTGGAGCACGTAAGAATCCTCAAATGAGCTTTACTTTAATTTCTATCTATTTAGCTCAGTTAGGGAATTAGGTTTTAGAAATGCTAAACTTTATATATTCACTTTAATTTTGAATCACTTGCTTAAATTGTATTTTTCTAACGTTTCTTTACAATCATGCTTGCTTTATTGCTAATAAAATTCATTTATAAAACTATCAACTTATATACCATAATTTAGTAAATAAAATCTTACTTTTGACAAACAAGCTGGTCTTGGTTATTCAGGAGTGTAGGTTACTATTAGCTAGATCACGTCGCCAATGGTGGTCGTTTAAATGGTCAAGTTTTATTCTAATGACAATATTCTTTACGCAGATGTATAAAATTGTATATAATTTGTAGATAATGTGTATATAGATTTAATCTGACCACCTGATTCAGTAGGCCCAAAATATGTCAGGTTTATAAATGGGTCCAAATTTTAGTATAGAATTTTGTTTATAGGTTATGAAGTTGGGTAGCGTTGTTTATGATATATTTTCTATAGGCCGCTGGATCATTTCCACGCTGAGAACGGTGCCTTGTCCCGCAACTCCTTGCTCTGCGGCTCCACCTAGGTCGAGGTCATAGATATTCCCCGATCTGCAGCCAAGCTGTGCGTCACATCCGGCCTCTCTCCTCCTGACGACTGCACGTTATCCTTGAATGAGTATAAAAAACAATTTTTAGAGAATTGGCAGGGGAAGACGTTTACACATTTTGATTTCTCTCCCAACCCCAAGTAGTTGGGGAAACGTTCATTGGTCTCAATTGGGTGAATGCTTAGTAATCCTTACATCGGTGTATGGTGTTAACTCATGCATCATTGCTGTAGTGCAGGTTGGCAAGCATTTCAAACAACACGTCTGTCTGGCGTTTTACTCTTGTTATATTTGCGAACGTGGCAAGAAGTCTGATGTCTAAAAATTACATAGTTAATCTAATTCAAACCGGCTCCTTCAGTAGAGACTCGCGTTTGTCTAAAACAAATCCTGTTGAGCTATATGTTTCTTCAAGGTCTGTTAATTTATAAAAAATGTGAAATGCTGTTATCATGGGACTATAGCTACAGTCTTTAAGATTTTTTGGGACGGCTGGTACGGAACTGGGACCATTCTGGAGGAACGGGGACATATCGGACATTCTATTTTTGTACAATGGGCGGTGGTAATCCGAACGATGAGGGTGGTGTTACCAAAGTACTTAAGACAAAAGCCACTGACATATAGTTCCCTTTTTATGGGTCAGATTAGGGGACATCAGTCGTCTCACCTGTCCTTTCTTTCTCAGCCAATTAAGTTTCATCATTTTACAGAAAGGAGAGGCAGTAATATGGCAAAAATACGATTGTTTTGTTTCTGTCAATTTGTTCAAACACTGTCGTGTCTAAGAGCCAATTATTCCCGTACCGGCGAGGTACAGTGTCGTCATTTATTCAAAAAGGGAGCGAGGCAGCCCTCAGAGGGAGAGAGCGTCGTGCGTACCAAATAGGCTATTAGTACACGTACAACATAAAAAGAGGGAGAGAGAGAGAGACGTGTACAATAATAGGCTATTCAGTGCACACACATATAGATCAGTACGGGTCAGTTTCACGTAAAAAAACACAAGCTGAGGGAAAACATAAATTCATAGTTTACGTATACACAAATACCAGATAGGGTGCGACAGTACATACATCAAGTACGAAAACTTAAGATAAAACAGAGGGCTATTTTTGGCGAAAAAGCCTTTTCGTGCGTGTTGCATATTTTCAGTACTCCATTTAATTCATTTGGGGGTCGAGCTCTTCGTTCTCCTTCCTTCCTAATAGCAGACAATTTCTGTTGGTAACCTCGCTTCAATAAATACTTACTCCTTTTAATTGGTCGGACACTGGTCCAGTCGTGCTTATACTCACGGTGGGGTCTTCCAACATCTAACAATGACGGTCCGAGTTGAGGTAAAGGAGAGGTGTCTGTCGGATGTGCGATGGTGCAATTCTGACTTTTCTATGAGGGTGGAAGAAGAGGGGGTGAATCTAAAACATGACAATATCCCTAATTTCTGGGCTGAGGGGGGATTTTAGATGAATCCCAACCCGGGGTATCCTTAACTTTTCTCATCTAGGCTGCACATTAAGTTGACTCACTGGTGCGCATCATTTAGGGTGTTCATTTGGGATATCGGTTGGGGTCCGAGGTACTACAATAACCCTTCAAGTTTCTGGCGTAGGCCACTCTCCCATTCACTAGCTCCAGAGAGGGAGAGAGTCATTCCTAGGTAGGGTAAGTGCTATATTCTTTCTCGTCCTTCACATGCAGGTATCATGTTCGGGCTTGTTTTTCTTATTCCATTAACCGCTCGATCCATACCTCAGTCATACAAAAAAAGCATTCGTCCGTCAACCCAGACGTGCGCCACACATGAGCATTCATACAACACAAATCGGGGCCCACGCGCGCATTCATACCATACAATTCTTCTTCTTTCTGCGTGTAACACGGTGCATTCTGGGTCTTCTTCATACTCCAGCTGAAATTCCGATATTAACCTGCAGAGAAAGAGAAGGGGGGGGGGGTGACAGCGTACAAAGCACATCAGCGCGCAAAAACACGAAAATGTTTTTACCTACCACGTGCCTAACTTATCTTCTTTGGGAAGCAGTTCCTTGCATCTCGGCATTGCAGCCCAGAGGAACTGGTCTATTGTCCTATTCATAGATATATCAAAATCCGAATCTTTTACCTATTGCTTATGTTGCAGGAATGCAAAAATACGACAGATCTTGACTATTCTTTTCGCATTGTTCGTATGTACCATGCCTTTCTAATTTTTCATAACCAAAATTGCTTCATTTTACTCGTCCTTTATTTATTTTGAAAATAGTAGCCTTTATCCGAGAACCTACCAATCTAAGTGACTAATATGAGGATAGTTTTACATACTTTAATATATATATATATATTTTTTTTTTCTTTTAAAACCTTGATTTAAAAAGATGTCAGCATAGAAATACGGGCCTGCAACCATACAGGCCGGCCACGGGGCAGACGGGAAATGTATGAGGTAAGGAGAGATTACACTTGTAGTATAGGAGTATGTAATGAGCGAGCCATTGTATTTGGAAAAACTTAAACGAGACAAATGGTTGCAGGAACAATGAAGGTTGATTTTATAATTGAAAGTAAAACAAGATCAGTTACAATAAAATCGTTTATACGCATACCATGGGCGAGCATAACTTCGAAAATACAATAATCAACAGTGAATAAGAACCAATATCAGTAGGGTTGACCGCATGCCCAGTCAGTACCCTTCCCCGCCTGCCACGTGCTCAAGGACCGTATACATATCCCTTAATATCAAGGCTATGTAAAAAACGTCATAAGGAGTTGCAAGTCTCGCCTATACTGGCGCCATTTTGGGGCATGGCCGGGTGGGTCCAGAGTATAGTCCAAATGCTTCCGACAACTAGCGGCCGGACCAGAATCCCTTTCGGTAGTTCAAAAAGTTCGTTAGTGCCAACAGAAAGAACAGGCTGCCTGAACCGTGGCTCAAAGGGGAGGAAGGCAAAAATCTTCCCTACCGGGTCACGCTGAGGTCCCACCGGAGCTGGTCGAGTGCTTCTTGGTAATTCAGACAAAAGCTGGCGTCATCATGAGAGCACCATCCTCTCGCGGCAACGTCGTGGCCACTCCAGGGAGCGGGACAGCAGGTGTATCCCTCCACAGATACGCTGAATCAGTCTTTCCTTTGATACCAGATGTGGATAAAGTGGCGGTCGCCCGAGGCAGTGGCATATCCATGGGGGATAGTCGAGCAACAGTGGCGGTGGCCCCCACCGGAAGCCTGCGGGAGTCGAGGGCCAGTGACTTTCGTAGAATTTTAAAACTGAGAGGACGTCTTCAAGAGTGGGGCTCATGCCCGAGCAGGCAAGCATCCGAGTTCCAAGGTTGCCCAGAGCCATCCTTGTAGGCCAGGCCCAAGTCTGTGGAACCGACCGCCATTTCGTGAGCTCCGTGGCAGCCGCCTGTCGCTGTACCGCAAGAGCGGGTGCAATTCAGCCGGATGGTGGATGAGACGCTGTAGCCGCAAGAGCAGGCGAAACTCAACCGACCGAGTGAGGCACTGTGCCGCAAGAGCGGGCGCAACTCAGCTGGCCGAGCGGGGCACCGTGCCGCAAGAGCGGGCGCAACTTAGATGGCCGAGTGAAGCGCTGGGGTGCAGCTGAGGCACCTCCACCTGGGGAGGTGGGGGAGGCTCGTTCGCGCCACCTCTCCCTCCCAGTGCACCCCACGCCGTCTCCTGGCGCAGGTATGTGTGATGGTCGGACCAGGCAATAAGAGGGGGGTCATCAGCAAGGCATTCACCCCCCCCCCACCCGTGGCTCGCTGGATGCCGCCTCAGGGTGGACGAATGGGAAGGCCAGTGCAATAACATCGTGGCCGTGGTGCTTCTGGGCCTTCCACCCAACGACCTCTTCAGCCGATGGCTGCCAGCAAGGCCTTGGCGCGTTGGGTAGCCTCCGGCCTATTCGCTCAACGGGCCGCTACCGACGCTACCTCGCCGGCTGATGGCTTTTGTAGACCTTTTTTATAGCCCAAAGCCTACTAAAAAGTAGCTCAAAGTAGCCCAACATTGAAGGCGGGACAGGAACAGCGTTAAGCAGACGGCGGATGTATTTTGGCTTGTTGTTGCAGCCGCTGCCATGTAAATATTTGTTTAATAAAAAGTTTTAAATAGTTGTTTAATAAAAAGTTTTAAACAGTTACGTTGCTGGGGTGTTGTATATATTTATAATATTTGCATATTGTTTGTCGTTATTTGGGCGGGGTGGGCGGTGGAGCCGGGTTGTCTTGCAGCCATCATGGCGTCGAGCTCGATTCTTCTCACTAGTTTCATATTTCTCACGAGGGGTTTGTTCCTAATGTTTCTATTTTAGCGAGGTCAGAAAAGAGATCTCATCAGTGGCCTACTGATTTTGCTCGATTCCTTTTGTTTTTCCTAACGATTTTTATGTTTTTGTTTGCTAGCACGATACAGCGGCTAACCCGCAATTTTTTTATATATATTTATGTCCTTTTTATTAGGGGCGTCTTCCGGTGGAGCCGGATGATCTACCTCTAATAAACGGTCCGGGCTGAACCAACTACCAACAAACGGGGCAAAGATAGGCATGACGGGTTACAAAGGGGACAAAAGTCTGCACTACCTATCCTTCACTATCCGCAAAGACTAAACAGAGTATTGCGACCCTGTGCTTATTTGTGAATAGAGAATAACCCAAAGAGAACCAATTTCGAACGATCAATGTTCGGTCAAACAATCAATCAAATGAGGGATAAAAATAGGCACGACGGATTACAACGGGGGCAAAAGCCTGCGTTACCTATCCTTCACTATTCACAAGGACTAAACAGAGTATTGCGACTCTGTGCTTTTTTGTAAATAGAGAATGATCCAAAGAGAACCGATTCCAAAACAGTAAATGCTTGGATAACAATCAATCAAATGGAGAGGGAAGTAGGCACGACGGATTACAACGGGGGCAAAGGCCTGCGTTACCTACCCTTCGCTATCTGCAAAGACTAAACAGAGTATGGCGACTCTGTGCTTGTTTGCAAATAGAGAATCTCTCAGAAACAATCAAATGAGTAATACTAGTATTTTCAAACAATCAAACAATCAATTCGCAATTCGCAATTCGTCGTGTTTACACGACCTTACCCGGACCGCATGGACAGTTTCTCGTCTTCCGCTTCCAGCGCCTGATCGTCCTCTATTCTCCGTAATTGCTGTGGCACTCCTGATGGTTCCCAGTCAGGACCGTAGATCACTCGAGAGAGGTCTGCTCGGAACCGGTGAAGTTCGGATGATCGGCTGCCAGACGAGGGTCTATCGGGCAGGTGCAGTCATTCACTCTGTCGTTGGGACCTCTCTCACTGGATCCACGCGTCGCTGATGGGCCCCACGTTTGGGACGCCAATTGTTGAATGGTAGGGCCGAATTCGACCAAGAACCCTTCAGTATTTGCCCGGCGTTAGCCGCCTCTCATACCATTCGAGATTACCAAACAAAGAGGCAGGCGCTGGAGACAGAAGGCAGGAAACAGGAGTTTATTCCGACGGAGCAGAGCATGTCAAATCAGACAACAGGGTATCTTCTCGAGGTGCTCTAAACGCATCCTTGAGGCCTGGCCTCTTATACACAGGTTTATTGCTTTATTACATGAAACACATTCTTGTCAATACTTGATGTACGGAAAGACATCCTCGGAATCCCCGCTTCACCCCCGTTCCCACACATATTTACAGTAGTGTTCCCACCTCAACCTCAGCATGTGGTGGTTGTCGCGCAGCTGGACATTCTGCTGGGAACGGGAAAGTGGGCGATCGGTCGGATCTGGAGGTGTGAGGGTATTGATTAACCACCGCTCCTTTGATGTGAGGCGAGGTCCTACTGTAGGGGGCAATAAACTGCATCTGTCGGGCTAGGTGATGGCCTGGGATCGGGCTGGACAATCGGGCAGGGAGGAAGAGGTTATCAAAAGGGGCCTGTTCTTTGAATGGGATGAAAGAGCGGGGGGTTCAGCACGGGATGTGGCTCAGAGACAGGGTCGCGCTAGAGGTGCGCTTATGGTCCAAGCAGGAGAAACCGGGGGCTGTCGGGGCGCGGGGGAATGCTTGCGGGGCTGGGGTGTGAGGGGGAGAGGCGCGCAGGCTATTGGCAGTGGGCGGAGAGGTCGTGACACAAAAATGGCTGCCACCGACTTTCGCGATGGGGCCTAAAAGGGACAAGATGGCGTGGCTACTGTTTTCATGGTTGTCGCTCTACTTTCAACAGTGGCTGTGGTGAACATAAATGAACGCCGCTTATGTATACCGATTTTAGTCATTTTCCACAGACCCGTATTCACCTGGATCCGGAGTCTTTGGAGTCAGTTTCTTCTGCAGGTCCGCTGTCCTCAGGAGATTGTAGTCTTATTGAAGGCAACAGTCCTCCCAGGGGTTTTGGAGGTTGTTGTTGCAAGACAGGTCACAGGGTCGTTGAAGCCGGAGACAGGCTGGTAGGACTTGGGCCAAGGCAGTTGTCATCTTCTGGCTTCTGCTGCAAGGTGTCTTCTTTTTTCTTCCTCTTAGATCTGAGGGTCAGGTCTGGGGGAGCCACCTCAATGGTAAATTTGGGAGCCGTTTTAGGGGAGTAGCAGGTAGGGAAAATGGGAACTTTACCTGTTGTGACTACACCCTCTAGTATGTCACCCTCCTATGGGAGGGGGCATAGACCTAGCCCTGATTGGAGGGGTCCTCCATCTGAAAGTTGTGCCTCACCTCGCTTCCCCCTATCTTAGGGGTGGGGTTGGCAGAGGTGGGCAGCCCTCCTATCTTTTTTTATTTTCCCACCAGTTTTCTGGCCCAAAGTGGGGGTGTAAACCAGGGGCTGTCATCTGCTCCTGCTGTGGGTCACATTGCAACGGACGCAGGCCTTTAAAGCTTTCCTCTTTGAGCACTGGCCCATCCAGGGGGAGGAGGCATGACACCTCTGCCCAGATTGTGCATTGTCATCCCAGAAAGCACAGACTCTCTACCCCGGGGTCGAGAAACATGTCTAGTGTCTGGCTGCCTACAACCAGTCAGAGACCACACCAGGGTTGGTAGGGACACAGGGGGGCCTCTAAGGTGCCCTGTAGGTACATGGTACAATAAATCCCACATTGGTATCAGTGTGGATTTATTGAAAGTGGTAGTTTAGTCTCAAACACTCCTATATTCAGTAAAGCCATCATGGTGCTGTGGAACTCGAGTTTTCGAGTTCCCAGCCCATGTACTCTCTATGGCTTCAATGGCACTTACAATATTGGGAAAAGGCACCCAATATTATAGGGGTACATCTGCTCGTGCAGATATGCCCTCAACTGGAGTATAGTGCATCTTACCTTAGGTTGTGAGGCCTGCTAGATATGTGACTTATCTAAGCTGTCAGGCAGTGCAAGCTAACAGGGCACCCAGGCAGGATGCCGTGTCGACTTTGTCATTTTCTCCCTCACAGGGACATGCAGGCTGCATGGGCATTGGCATGGTCCCAATGAAGGGGGTCCCAAGGGACCCTCTTCAGCTCCCAGGCCCTAGCCACACCGGGTACTATTTAATAGAGACTTGCAGGGGCATAAGTACCACTTTGAGGTTTAATTTAGGCAAGAAGCACTGGCACAGGGGACCTGGATGTCAGGGACCCTGTGCACTACATTTGAAACCACATAAAAACCAGGCATAATGTGGGTGCAAACCATGCCAAAGAGGCACTTTCTCACAAGTAGTTGAATCAATCAGCTTCATAGGAGCTGATTTTGCTGTCCTCCCACTCACAGGAGAAATAAGCATAGGAGCATTAGGTTCCTCAGCAGCACTAGTAAGTGTCATGTCTCTACTCTGTGTCTCATTGTAAGGTGGTGGACGGTTCATCAATAAGTCATTCAAACGTTTGTCATCTATGTCCCTCTCTTCACCTTCTTTCCCTGAATCAGTTTTGTCTGTCTCTAAATGCTTCTTTTTGTCTCTTCTCTTGCCCTTAGCATCTTCCTCAACTTCTAACACTGGCAGTTGCATACATTTATTCAAACATTTTTTAATTACTTTTGTGCTGTTTAGGATATTTTTGTTTGAAAATGTATTTTGTTTAATCTTTGACACTCCCCTTTCACGAATGTTCTGTGTACATTGACAAATGCACCCCTTCACCTTGTTAAACACAATTTATTCACTACATCCAATGGCTGGAAATGAACTAAACTGCAAATACACAAACCTGCCTTACTGATGTTCCATGGAGATCCTGGGAAAAAAAATATTGCTGAAATGAATTTACAGTTTTGCACCGAATTTTCCAGACTATTCAGTGAGTAAAAAAAGGTAAACTTCCCCCAGCATTATCTGTGACTCCCATCCCATGTCATGAATACTTCGAGTCTGGGGTGAGGTTACAACATTCATTTTCCACCTTTATTGCTTCATCAGTGGGCCCTCGGCGCAGCGTCCCTGCACTCACATTTAAATGCACTTGGCCTGACACCTCGCTGCTGCTGCTTTGCTTTGGTAGTACAATCAGGTATGTGCTCAAAGATGGATCAGGCGGCTGGGGACATTCATCAGTTTCCCTCCAATCCTTGCCGTCCCTTCCTCTGCTCCATCTCAGTGGCTCTAGTTGGGTCAATTATCAGGGAAAAGCAGCATTTCTTACCCCCGAGGTCTCTACTAGAGGTGTGTAAATACATCTGAATTAATCTAGCCAGCCTTGTGACTGGGGCATTTAATGTGAAGTACAGCAGCTACCTATAGGCACACTGTAACCTTGTTTGAAATACCAACACAAGCGTCTGGGCAGGCATTTGTCACTATTTGTGCACGCCATAGGCCCCCCCGCCCCTCCTCTCGATACTCTCACCATTAGTGTCATTCTCTAAAGTAATAGGTGGACAAACGGGGGCGTTTAGACACCGGTGTCCACAGCCATCTCAAAACACCCTGATGCAAATAACACTTGCACTAGCTGCCCTGCGTGTTCTTTTGGGGAAAATTATGCTTGTGTAGAAAAAATAAAGGGAGTAATTAGAACAGATTTTTTGCGCATTTTATTTCATTTTTCCTGAAATTGAACACCCTTGTTCTCCCTTTGGAGAATATTTACGTTCACGAGTAAGCAATAATTTACGAGCGTAAATGCAAGTTTTGGGAATCGCAAACATGACTGCATGCTCGCAAAATGGCATTTATGCATGTATTTGTCTTAAATGTGCAAATATTTTTGTGAATCTAGGTCCTACCTTGTCTCTATGGCGGAGAGTCAGTGTAATATATGTTCATTACCTTAAAAGAATCTGTGACCTTTTAAAAAAAAGATTAGGTGGACATGAAAACAAGAGCCTTGTTAAACTATATTTACAAAACGTGTCAGTGGTTCACTATCAACACGTGTCATAATATGCACAATTTGTAAATATCATTGTGGCTTTTTAGGTCGAACCTCGCAGACAGCACAGGATCTGTTTATAAAAGACATACTGTGGGTTTACCAAGAGCTTCTAGCCTGCCCATTGCTTACCATTGGTTGTCTTTATTACCACTCTCATTGGCTTGCTTATTTAATGGCTTTCCTTGTCTTAGTGTGTCCCTAGCCTGAAGGATAGCCCCTTTGCCATCTCTCTAATGGTCTGTCTTCTATACTTTCATTGTTCACTTTTAAGGAACTAGAGGTATATTCACAAGAATGTGTGATAACTTCCGCAAGAGTAGCGTACACAACTTTCAACATCGAAGCCCATCGCAGGAAAATAACTCTGTGTCAACATGGAATTCACAACACGGCAATAGAATGCGATAGTCTTCCGAATCCGCGGTCAATGTCCGCAATACAACCACCTCGATGGAAACAAAAATCACACACCACAACACCAAAAAACATGCGATATGCCCAAGCTAAATAAGGAAACCAGCGATAAGCAACGCCAGGCCTGCAACACACACCTGGCAGGTGGGTAAAATCACCATAAAACTAGAAAAAACACCCAAACACAAACTGATCAACACCCATGAACCATGAAGGCAGCCGGAGCAGGCGCAGAGGATGAGCACAACCCCACAAGCACCCCGGACGACCAGCCCTGGACCTCGGGGACAGGGAAGGGCAAGGACAAGAAGAAGAGGAAGACAAAGTTCATTCCGCAGGTGAACAGGATCATAGTCACAGAAGTGATGGAACAACATCAACAACTTTTTGTCACCTCCAACGTGTCATTGGGCACCAAAAAAGGAATATGGCAGGACATCGTGGACAAGGTGAATGCTGTCGGGGAGCACAAAAGGACAATGGATGAGGTCAAGAGGTGATGGAATGACATCTAGCGGCGGACCAAGGAGAAACTCTCTGCCAACCGGAAGGCAGCAATGCCCAGCGCCACAGCTCGAGCTGGATGACATGGAGAAGCTGGTGTTGACAGTCATCAGTGTGGCGACTGTGGCCGGAGTCCTCACCCAGATCTACAGACTGTCACAATGGACAATGCCATGCTGTCTGAATGTCAACATGTACCATGCGGCTACATACATGTGGACACATCGTAATACACCTCCTGCAGAGCAGTCCAAGCCACTCTTCACTGATGACGGGGAGGACAACACCAGCATTGACACCCAAGCCATCCATCATGGACCTCATCCAAAACTCACCTCCAGGATCAGGGCAGGTCAACTGCATCGAGGAGACCCCACCCACTACCCAAAGCACCCAGCACGACGCACCCACAGTCCCAGCACCCCCCCCCACCAAGACTCCCAGGAACAACACATGGCCTTCCAACTCTGTGTGCTGCAGTGCCAGAGGGAGAACGCAGAGCAGGTGCGGTTGGGCTTTGGCAAAATGGCAACCAAACTTGACGCCATCCTTGGGTGTGTATCTCCGCTACATGGTCTCCAACGAGCCCTGACTGACATCGCTGGAGTCATGATGTGGAGAGAAGAACACCTGTCCTCTCAGAGTGGCTCCAGCGATACCAGCCGTGAGCTGCCACAGATGCGGAGGCTCAGGGAGGACATGGTGCAGATGGAGGCGGAAAGGATGGCAGCCACCACTGAACATCAGCGAAATGTAGCTGGGATCTACCATGCCCTGCAGATCCTCATCATGGCATTGCTGCCACAAGGTGGGGTGATGTTGAATGCTGCTGCCCCCACACCATCCACATCCCCGCCCACTGGTGTGCCTATGCCTCCCTGTGCGGCTGCCTAACCACTCCGGCACCTGGTGTGCCTATGCCTCCTAGTGCGACAGGCCTAACCACTCCGGCACCTGAGGTGTCAGTGCCTCCCTGTGCTGCAGGCCTAACTACTCCGGCAACTGAGGTGTCAGTTCCACACAGTGCGGCAGGCCTAACTACTCCGGCACCTGAGGTGTCAGTGCCACACAGTGCCACAGATACAACACCTCCAGCACCTGAGGTGTCAGTGCCACACAGTGCCACAGATAGACCACCTCCAGCACCAGAGGTGTCAGTGCCACACAGTGCCGCAGCCGGTACAGCAACCCCCCAGGTGGCAGGGAACATATCCGGGGACAAGGACTTTGATGGGCTTGTGATCAGAATGACTCAGTAGCATTCTTTTCCGCCACCTGGCCTGTTCCTGGTTGGTCCCGCACGTGGCCTCATGACCTTCTACTGACCCCCGATTCACTCAGATGCACTCACCTTTGACAACGACATGGCCCGTCACATCCAGTTTGATGACCAATTACGTGGCGACCAGACTGTGGACTGCACCCCTCCACTTCTGCAGTACTTGTCTTCCACAGATGGACTCTGGCTGGCCCTCCACGTTCCCAGATAGTGTGGCGTATTTGGCAGTGCCCTGTACTGATGTGCAATAAACATCCCGTGACGCACTGCTGTGTCATGTCTTTCCTCATTCATGTATGTATGTGTAGATGAATGTAGGGACAGTGATTTCCCTTTCGTCAATGATGCACATCCTGTGGGATGACAGTCAGAGGGTGCGACATGGCAATTTGTGTCACGGGTCCTGTGGACACCACAACAGGGACACACACAGCAGCCACTTTCTTGTCCGGACATGGGCTAAACTACGCCCAGTGCCCACGAGTCATTTTTGCCAGCCCTGCCCTGTTTCGGTGTACGGCAGGCCAGACCACTCCGCTCACGCTCCCAGGGGGGGCCTCCTTGCTACCCATCACAGGCATAGTTGCTGGTGGTGTGCAGGTCACTGGTCTAGTTGTCAGCATGTCGCAGCCACTCCATGAGGGCAGGTCTGCACACACATCACACCCACCCGGCACAGGCGTCAAAGGCCATGTGATCCTGCAAATATAAGGGGCCGACAACGTTACATACCCCTCTGCCAGTGGTGACTGGATGGCAGACCCTAGGCCTTGAGGCCGGCACTGGCCTGCCACCATGTGGCACTGACTGGGTTTGCTCAGGGTTTGTGGCAGATGCTGCATTGTGGCCGGCACTTGCACCCCGCCACGGGATGGTGACTTAGGGTGCACTGAGTCATTGGCACCTTGCGCTGCAGAGCGGGGGTTCAGCCTGTGATGATGACCTATCTTGGCGGTCCGGACTGCCCAGGATTTGTGTGCCTTGCTAGACCACAGTGTAGGCAGCAACAGCATCCTGCGCGGGCCTACCACACCGTGGCCCCGCTTCTGGGGTCACAGAGTTAGTGGCACCCATTGGGCTGAGCGGCTGTGCAGGCTGCGATGTTGCCGGGTGCCCTGGTTCATACCATGCCATGGTGTAATATAGTCCCAGCACCGGACGTGTTACCTGGTGGCCAGCGCAGCGTGGATACATGGTGCTGAGGGTGCCATGTCTGCGGGCCCCGGCCTTGTGGCTTGCAGTGGTACATAGTGGGGCCTGCAGTCTACATGCCAGTGGCGTTAGGTGAGCAGTGAGGCCCAGGTATGCATGGGCGAGCATGCTCTGATGGGCGGCGGTAGGATCTGGGATGCCTCTGCCTGGGTGTGCATGGGCGGGCTGGCAATGTTGTCTTGTGCAAGTGTGTGTACTGTGCCAGTCATGTCTCTGGACTCTGTTTCAGATGTCAGCTTGTCTGAGATGTACGCACCAGCAAGTGGTTGGAGACACACCGGTGGCAGCAGGTGAGCTGTGTGGCCTTGGTGTGCAGGGTCGTCTCTCTCTCTCTCTCTCTCTCTCTCTCTCTCTCTCTCTCTCTCTCCCTCTCCCCCTCTCTTCTTCTCTCTCTCTCTCTCTCTTTCTCCCCCTCTCTTCTTCTCTCTCTTTCTCTCTCTTAATCCCCCTCTCTTCTTCTCTCTCTCCCCCTCTCTCCCTTTCTTATTCTCTATCTCCCCCTCTCCCCCTCTCTTCTTCTCTCTCTCCCCCCTCTCTTCTTCTCTCTCTACATCTCTCCCCCTCTCTTCATCTCTCTCTCTCTCTCCCCTTCGTTCTCGTCTGTCCTTTGATGTGCGCAGGACACTCCTCCTCATCATGTTTTTTGTCTTGTAGGCTGTGACCTACGGAATGTGTCGAGGGGAGCCCCATGTGTCTTAATTTGATTTCTGTGTTGTTTCAATAAAGTTTAATTGTTTGCTTCGATAGTGAATATGTGATGGTCATTTCTGTGCCGACACATGCATGTCACCAGTTGTGATTGTGCAACATCAGGCTGATTATTTGGTACATGTTTAGGTGTAGCTGATGTGACATGTCCTTCCCTGGGGGGCGTCCTGTGTGTGGTGGCGTGGGTGTTGTGGCCCTCTTGGGTGTCCGGTGAGCATAATCAGTTGCTCCATGGCATCTGTTGCCCTTCCGATGACGCCCTGGGCTGGGCTCCCTATTGTGGTGCAGGCTGCCGTCTGACTTTACACCAGGTCAGAGCAGGTGTAAAATTCCTGCTGATAACATGCCTTATCGCGTATTTTGTGTTCTTATCGCTGATCTGTCTGGCCATTGTGACCGTTGAGGTGTGGTGTAGTTGGGGCTTTGTGCACAGGAATACCTACTCTGGATCTCATTAGCGATAGTTACGGGGGTCCTCTGTGGCGATGTTTTTTGCGGCTGCTATCGTTGGAAAACTGGTGCTGTGGTCTGTTAGCACCTGCTTGTGAATGGTGGGGTAAATTCATCGCGACTTTGGCTGCGCAAAACTGCCATTAATTCGGCGATAGCTCCTTGTGAATATGCCCCTAGGTTTTTCTTTTGTGCTAGCACTGCAGAGGAGTGCTTGTATTTTCCTGCTCTTGCCCTCTTGTGCTTCCGCCCCCAAATGCCTCTCTGTGCTGCTGTCTTCTTTGTGTGCTACAGGCTCTGCCTCATGTCCTCCTTTCCCTCACCAAACTCCCCCCTCACCATGTTATTTTCTCTCTCATGTGGTTCTACCCCTGCCCTCCGTGTTGCGTTCCCTCATGTGTTTGCTTTTCCTTTCATCCACACTGACTCTATGTTGCCTCCCAACCACACCGCTCCCAAATTGCCCCCCACCCACCCCTCAGCTTTTTTGTTTCTTTGTTTAAGAATTGTTTTTTGGTAGGGCCATACAGAAAATTGCTGCTGGTTCCTCCACCCTAAAAAAGGCACTTTCGCTCGACATCAGTTTCCTTTTTTTTAATTTACCAATCCATATCGTATAGATCATTTTGAAAAAATATGGTGCCCACATCATTTTGTAGCTCCACATGCCTGGTGACGCTTGCACTTACCAACAAAATGACGTGATCAGCTCTGTAATTGTGCATTTGTTTATTTATTAACTTCTGGCAGGCTGAACAACATCTTGCTGATGCTGTACAGCACAGCTTTCCAAACTGTGTGTCCCGACACAGTACTGTGTCGCCTGCAAGTGGTGGGTGTCTCGCAGGGGAGTGAACGAGTTTTCAAGAGGAGAATTTGGAGTCGAAGTAGTCTATGATATAGATATGTGCCCTGTAAGCTGGGGTGAGGTGACAGAGGGAGTAAGACAGAGAGAGAGGGAGACGAAGGGAGCTAGAGGGAGTAAGACAGGGAGTGAGGGAGACAGAGGGTGCAATAGAGAGAGGGAGCTAGAGGGAGTAAGACAGAGAGAGAGGGAGCTAGACATAGAGAGGGAGCTACAGGGAGTAAGACAGAGAGAGAGGGAGCTAGAGGGAGCAAGACATAAAGAGAGGGAGCTAGAGGGAGTAAGACATAGAGAGAGGGAGCTAGAGGGAGTAAGACAGAGAGAGAGGGAGCTAGAGGGAGAAAGACAGAGAGAGGGGGAGCTAGAGGGAGTAAGACAAAGAGAGAGGGAGCTAGAGAGAGTAAGACAGAGCGAGAGGGAGACAGAGGGAGTTAGAGGCAGTAAGACAGAGAGAGAGGGAGCTAGAGGGAGTAAGATATAGAGAGAGGGAGCTAGAGGGAGTAAGACAGAGAGAGAGGGAGCTAGATGGAGTAAGACAGAGAGAGGCAGCTAGAGGGAGTAAGACAGAGAGAGGGAGCTAGAGGGAGCAAGAGAGAGAGGGAGCTACGGGGAGTAAGCCAGAGAGAGGGAGCAAGAGGGAGTAAGACAGAGAAAGAGGGAGCTAGAGTGAGCAAGACAGAGAGAGAGGGAGCTAGAGGGAGTAAGACAGAGAGAGAGGGAGCTAGAGGGAATAAGATAGAGAGAGAGGGAGCTAGAGGGAGTAAGACAGAGAGAGAGGGAGCTAGATGGAGTAAGACAGAGAGATGGAGCTAGAGGGAGAGGGAGCTAGAGGGAGCAAGATAGAGAGAGAGGGAGCTAGAGGGAGTAAGAGAGAGAGAGGGAGCTAGAGGGAGCAAGCCAGAGAGAGGGGGCTAGAGGGAGTAAGACAGAGAGCGAGGGAGCTAGAGGGAATACGACCGAAAGAGAGGGAGCTAGAGGGAGCAAGACAGAGAGAGAGGGGGCTAGAGGGAGTAAGGCAGAGAGAGAGGGAGCTAGAGGGAGCAAGACAGATAGAGGGAGCTAGAGGGAGCAAGGCAGAGAGAGAGGGAGCTAGAGGGAGCAAGACAGAGAGAGAGGGAGCAAGACAGAGAGAGTGAGCTAGAGGGAGCAAGACAGAGAGAGAGGGAGACAGAGGAAACTAGAGGAAGTAAGACAGAGAGAGAGGGAGCTAGAGGGAGTAAGACAGATAGAGAGGGAGTTAGAGGGAGCAAGACAGAGAGAGAGAGGGAGCTAGAGGGAGCAAGACAGAGAGAGAGGGATTTAGAGGGAGCTAGAGGGAGCAAAACAGAGAGAGAGGGAGCTAAAGGGAGAGAGGGAGAGGGAGCTAGATTGAGTAAGAGGGAGCAAGACAGAGAGAGAGGGAGCAAGACAGAGAGAGAGAGAGAGAGGGAGCTAGAGGGAGTAAGACAGAGAGAGATGGAGGTAGAGGGAGTAAGACAGAGAGAGAGTGAGCCAGAGGGAGCAAGACAGAGAGAAAGAGTGAGCTAGAGGGAGCAAGACAGAGAGAGAGGGAGCTAGAGGGAGCAAGACAGAGAGAGGGGAAGCTAGTGGGAGCAAGACAGAGAGAGAGGGAGCTAGAGGGAGCAAGACAGAGAGAGAGGCAGCTAGAGGGAGTAAGACAGTGAACCCCACGAACTCCCCTTAGGTGTTTCGGGCTCGCTACGCTCGCTCGCTACACTGCCTTACTGTGTCCCAAAATGATGCATTTCCAAAAAGTGTGTCCCCAACATGAAAAGTTTGGAAAGCTGTGCTGTACAATGTCACAAAAAGGCATTGTCAAAGCCAAAGTGGTTGCAAAGGCGAGGCCTATTGGCATTCCCAATGCTTGCTTCTAAGAGCTGTGCCAAGGGGAGCAGAACATCCCTCATGTTAAAATTGGTGAACACGGTCAAGACAGACATGAATACCAGTCGTCACAATCCCAAATATACAGATGTGATCTTTGGAGCTGATGGAGGACAGCAGGGGAGAGGTGGTGTGTGTATCTTGAGCCTGTGACGCAGCACATTGCTGGACCTGATATAAAGAACACGACGTGATTACTAAATTACAGCTGGGCAGCTCTACAGCAATGGAGCTGTTGACAGGCCATTCATATCTTGCTTGGAGGTGTGCCATTTCTCCTAGCAGCTGTGAGCCTGCGTGCTTTTACTCCATGAGCTCTTATTGACGTCGCTATCGACACTGCTAATGCAGAACAACTATTTTGCTCTTTCTAGCATATATCGTCATGAGACAGCGCTTACGCATGTCTTAAAGCTGCAGAACATTCTCAAACACTTGTCATAGTGGCTTGCTGATTAAGGACTGGACACGACCCAAAACAGCGGCATTCGATCAGTTACATTGCTGAAGTCACTTATGCGCTGTACTCCATGACAGCATTTCATCTAAAATATCAAATTAGGATGACACTGAGCCGAAACATGTGTTGGATTTAGCTGCAGTGAGGAAGGTAGGCTTGAAGGGCTAACAGGGAGGGTGAAAGTTAGCAGTAGGTCTAGCCTGCTGGATGATCTGTTTAAAGCTCAGGCGAAGATGGAAGTCTTGAGGCGATCAAAGCACATTTTGGTCAAACATATTGGTATTAGAATTGATAGTTGTTATAGAAAATTAAGAGAAACTTAGAGGAAATTGTGTATTTTGCCTTTGTCATTCAGAAGGAAAATGATGGGAATAGTTAATTTACGTTGTAGATAGTATTAGCAAGCTACGATCAAATCATTATGACTTATTATTTACAGTTTTTTAACTTGTTGAGAAACACTTTATTTATTAATTGGGTGGGTTCTGGCTTCTTAATAGTTGTAGTAGATAATTTAACCGGGATGTTTTGTAACTCGATATTTACACATAATTAATGCTAGCATACATACTGTGTCATTGCCCATATGTTCCTTATTGTGTGTTTCATTAACCCATTGCTATTTTGTTTTTGTGACTGTTTGCAGTGACGGCATGCACTGCTTATCTGGACAGTTCTGCCTTGGAGAAGGCAGCAGTCCCTCACTTGTGACAGAGGGAGATGGGGTCAGTAAGACTGCTGACCCACCCCACTCTGTGATGAGGTTGCAGTGATTGACACTCTGCCCTGGGCACTTTGAGGCTTACAACTGAAGCGCCAGGTTTGAGGCAATCCGTGACGCTCCCGCTGGTCATGACAAGTAGGGCCTCTAGGTGCTTTGCTAGGCTGAATATATCAGGAACTGTGACAACTTCAGTCCAGCAAAATTCAGCTCAGGCAGCCAGTACCCTGCACATTTAGCAGCAAAGTTCAGCTCAGGCAGCCAGTAGCCTACACATTTAGCACCTGTCTAGCTCATGGCTTCCTTACCTGAAAATAAAGAGTGTCTGTTAGGCTGACCTTTGCTCAGTCTGACAGACATTCTTTATAGTGGCCATAAGGTGAGGGGGAGGGGCCCTTCAGCCCATTAGGACAGGCAACTGCCTGTTTGAAACCCACTAAAGCATTAGCCTTATTACACACTTTCACACATTTTAAGCAAAGTCTTGTTTTGTTATTCCATGTTGTGCATTGCATATTTTAGACAAACCATATTAGTTAGTGTAACCCAGTTCTGAAATTGGTACATTGAAGTGAGGATTTCGGAAAGTAGTAAAGTCCGCAGTTGCTGGCGATACATGCATCTGTTTCGCCAAGTCCTTCTCTCGCCTGTCCCATGAGAAGAGTCTGGCACCTGCTCTAAAGTGTCTATCTGTTTTACAGATTTTGGTTCAAGATCATGGGGATCAGAAAAAGCACATAGTCTATTATTCCGCAGCGCTGGACCCAGCCGCGACTGGCCTACTACCATGCCTACTCTCTGTAGCCGCTTCGGCCCATCTTTTTGAAGACTCTGAAAACACTGTAATTCTTGTCTGGTGTCTCACTCGAATCTCACATCTCTGATGCCCACCTTCAAAGAGAGAACCTTATAATTGTCTTGTTGTAAACGTTTATGCAACCAAACCCTTGTGTTAGTTTTACTGACACTCCCATACCGAACTGCGAATTAATGTATTTTGTGAATCATTCATGTCTAGGAAAGCAGAAGGTGTCCTAGTTACAGGTTATGCTGCGCTTAAGTTGAAAGCTGCTGCTTGCCCCATGTTTGTTCTGTTCAGGTGGCCAGCACTCTTAGCACTCACTCAAGTCTGTATTCTGGCAGAGAAAAAGATTGTAAGCATGTACACAAACTCAAAGTATGTACATGGAGTGACACATGAATAGGAGCTCCTCTGGATGCAAAGACAATTTCTAACATCTCCCGTGCAAGCCCTTAAAAATGGTCAATTGTACAGAATTTGTTGAATGCTTTGATGTCGCCCCAACAAGTTGCAGTCATTAAGTGCGCTTCTCAACAATACCCAGATGATGAAGTGTCCCAAGGAAATGTCCATGCTGATTTAGCCACCAGAAAGGCTGCCTTTCATAGCAAATGATGCTATTATGTTTGTTGTAGACTGGTTTGCTTCCCATACCTTCTCTAACAAATTTGTTTCTTGCAGAATCACGCCTGGGAGAGTGAGAAACAATTCTAGATTAAGCAGGAGAGCACAAGTGACCCTGAGGAAGTTTGGAGAGACCACGAAGGGTGGGTCGTCGCATTGTAATATCTACTCTCCAACCCTGCAAAGTTGTATCATGGAGCTAACCATGTTTGTAGGGACAGCAGTATCCATCCTGCAGCAACCTGCTGTTATGTACCCTTCTTCCCTTCTGTGGCTCAAAATAATTGTCACTCCTGTTTCACCAACCAGTCCATAATGCTGCGAATGTGATCAAGATCACCTCCACCGTGCACCATCCCCCTTGGGGCTCATTTGTCCACCTCCAAATAGATTTTATCCAAATCCCTAAAAGGGCTTCATATTCTTGTTTGTTGGTGATAGTGTGCATGTTTTCTGGGTGGAAACTTAGCCCTGAAGAAGGGCAGATGCTATTACGTTTGCAAAATGTTTATTTACGAACTTTGTTCCACATTGCCTTTTAGGTGACCGAGGAACACACTTCCTCATCTGTAGTTCAGGATGTTGCAAAGCCTTAGGAAAAAAAAAATACCCCTGCGCCTACTGTCCAGAGCCACTGTTCAAGGTAGAGGGGAACAGCAGTGCCATCAATATAATGTAGCGAAGTTATGTTCTGAGACTAAATGGAAATAGCCTGATGCCCTACCTCTAGCTCTGTTTGTTATGGCTATGCCAACCCAGAAAACTAAATTGAGCCCATAAGCGGTAGTTATGCATCACCTTGTGATATCCTCAAACCCTACTATCTCAACTTAGTTGGGTTTACAATTGAATAATGCTGCAGTTCTACAATGGTGTAGAAAGCTTGCATTCTTGCTTTATAATTTCCATACTCCAGTTCAAGCTGGCCTACCTCAGTGCCCAACCAACGATTGCCATACTCTCCAGCCTGGTGGTCTTCAACCGGTGTATTCCCTTCTGTAAAGGGGCATATGGCAGGGTGTAGCAGCACCAATGGCAGACACCACAAACCATACCCTTAGCACCATAGGAGAGATTGCATATCATCACATGCAGCTTCACTTGCAGCACTGGCCATTAACAGATTCTTTCTCACCTTCTTCACCAAGCTAAGTGACAGTGCTTGGGGGATAGCCTACTGAGCACAGTATTCCAGCAACATAATTGTAAGTGTAGAAGCGACACACAAGGATGCTACAATGCCCATAGCACCTTCATATTATGGTATGTTATGTTAGGATCATTTATTACGCGCACAGATGCTCCAGCAAAGGAGCGTCCTGGCGCCCGACAAGGTAACAACACAACACAACTGTAGAAAATTTAAGGGAACAGAAAAGTCTTGACAGCTCTACGGAAGGAGAGCAAATCACCAAGGGCACGTATCTCTAGAGGAAGAGAATTCCACAGGACAGCGGCACGTACTTGAAATGAGCGGCCGCTTAAAACGGGGGATGACTGCAAGTTCAAGGTCCGATGATCTTAAAGAACGGACCGGGACATAAGGAGACAAGAGATTCGAAAGAATCAAAGCAGGAGAGCCCTTAAGGATCTTGTAGGCCACACAGAGTGCTTTGAACTGGATCCTTTGCGCAATCGGCAGCCAATGCAGAGAACGCAGAGTGTTAGTAGTAGAGCAGAATCTGGGTAAGCCCACAACTGCTCTAGCCGCTGCATTCTGTACGCGCTGAAGGCGGGTGATTTCGCCCGATTCAGCCCTACCAGAAGGGAGCTGGCATAATCGAGTCGAGAGATCACCGTAGCCTGCACCACGAGTTGCCTGGTTGTCGCATCAAAGAATTTTAGTACAGGACGAAGGCCACGCAGGATGCCAAAGCAGCAAGCCGCTGTACGCTTTGTATGGCAGACAAAGGTGAGAGTTGGGTCAAGCCACGCCCCAAGATTTTTTAGCTCCGAAACCGGAGTTGGCGTGGGACCCAGATCCGAAGGCCACCACCTGTCACCCCAGAGTTCCGTTTGCTTGCCAAAGATTATAATTTCCGTCTTTTTTGCGTTCAGCTGGAGGCAGTTGGAAGTCATCCAGCTGGCGACCGCCCGAAGTCCGTTCTGGAATCTAGGGGCATCCACGTCAGCGTCCCCGCTGAGCGTGACCGCTAACTGAGTGTCGTCAGCATATGACACCATAGTCATACCCCAGCGCTTGACGACCTCAGCCAGCGGTCTCACGTAAAGGTTGAATAACGTGGGACTCGGCGAGGAACCCTGAGGGACTCCAAGATCCAGGGGATAGAATTTGGACTGATGGGGCGGAACGGCCACGCAAAAAGATCGGTTGGCAAGGAAAGAACGGAACCACTGGAGTGCAGGGCCGGCGACGCCTGCTTCCTCCAGACGTTGCAAGAGGGTCTGGTGAGAGACGGTGTCAAAGGCGGCGCTCAGATCTAATAACACCAGCGCCGCCGTTTGACCCGCATCGAGCACGGAGCGCAGATGTTCCACCATAAAGAGGAGGGCTGTCTCCGTGCTGTGTCCAGCTCGAAATCCATTCTGCGTGCTGTCTAGGATGTTAGCCCGTAAAAGATGGTCCGAGAGGGCTATATTGACATGCGCCTCCGCTACCTTAGCCGGCCACGGAAGGAGAGAAATTGGGCGATAGTTCTCAGGTTTACTGGCGTCCAAAGTTGGTTTCTTTAGGATGGGCGTGACCACCGCCTGTTTCCACTTAGCGGGGACCAGACCAGATGCTAATGAGGTATTAATCAACGAGCAAACCGGCGAAAGACCATGGGATGCTAGGTCTTTAAACAAAGCTGGCCTTAGAGGGTCGGCCGGGGACCCAGTCTTGACCTGCTGAGCCAATTTCTCAAAGCTTTCCGGTGTTAAACTAGGAAAAGAATGTAGGACATCCTGCACTGGAAGCTTAGAAGGTCCACCAACAGGAGGTAAAACCATAGGAAAGGCTCTGTAGATGGCGCGGACTTTTTCCAAGAAAAAGGCCGCCAAGGTTTCACAATGTGAAATAGAACCGTATTCGTTCGCTAAAACCTTTTTTGCCACTAGATCTTTAAGAGCCTTAAAGATGGTTTTAGAGGGGTTGGTGCTATTGCGGAATTGAAGGGCGTAGAATGCCGCACGGGTTCTGCAGACAGCACGATGATAGGATTTTACGACGGCCAAATACAGAACTTTTTTGTTACTGTCATAAGTTTTTCGCCATTGTCGCTCTGCACGTCTACAAGTGCTTTTGAGTGCCCGCAGAGATTCATCATACCAGGGACTAGGGTCCCTTGACCACGTTTGCACAAAGCTATCGGGATGAGGGAGTCAAGGGCCCTGGTAACCCATTCACAGAACCGATCATAGCCCAAATCCACGGTTTCAGACGGACCCAACGGGTCGGCTGACAAAAGATGATAGAAGTCGTCAAGTTTGAGTTTATTCCAACACCGTCTAGGGATAGTACGAACTGTGGGTTTAAGAGGGGGCTCATTCATTGGGCACCGGATTCGCACCAAAAAATGATCCGTCCAGGCCAAGGGGGATGGAATAAAGGCACTAGCCTCCGCCAGATTTGTAAAAAAAGGGTCTAACGTATGACCACCTACATGGGTGGGATGCGAGACCAACTGAACTAGCTGGAAAGCCTCAAGGTCAGCCACAGAGCTATTCACCGCAGGTATGGTCAGGTTGTCATAATGAAGATTTAGATCCCCAAGAATGGAAAAGTTGGCACAGCCTGCTGCCAGCGAGCTAATAGCATCAGGGAGGGCCTCCCTGAAAGCCGCATCGCTACCAGGGGGGTGATAAATCAATAAGCCCGAGAAAGCAAAATGGGGCGTGATGGCAATCTTGAACAATTGCAAAAAACACAATTGATGGACAGAATGTAGAACAATGTCATACATTCATCCCAGTACAAGGATCTGGGCCTAAATCCATCATTTTTTTGCACTCCACACCACCCTGGGTTAGACACTGGCTATATGCAAATCAGCTCTGACCCTGTGCCTCATGGGAACAGTTCAGTCCGAACTACCAAGCCATGTCTTTCCCAGACCGGAATCAAGCATCCAAGGACCGGTTTCTGGCTATCAGCCTTCATCAGCCTGGATAGCTTGACTCCAGTGGTGTGGAGAGCCTGGGACTCACGTCTGAGCATACCCAGCCCACTCGGGGTGAAAATTGCAAAAAACACAGTTGATGGACAGAATGTAGAACAATGTCATACATTCATCCCAGTACAAGGATCTGGGCCTAAATCCATCGTTTTTTTGCACTCCACACCACCCTGGGTTAGACACTGGCTATATGCAAATCAGCTCTGACCCTGTGCCTCATGGGAACAGTCCAGTCCGAACTACCAAGCCATGTCTTTCCCAGACCGGAATCAAGCATCCAAGGACCGGTTTCTGGCTATCAGCCTTCATCAGCCTGGATAGCTTGACTCCAGTGGTGTGGAGAGCCCGGGACTCACGTCTGAGCATACCCAGCCCACTCGGGGTGAAAATTGCAAAAAACACAGTTGATGGACAGAATGTAGAACAATGTCATACATTCATCCCAGTACAAGGATCTGGGCCTAAATCCATCGTTTTTTTGCACTCCACACCACCCTGGGTTAGACACTGGCTATATGCAAATCAGCTCTGACCCTGTGCCTCATGGGAACAGTCCAGTCCGAACTACCAAGCCATGTCTTTCCCAGACCGGAATCAAGCATCCAAGGACCGGTTTCTGGCTATCAGCCTTCATCAGCCTGGATAGCTTGACTCCAGTGGTGTGGAGAGCCTGGGACTCACGTCTGAGCATACCCAGCCCACTCGGGGTGAAAATTGCAAAAAACACAGTTGATGGACAGAATGTAGAACAATGTCATACATTCATCCCAGTACAAGGATCTGGGCCTAAATCCATCGTTTTTTTGCACTCCACACCACCCTGGGTTAGACACTGGCTATATGCAAATCAGCTCTGACCCTGTGCCTCATGGGAACAGTCCAGTCCGTACTACCAAGCCATGTCTTTCCCAGACCGGAATCAAGCATCCAAGGACCGGTTTCTGGCTATCAGCCTTCATCAGCCTGGATAGCTTGACTCCAGTGGTGTGGAGAGCCTGGGACTCACGTCTGAGCATACCCAGCCCACTCGGGGTGAAAATTGCAAAAAACACAGTTGATGGACAGAATGTAGAACAATGTCATACATTCATCCCAGTACAAGGATCTGGGCCTAAATCCATCGTTTTTTTGCACTCCACACCACCCTGGGTTAGACACTGGCTATATGCAAATCAGCTCTGACTCTGTGCCTCATGGGAACAGTCCAGTCCGAACTACCAAGCCATGTCTTTCCCAGACCGGAATCAAGCATCCAAGGACCGGTTTCTGGCTATCAGCCTTCATCAGCCTGGATAGCTTGACTCCAGTGGTGTGGAGAGCCCGGGACTCACGTCTGAGCATACCCAGCCCACTCGGGGTGAAAATTGCAAAAAACACAGTTGATGGACAGAATGTAGAACAATGTCATACATTCATCCCAGTACAAGGATCTGGGCCTAAATCCATCGTTTTTTTGCACTCCACACCACCCTGGGTTAGACACTGGCTATATGCAAATCAGCTCTGACCCTGTGCCTCATGGGAACAGTCCAGTCCGAACTACCAAGCCATGTCTTTCCCAGACCGGAATCAAGCATCCAAGGACCGGTTTCTGGCTATCAGCCTTCATCAGCCTGGATAGCTTGACTCCAGTGGTGTGGAGAGCCTGGGACTCACGTCTGAGCATACCCAGCCCACTCGGGGTGAAAATTGCAAAAAACACAGTTGATGGACAGAATGTAGAACAATGTCATACATTCATCCCAGTACAAGGATCTGGGCCTAAATCCATCGTTTTTTTGAACTCCACACCACCCTGGGTTAGACACTGGCTATATGCAAATCAGCTCTGACCCTGTGCCTCATGGGAACAGTCCAGTCCGTACTACCAAGCCATGTCTTTCCCAGACCGGAATCAAGCATCCAAGGACCGGTTTCTGGCTATCAGCCTTCATCAGCCTGGATAGCTTGACTCCAGTGGTGTGGAGAGCCTGGGACTCACGTCTGAGCATACCCAGCCCACTCGGGGTGAAAATTGCAAAAAACACAGTTGATGGACAGAATGTAGAACAATGTCATACATTCATCCCAGTACAAGGATCTGGGCCTAAATCCATCGTTTTTTTGCACTCCACACCACCCTGGGTTAGACACTGGCTATATGCAAATCAGCTCTGACCCTGTGCCTCATGGGAACAGTCCAGTCAGAACTACCAAGCCATGTCTTTCCCAGACCGGAATCAAGCATCCAAGGACCGGTTTCTGGCTATCAGCCTTCATCAGCCTGGATAGCTTGACTCCAGTGGTGTGGAGAGCCTGGGACTCACGTCTGAGCATACCCAGCCCACTCGGGGTGAAAATTGCAAAAAACACAGTTGATGGACAGAATGTAGAACAATGTCATACATTCATCCCAGTACAAGGATCTGGGCCTAAATCCATCGTTTTTTTGCACTCCACACCACCCTGGGTTAGACACTGGCTATATGCAAATCAGCTCTGACCCTGTGCCTCATGGGAACAGTCCAGTCCGAACTACCAAGCCATGTCTTTCCCAGACCGGAATCAAGCATCCAAGGACCGATTTCTGGCTATCAGCCTTCATCAGCCTGGATAGCTTGACTCCAGTGGTGTGGAGAGCCTGGGACTCACGTCTGAGCATACCCAGCCCACTCGGGGTGAAAATTGCAAAAAACACAGTTGATGGACAGAATGTAGAACAATGTCATACATTCATCCCAGTACAAGGATCTGGGCCTAAATCCATCGTTTTTTTGCACTCCACACCACCCTGGGTTAGACACTGGCTATATGCAAATCAGCTCTGACCCTGTGCCTCATGGGAACAGTCCAGTCCGAACTACCAAGCCATGTCTTTCCCAGACCGGAATCAAGCATCCAAGGACCGGTTTCTGGCTATCAGCCTTCATCAGCCTGGATAGCTTGACTCCAGTGGTGTGGAGAGCCTGGGACTCACGTCTGAGCATACCCAGCCCACTCGGGGTGAAAATTGCAAAAAACACAGTTGATGGACAGAATGTAGAACAATGTCATACATTCATCCCAGTACAAGGATCTGGGCCTAAATCCATCGTTTTTTTGCACTCCACACCACCCTGGGTTAGACAATGGCTATATGCAAATCAGCTCTGACCCTGTGCCTCATGGGAACAGTCCAGTCCGAACTACCAAGCCATGTCTTTCCCAGACCGGAATCAAGCATCCAAGGACCGGTTTCTGGCTATCAGCCTTCATCAGCCTGGATACCTTGACTCCAGTGGTGTGGAGAGCCTGGGACTCACGTCTGAGCATACCCAGCCCACTCGGGGTGAAAATTGCAAAAAACACAGTTGATGGACAGAATGTAGAACAATGTCATACATTCATCGCAGTACAAGGATCTGGGCCTAAACTCATCGTTTTTTTGCACTCCACACCACCCTGGGTTAGACACTGGCTATATGCAAATCAGCTCTGACCCTGTGCCTCATGGGAACAGTCCAGTCCGAACTACCAAGCCATGTCTTTCCCAGACCGGAATCAAGCATCCAAGGACCGGTTTCTGGCTATCAGCCTTCATCAGCCTGGATAGCTTGACTCCAGTGGTGTGGAGAGCCTGGGACTCACGTCTGAGCATACCCAGCCCACTCGGGGTGAAAATTGCAAAAAACACAGTTGATGGACAGAATGTAGAACAATGTCATACATTCATCCCAGTACAAGGATCTGGGCCTAAATCCATCGTTTTTTTGCACTCCACACCACCCTGGGTTAGACACTGGCTATATATGCAAATCAGCTCTGACCCTGTGCCTCATGGGAACAATCCAGTCCGAACCACCAAGCCATGTCTTTCCCAGACCGGAATCAAGCATCCAAGGACCGGTTTCTGGCTATCAGCCTTCATCAGCCTGGATAGCTTGACTCCAGTGGTGTGGAGAGCCTGGGACTCACGTCTGAGCATACCCAGCCCACTCGGGGTGAAAATTGCAAAAAACACAGTTGATGGACAGAATGTAGAACAATGTCATACATTCATCCCAGTACAAGGATCTGGGCCTAAATCCATCGTTTTTTTGCTCTCCACTCCACCCTGGGTTAGACACTGGCTATATGCAAATCAGCTCTGACCCTGTGCCTCATGGGAACAGTCCAGTCCGAACTACCAAGCCATGTCTTTCCCAGACCGGAATCAAGCATCCAAGGACCGGTTTCTGGCTATCAGCCTTCATCAGCCTGGATAGCTTGACTCCAGTGGTGTGGAGAGCCTGGGACTCACGTCTGAGCATACCCAGCCCACTCGGGGTGAAAATTGCAAAAAACACAGTTGATGGACAGAATGTAGAACAATGTCATACATTCATCCCAGTACAAGGATCTGGGCCTTAATCCATCGTTTTTTTGCACTCCACACCACCCTGGGTTAGACACTGGCTATATGCAAATCAGCTCTGACCCTGTGCCTCATGGGAACAGTCCAGTCAGAACTACCAAGCCATGTCTTTCCCAGACCGGAATCAAGCATCCAAGGACTGGTTTCTGGCTATCAGCCTTCATCAGCCTGGATAGCTTGACTCCAGTGGTGTGGAGAGCCTGGGACTCACGTCTGAGCATACCCAGCCCACTCGGGGTGAAAATTGCAAAAAACACAGTTGATGGACAGAATGTAGAACAATGTCATACATTCATCCCAGTACAAGGATCTGGGCCTAAATCCATCGTTTGTTTGCACTCCACACCACCCTGGGTTAGACACTGGCTATATGCAAATCAGCTCTGACCCTGTGCCTCATGGGAACAGTCCAGTCCGAACTACCAAGCCATGTCTTTCCCAGACCGGAATCAAGCATCCAAGGACCGATTTCTGGCTATCAGCCTTCGTCAGCCTGGATGGCTTGACTCCAGTGGTGTGGAGAGCCTGGGACTCACGTCTGAGCATACCCAGCCCACTCGGGGTGAAAATTGCAAAAAACACAGTTGATGGACAGAATGTAGAACAATGTCATACATTCATCCCAGTACAAGGATCTGGGCCTAAATCCATCGTTTTTTTGCACTCCACACCACCCTGGGTTAGACACTGGCTATATGCAAATCAGCTCTGACCCTGTGCCTCATGGGAACAGTCCAGTCCGAACTACCAAGCCATGTCTTTCCCAGACCGGAATCAAGCATCCAAGGACCGGTTTCTGGCTATCAGCCTTCATCAGCCTGGATAGCTTGACTCCAGTGGTGTGGAGAGCCTGGGACTCACGTCTGAGCATACCCAGCCCACTCGGGGTGAAAATTGCAAAAAACACAGTTGATGGACAGAATGTAGAACAATGTCATACATTCATCCCAGTACAAGGATCTGGGCCTAAATCCATCGTTTTTTTGCACTCCACACCACCCTGGGTTAGACACTGGCTATATGCAAATCAGCTCTGACCCTGTGCCTCATGGGAACAGTCCAGTCCGAACTACCAAGCCATGTCTTTCCCAGACCGGAATCAAGCATCCAAGGACCGGTTTCTGGCTATCAGCCTTCATCAGCCTGGATAGCTTGACTCCAGTGGTGTGGAGAGCCTGGGACTCACGTCTGAGCATACCCAGCCCACTCGGGGTGAAAATTGCAAAAAACACAGTTGATGGACAGAATGTAGAACAATGTCATACATTCATCCCAGTACAAGGATCTGGGCCTAAATCCATCGTTTTTTTGCACTCCACACCACCCTGGGTTAGACACTGGCTATATGCAAATCAGCTCTGACCCTGTGCCTCATGGGAACAGTCCAGTCCGTACTACCAAGCCATGTCTTTTCCAGACCGGAATCAAGCATCCAAGGACCGGTTTCTGGCTATCAGCCTTCATCAGCCTGGATAGCTTGACTCCAGTGGTGTGGAGAGCCTGGGACTCACGTCTGAGCATACCCAGCCCACTCGGGGTGAAAATTGCAAAAAACACAGTTGATGGACAGAATGTAGAACAATGTCATACATTCATCCCAGTACAAGGATCTGGGCCTAAATCCATCGTTTTTTTGCACTCCACACCACCCTGGGTTAGACACTGGCTATATGCAAATCAGCTCTGACCCTGTGCCTCATGGGAACAGTCCAGTCCGAACTACCAAGCCATGTCTTTCCCAGACCGGAATCAAGCATCCAAGGACCGGTTTCTGGCTATCAGCCTTCATCAGCCTGGATAGCTTGACTCCAGTGGTGTGGAGAGCCCGGGACTCACGTCTGAGCATACCCAGCCCACTCGGGGTGAAAATTGCAAAAAACACAGTTGATGGACAGAATGTAGAACAATGTCATACATTCATCCCAGTACAAGGATCTGGGCCTAAATCCATCGTTTTTTTGCACTCCACACCACCCTGGGTTAGACACTGGCTATATGCAAATCAGCTCTGACCCTGTGCCTCATGGGAACAGTCCAGTCCGAACTACCAAGCCATGTCTTTCCCAGACCGGAATCAAGCATCCAAGGACCGGTTTCTGGCTATCAGCCTTCATCAGCCTGGATAGCTTGACTCCAGTGGTGTGGAGAGCCTGGGACTCACGTCTGAGCATACCCAGCCCACTCGGGGTGAAAATTGCAAAAAACACAGTTGATGGACAGAATGTAGAACAATGTCATACATTCATCCCAGTACAAGGATCTGGGCCTAAATCCATCGTTTTTTTGCACTCCACACCACCCTGGGTTAGACACTGGCTATATGCAAATCAGCTCTGACCCTGTGCCTCATGGGAACAGTCCAGTCCGTACTACCAAGCCATGTCTTTCCCAGACCGGAATCAAGCATCCAAGGACCGGTTTCTGGCTATCAGCCTTCATCAGCCTGGATAGCTTGACTCCAGTGGTGTGGAGAGCCTGGGACTCACGTCTGAGCATACCCAGCCCACTCGGGGTGAAAATTGCAAAAAACACAGTTGATGGACAGAATGTAGAACAATGTCATACATTCATCCCAGTACAAGGATCTGGGCCTAAATCCATCGTTTTTTTGCACTCCACACCACCCTGGGTTAGACACTGGCTATATGCAAATCAGCTCTGACCCTGTGCCTCATGGGAACAGTCCAGTCAGAACTACCAAGCCATGTCTTTCCCAGACCGGAATCAAGCATCCAAGGACCGGTTTCTGGCTATCAGCCTTCATCAGCCTGGATAGCTTGACTCCAGTGGTGTGGAGAGCCTGGGACTCACGTCTGAGCATACCCAGCCCACTCGGGGTGAAAATTGCAAAAAACACAGTTGATGGACAGAATGTAGAACAATGTCATACATTCATCCCAGTACAAGGATCTGGGCCTAAATCCATCGTTTTTTTGCACTCCACACCACCCTGGGTTAGACACTGGCTATATGCAAATCAGCTCTGACCCTGTGCCTCATGGGAACAGTCCAGTCCGAACTACCAAGCCATGTCTTTCCCAGACCGGAATCAAGCATCCAAGGACCGATTTCTGGCTATCAGCCTTCATCAGCCTGGATAGCTTGACTCCAGTGGTGTGGAGAGCCTGGGACTCACGTCTGAGCATACCCAGCCCACTCGGGGTGAAAATTGCAAAAAACACAGTTGATGGACAGAATGTAGAACAATGTCATACATTCATCCCAGTACAAGGATCTGGGCCTAAATCCATCGTTTTTTTGCACTCCACACCACCCTGGGTTAGACACTGGCTATATGCAAATCAGCTCTGACCCTGTGCCTCATGGGAACAGTCCAGTCCGAACTACCAAGCCATGTCTTTCCCAGACCGGAATCAAGCATCCAAGGACCGGTTTCTGGCTATCAGCCTTCATCAGCCTGGATAGCTTGACTCCAGTGGTGTGGAGAGCCTGGGACTCACGTCTGAGCATACCCAGCCCACTCGGGGTGAAAATTGCAAAAAACACAGTTGATGGACAGAATGTAGAACAATGTCATACATTCATCCCAGTACAAGGATCTGGGCCTAAATCCATCGTTTTTTTGCACTCCACACCACCCTGGGTTAGACAATGGCTATATGCAAATCAGCTCTGACCCTGTGCCTCATGGGAACAGTCCAGTCCGAACTACCAAGCCATGTCTTTCCCAGACCGGAATCAAGCATCCAAGGACCGGTTTCTGGCTATCAGCCTTCATCAGCCTGGATACCTTGACTCCAGTGGTGTGGAGAGCCTGGGACTCACGTCTGAGCATACCCAGCCCACTCGGGGTGAAAATTGCAAAAAACACAGTTGATGGACAGAATGTAGAACAATGTCATACATTCATCGCAGTACAAGGATCTGGGCCTAAACTCATCGTTTTTTTGCACTCCACACCACCCTGGGTTAGACACTGGCTATATGCAAATCAGCTCTGACCCTGTGCCTCATGGGAACAGTCCAGTCCGAACTACCAAGCCATGTCTTTCCCAGACCGGAATCAAGCATCCAAGGACCGGTTTCTGGCTATCAGCCTTCATCAGCCTGGATAGCTTGACTCCAGTGGTGTGGAGAGCCTGGGACTCACGTCTGAGCATACCCAGCCCACTCGGGGTGAAAATTGCAAAAAACACAGTTGATGGACAGAATGTAGAACAATGTCATACATTCATCCCAGTACAAGGATCTGGGCCTAAATCCATCGTTTTTTTGCACTCCACACCACCCTGGGTTAGACACTGGCTATATATGCAAATCAGCTCTGACCCTGTGCCTCATGGGAACAATCCAGTCCGAACCACCAAGCCATGTCTTTCCCAGACCGGAATCAAGCATCCAAGGACCGGTTTCTGGCTATCAGCCTTCATCAGCCTGGATAGCTTGACTCCAGTGGTGTGGAGAGCCTGGGACTCACGTCTGAGCATACCCAGCCCACTCGGGGTGAAAATTGCAAAAAACACAGTTGATGGACAGAATGTAGAACAATGTCATACATTCATCCCAGTACAAGGATCTGGGCCTAAATCCATCGTTTTTTTGCACTCCACACCACCCTGGGTTAGACACTGGCTATATGCAAATCAGCTCTGACCCTGTGCCTCATGGGAACAGTCCAGTCAGAACTACCAAGCCATGTCTTTCCCAGACCGGAATCAAGCATCCAAGGACTGGTTTCTGGCTATCAGCCTTCATCAGCCTGGATAGCTTGACTCCAGTGGTGTGGAGAGCCTGGGACTCACGTCTGAGCATACCCAGCCCACTCGGGGTGAAAATTGCAAAAAACACAGTTGATGGACAGAATGTAGAACAATGTCATACATTCATCCCAGTACAAGGATCTGGGCCTAAATCCATCGTTTGTTTGCACTCCACACCACCCTGGGTTAGACACTGGCTATATGCAAATCAGCTCTGACCCTGTGCCTCATGGGAACAGTCCAGTCAGAACTACCAAGCCATGTCTTTCCCAGACCGGAATCAAGCATCCAAGGACCGATTTCTGGCTATCAGCCTTCGTCAGCCTGGATGGCTTGACTCCAGTGGTGTGGAGAGCCTGGGATTCACGTCTGAGCATACCCAGCCCACTCGGGGTGAAAATTGCAAAAAACACAGTTGATGGACAGAATGTAGAACAATGTCATACATTCATCCCAGTACAAGGATCTGGGCCTAAATCCATCGTTTTTTTGCACTCCACACCACCCTGGGTTAGACACTGGCTATATGCAAATCAGCTCTGACCCTGTGCCTCATGGGAACAGTCCAGTCCGAACTACCAAGCCATGTCTTTCCCAGACCGGAATCAAGCATCCAAGGACCGGTTTCTGGCTATCAGCCTTCATCAGCCTGGATAGCTTGACTCCAGTGGTGTGGAGAGCCTGGGACTCACGTCTGAGCATACCCAGCCCACTCGGGGTGAAAATTGCAAAAAACACAGTTGATGGACAGAATGTAGAACAATGTCATACATTCATCCCAGTACAAGGATCTGGGCCTAAATCCATCGTTTTTTTGCACTCCACACCACCCTGGGTTAGACACTGGCTATATGCAAATCAGCTCTGACCCTGTGCCTCATGGGAACAGTCCAGTCCGAACTACCAAGCCATGTCTTTCCCAGACCGGAATCAAGCATCCAAGGACCGGTTTCTGGCTATCAGCCTTCATCAGCCTGGATAGCTTGACTCCAGTGGTGTGGAGAGCCTGGGACTCACGTCTGAGCATACCCAGCCCACTCGGGGTGAAAATTGCAAAAAACACAGTTGATGGACAGAATGTAGAACAATGTCATACATTCATCCCAGTACCAGGATCTGGGCCTAAATCCATCATTTTTTTGCACTCCACACCACCCTGGGTTAGACAATGGCTATATGCAAATCAGCTCTGACCCTGTGCCTCATGGGAACAGTCCAGTCCGAACTACCAAGCCATGTCTTTCCCAGACCGGAATCAAGCATCCAAGGACCGGTTTCTGGCTATCAGCCTTCATCAGCCTGGATAGCTTGACTCCAGTGGTGTGGAGATCCTGGGACTCACGTCTGAGCATACCCTGCCCACTCGGGGTGAAAATTGCAAAAAACACAGTTGATGGACAGAATGTAGAACAATGTCATACATTCATCCCAGTACAAGGATCTGGGCCTAAATCCATCGTTTTTTTGCACTCCACACCACCCTGGGTTAGACACTGGCTATATATGCAAATCAGCTCTGACCCTGTGCCTCATGGGAACAATCCAGTCCGAACTACCAAGCCATGTCTTTCCCAGACCGGAATCAAGCATCCAAGGACCGGTTTCTGGCTATCAGCCTTCATCAGCCTGGATAGCTTGACTCCAGTGGTGTGGAGATCCTGGGACTCACGTCTGAGCATACCCAGCCCACTCGGGGTGAAAATTGCAAAAAACACAGTTGATGGACAGAATGTAGAACAATGTCATACATTCATCCCAGTACAAGGATCTGGGCCTAAATCCATCGTTTTTTTGCACTCCACACCACCCTGGGTTAGACAATGGCTATATATGCAAATCAGCTCTGACCCTGTGCCTCATGGGAACAATCCAGTCCGAACTACCAAGCCATGTCTTTCCCAGACCGGAATCAAGCATCCAAGGACCGGTTTCTGGCTATCAGCCTTCATCAGCCTGGATAGCTTGACTCCAGTGGTGTGGAGAGCCTGGGACTCACGTCTGAGCATACCCAGCCCACTCGGGGTAAAAATTGCAAAAAACACAGTTGATTGACAGAATGTAGAACAATGTCATACATTCATCCCAGTACAAGGATCTGGGCCTAAATCCATCGTTTTTTTGCACTCCACACCACCCTGGGTTAGACACTGGCTATATGCAAATCAGCTCTGACCCTGTGCCTCATGGGAACAGTCCAGTCCGAACTACCAAACCATGTCTTTCCCAGACTGGAATCAAGCATCCAAGGACCGGTTTCTGGCTATCAGCCTTCATCAGCCTGGATAGCTTGACTCCAGTGGTGTGGAGAGCCTGGGACTCACGTCTGAGCATACCCAGCCCACTCGGGGTGAAAATTGCAAAAAACACAGTTGATGGACAGAATGTAGAACAATGTCATACATTCATCCCAGTACAAGGATCTGGGCCTAAATCCATCCATCGGAGTGCAAAACAACGATGGATTTAGGCCCAGATCTCTGTACTGGGGTGAATGTATGACATTGTTCTACATTCTGTCCATCAACTGTGTTTTTTGCAATTTTCACCCCGAGTGTGCTGGGTATGCTCAGACGTGAGTCCCAGGCTCTCCACACCACTGGAGTCAAGCTATCCAGGCTGATGAAGGCTGATAGCCAGAAACCGGTCCTTGGATGCTTGATTCCGGTCTGGGAAAGACATAGCTTGGTAGTTCGGACTGGACTGTTCCCATGAGGCACAGGGTCAGAGCTGATTTGCATATAGCCAGTGTCTAACCCAGGGTGGTGTGGAGTGCAAAAAAACGATGGATTTAGGCCCAGATCTCTGTACTGGGGTGAATGTATGACATTGTTCTACATTCTGTCCATCAACTGTGTTTTTTGAAATTTTCACCCCGAGTGTGCTGGGTATGCTCAGACGTGAGTCCCAGGCTCTCCACACCACTGGAGTCAAGCTATCCAGGCTGATGAAGGCTGATAGCCAGAAACCGGTCCTTGGATGCTTGATTCCGGTCTGGGAAAGACATGGCTTGGTAGTTCGGACTGGACTGTTCCCATGAGGCACAGGGTCAGAGCTGATTTGCATATAGCCAGTGTCTAACCCAGGGTGGTGTGGAGTGCAAAAAAACGATGGATTTAGGCCCAGATCTCTGTACTGGGGTGAATGTATGACATTGTTCTACATTCTGTCCATCAACTGTGTTTTTTGCAATTTTCACCCCGAGTGTGCTGGGTATGCTCAGACGTGAGTCCCAGGCTCTCCACACCACTGGAGTCAAGCTATCCAGGCTGATGAAGGCTGATAGCCAGAAACCGGTCCTTGGATGCTTGATTCCGGTCTGGGAAAGACATGGCTTGGTAGTTCGGACTGGACTGTTCCCATGAGGCACAGGGTCAGAGCTGATTTGCATATAGCCAGTGTCTAACCCAGGGTGGTGTGGAGTGCAAAAAAACGATGGATTTAGGCCCAGATCTCTGTACTGGGGTGAATGTATGACATTGTTCTACATTCTGTCCATCAACTGTGTTTTTGGCAATCTTGAACAAGGCACTTTCACAGCCAGTAATTTTTTGCCCTCTCCAATCGCAAGGATAGCAGGATTTGACGGCAAGTGCTATTCCCCCACCTCTGGAAGAGCGATTAAGAGTATAAACTGAGTACTCGGAAGGGAAAGCTAAGTTAATAATAGCCGTATCAGTCTCCTGTAGCCAAGTCTCAGTCAAACAGAAGACATCCGGCGACTCCTTGCCTATCAGGTCAGAGATGTCTTGGTGATGTTTTACCAATGACCTGACGTTCAGGTTCCATATACTAAAATGGTGACGGGGGCTGTTTGATGCGGCGACAGGAGCCTTGCTCATGCAGGTAGTAGGAATGGGAATGTCCAGTGTCCACCTACCGCAAACACACGAGTAAGGGCCACATAACGGGCCTACCCGAGGAGCATCACAACTCGAGATACATTGTCCAATGGCAAGTAACGTGTCCCTAGAGTAGCGTAGCATTGCAACCACCGTAGAGCCACACACAGAGACAGGAGTCCTGCCCTGCCCAGCTCGTCCAGACGCGGACGGGCGCAGACGGGCAGGACTCTGGCACGACTCAGGCGCAGCGAAGGCGCGCCCGCTGCGCGATCCCGCTGCGCTAAGAAGGGAGCTTTAAGTAGGCGTCCCTCTGTGAGACCGGCGCGCTAAATCGCTCGCAGGTGATGCCCTCCAATGAAACCACACCACTCCAAGATGGCGCCTGAGATCAGCACCCACCCCGGGAACCGGACCCGCTCTAGAAGGCGGTGAGTCACGATTAAAGTGCGTGTGAGGGACGGAAGATTCCCTACATTAAAATCAGGGAAAAATAACTTAAATTAACAAAGATACAAAACAGGTAGTTTTAAAAGTTGCAGAGCAGCAGGTTGCAGAGCAGCAAATAACGCGCAAAGCGCACAGCAGCGTTACGATACCAGGTCAGGCTGTCCCAAGGGCTGCTCGCCTTAAGTAGGCGTCCCTCTGTGAGACCGGCACGCTAAATCGCTCGCAGGTGATGCCCTTCAATGAAACCACACCACTCCAAGATGGCGCCTGAGATCAGCACCCACCCCGGAACCGGACCCGCTCTAGAAGGCGGTGAGTCACGATTAAAGTGCGTGTGAGGGACGGAAGATTCCCTACATTAAAATCAGGGAAAAATAACTTAAATTAACAAAGATACAAAACAGGTAGTTTTAAAATTTGCAGAGCAGCAGGTTGCAGAGCAGCAAATAACGCGCAAAGCGCACAGCAGCGTTACGAAAAATTTACAATAACAAGACCACTCTATAGCAATGCTTTATCACCACTCGGTAAGCTTGGCAAAATAATGTTTCAGGCACGAGCCGCTTAAGCCGATTTAAACCTATGCTGCAGTGTCTGAGTGGGGAAGCCCATGCTTAAGGTGTTCTGCAAGATAATCTGCACTGTCCTTAAAAAGAATATAGTAATACTATCCACTATGTTTCCAAGGTGAAGCTCCAATTGCGGTCATTCTCAACAGATCAACCCATTTGCATCCTCATAAAAAACACTAATACCACTTTCTTACTCTCCAATTCTGAAAAACTGTTAGGAAAACTCAGGTTGATGGATCGTCTTCAAAGACTCACCCTTTAAGCAAGCTATCAGAAAGAGTATTAAAGTGGAAGACTTGAACATCCACAAGGACATTAAATGCTTCCTACCCTCCACAACAGTTGTGAATCACATTAGGTAACAACTAAAAAGTGAAAACGCTAACAAGGCTGGCCACACCATAGACCAAGTACTTGGTCCAAACCTTGCCACATAGGACTGCCACATCTTTCCTATGATGTAACTACATGATTTCCATGCAGTCATCTCAGAAGTAACCACAATTTAGCCCAGAGCACACTTCATTGATCAGAATAATGACAAACCTTACCCTGCTAAATCTTTCTCAACACATACTACTTCCTCTCAATACCCACCACTTCTTCACACCACCCATTTCCCCCTTGGCCCATAGCATGAGCTCATATCTGATTTATCACAATTAACTCAGTGAAGCAACTCTTGACATTCTATTCCCTAAGAACAAGTGATCATGTGAGCCACTGCTAGGAAGTACAGGTTCACACGTTTCCTCTGAACCCTGGACGAAAATCCTGGAAATGAGAGGAAGGATGTATGTGCAAATTCATAACACAAAACAGACTCCTCTATAAGGCCCGTTAGTAAATTATCAGCCTCAATTCCAAGGAACACTGTGTCAATATTAGTAACCACTGGCATTCAATGAGGATATGGTTGTACCCAATTGCTGATATGACTTTAGCTGACAAAGACCCATACAAAAAGCTAAAATCTGAAGCAATCTTGGTCTCTCAGGCTGCTGTGCAGGACAACTCTATCTGTCTTACCTACAACTTAATTCTCCTCCAGAAAGTCGTCCTTCGTAGCTCACCACAAAAAGCAGACACTGCCCAGAAAGGAAGTTACAAGTCTCCCTTATTAAAAGGATCGCAAAGTTAGTTCCTGCTTTCCTGTCCACAATAAACAATACACCTGCAAAACAAATGGTTCAGACACTAGTTCCCTCAAAAAACGTGTGTTGTATGTCATATTGTTAATCAGTTAGTCAATCTAGACTTTAATTTGCCTGTACATTTCTGAAAAGTTTTCTTTTCTAGAGACTCCTGGAATGGTCAATATATTGCTATTTACTGTGGTTCCTTTAACAGCACACAATATACTCTACTCCTTGAACTCTGTCTTCTATTATTCCTGTGGACCAGAAGACAATCCCCAAGATGCATCAAGAACCCATTTTTGCTATTCCTTATAGCAAAAAATAACGATTCGCTATTAAGGAATGAAGAAATCACAAAAAAATAGCGATTTCTTAAAATTCCTTAATTGCGACTCGCAAATTGCGAATCGCAATTAAGGAACCCCTCCCCATTCTTCCTATGGCCCTAGAGGCCCATAGGAATGAATGGGAAGACATTCTCAATTTGCGAATCGCAATTAGCGAATCACAAATTGAGAATGCGATTTCAAGGGTGCAGGGGTGTCCAAAGGACACCCTGTTGCACCCCTGAAACTGATCTGTGCACATATGTTGCGCACACACATGAAACTTTGAAAAATGCACTTTAGTGCATTTTTCAAAGTTTTGCAAATTACCATGAAGTTCAACTTCATGGTAATTTGCGATCCCTATTAGAGAAATCGCTATTTTTTAAACTTTAATGCATTGCATTTAAGGAATCTCAATTTGAAATTCCTTAAATGCAAGTAATCACAATTTTGCGATTTCTTAATTTGCGATTTTTGCATTTGGGATGATGCATCCCAAATGCAAAAATACCGGTCGCAAAGGGGCAGATTCTAAGAATCTGCCCCTTTGCAAGCGGATTTTACCTTGATGCATCTATGCCATTGACTTCTTTGGACAGGAAAAGAATAAGAACTTTTAAATTCTGATTCAGAGGGCACTACTTAATTTGATAAGTAAGTGTTGTCCAAATTGGAGATGGAAAGATCAGCTCTTAATTTTGGGACCAGATACACAGGCACCGTATTGCATAGAGATGAAAGAAGAAAACACACCCACGTTCACATATTAGGTCCTGCAGATGCAACATATAGCTGGACTTGAGTAGTGCTATCACTCGAGGATGTATCCAACAACCCTCATGGAAAATTTATAGGGAAGGTGCTTTGTCAAAATTGGGACTTTGTAATTATACTGAGCTTAAAGGGGATAATGACTAAGGGCCCTATGTATCAAGCCTTTTTCCCGTTTGCAAACGGGCAGATTCTCAGAATCAGCCTGTTTGGGAATTGGAAAAAGCCTTTTGGGATGTATCATCCCAAAAGGCCTTCTCTAAATAGAGAATTGCAAAATTTGTGATTCTCTATTTTGCAAATGCAAGGGTGTCCTTTTGGCATCCTTGCAACCTTGAAATTGCATTCTCAATTTGCGATTCTCTAATGGTAATCACATATTGAGAATGTCTTCCCATTCATTCCTATGGGCCTCCTAGCCCACGGAATAAATGGGAAGATATTCCTTAATTGCAAATCTCAATTTGCGATTAGCAAATGAGGAATATGTAGGATTCACAAATTTTTTAGCAAATCCTACATACATTGTGTTGGACCTGGCCCTTTTGGCAGGTTCACCCTGAAACTTTTTCCTTTTTCCTAGCCTGTTTCTGTGACCTGGTGCTGGTGATTTTAGGCCTCTGCGCACTTTTTTCACTGTGGTACAGTGTAAAGTGCGTGAGCTCTCTGTGTAGGTGTGGTGAGTGACCTGCCCTCCCATAGGAATGAATGGGGAATATGTATGCCCATGGTAGTTCCTGATGTGTGGGGAGTGCAGGGTCGAGTTTGGTATGTATGAACTCGTGAGATTGAATGCTGCGTAATGATGTATGCGGCATGAATGTGTCTAGTGCGGAAGTGCCACTTCTAGACATGTGGGTGCATGTGTAGTGAGTCTGCTGGCACGTGATTGGCTGGAGCCTGGCTCCAGGAGTGAGCCTGGGCCTGCTTGTGGATTGACTGTCTGGCTTGAGGGTGGCAGGGGCTGCAGAGCCCCCATGAGTTTGTCTGAATCAGCCCGTGGATGAAAGGCTGCCTCTGCTGCCAGGGAAGTGGAAGGAGATAGCACCTAGGAGTGAATAGGGCTGTGCCTGCCTGACCACAATACTGGCTCTACCTCCCGCTGGGCGACTGTCACCTCTGTCCCTGATACTGAAAGGAAGAAGGAAGCCAGGAAAGCCCCAGTGCTCCAGCAACACCCAGAACTGGTTTAGACCGGGCTCAGGGCCCACTTGCAAAAAGACTTCAAAGGACTTCAAAGACTTTTAGGGGTATAAGAGAAGGACCCCTGACTACAGAAAATTGGATTCTACAATCAAGAGGAACCTCTGCTGGAAGAAGGACCGCTGGAGAACTGAAGGAAGATTGCCTTGCTGTGTGCTCTAAGGGCTGACCTGTTCTGCTGTTCAACTAAAAGCTGAGAAGAAGAAAGGGGCTTTGCTGTATGCTGTGACCCTGCCTGCTTGAACCCAAAAAGACTTTGCTGTGTGCTGTGTCTTCAACTTGAATCTCCAAGGGCCTGAGAAGAGCTGGCCTCCTGTTCCTGGAACCCAGGGTTAAAAGGTTTCTAAAGAAACCCCAAGATGCTGTGCAGATCATGCTGTTTTTGCCTGGTGCCTGCTTGGTGACCAACTTCCGAGCGTGGGCAGAGATCGGTGTGCTTATCGGCACATACTCACCGAGGGTCGGAGGTCCGTGGTGCCTCCCCTCGTGAGTTCTGCTCTAAAACGATCTGGTGGCCGTGAGGGCGGTCTTGTTGTGACCTGCGCCCTCGTAAATCTCTTGCCGCCTGTTCATCGCCATGGCCCGTGGCCAGCAACACCCTCGAAAGCTTGCCGTTCTTTGCAGGGGCTGCGGAGACGGAGAACGAAGCAGCCACGCTCCCATTGGCCAGGAGAAACAAGCCCCTCCAGTAACGCCGCGCTGGGATTGGCCCAGCTTCGCCGCGTCATCGTCGAGGCCGCGCACGGATTGGTTGCCGGCTCAAGCGTCATCAGGGGCTGGTCCCGGGAGCCGCACTGCCATTGGCTGACTCCCGGGTGCACACAGAGGCTCGCCTGAAGTGCCACGACATCAATGGCCGGCCCGGGGAAGCTTTGGAAGATCGGCAGAGCCGCGCCCGCAGCGAGAGGGAGACCCGTCCGCACCGCGGGAGCATCGTGAGTGCCCCCTGCCCCTGGCCTGTCTGTCCCTGCTCGGAGCGCCAAGCTAGCTCCCCGCCGCTCCCCGAGGATCTGAGAGCGGGCGGAGGGTTGCTGGGACCGGCCGGGGCGGGGAACGAGTCTGTTCTGCACGGCGCAGTGCGCCTGAAGTCCGTGGTGGAGGCGCGCCCACATTGTTCGGATCCAGTTCATCAAAGGGCTCCACAGGGGAGTTAAGTACACGCTGGCAGTGATTTTACCACTCGTTTTGAGAGCTAATTTAAATTAAGTCAATAGCGTTATTTTTAACACTGATTTAAGAGACTAGAGACTATTCTTGGATGACAAGAACTGGATAATACAGGTGCAGTTGAAACAGAGAGGTTCATGGGGGCATATTGGCTCAAGAGCCTGTGGGGCTCCTGTCGTTTGGCGCAGTACTGTTCAAGGGCTAGTGAGAGCCCATGCCCTAGGTTGCTTTTTATCCCAGCTGCCCAGCAATTAGTGGGCAGCTGCACCGTTTAGGCCCTGACATTGAGACACAGGGCGTCCTAGCCCCAACAAGGCCAGTTGGCCTAGGGACTGCCACAAGTTGTGGCTAATGTGAGTTTTGTGCAATGTGACGTGGTGCTAGGAAATGTAATGCATTTGAAATGATTACGCACCTTGATCTTACACCTCTGAATGTTTTGGGCATCATGTGTTTTTGCGCTATTGAGTTGTTTTCTGGCACCTCTGAATGTTTTTAGACATCATGTGTCTTCCTTGTTCTTGCACCTCTGAATGTGTTTTAGATGCATCATGTGTAATGTGTTCTTGCTGATATCCCTAATTGTATTGTGATACTTAGGGGGTTGTTCTTTTTAGTACAGGTGGTCCTAGTGAGGTCCTGGTCCCCTGCGTGACATTCTACTAAGGTGGTTAGGGTTGCGTAGGTGGTACTTACCTGTTACCAGTAGTTACTGGTTGTGATTTATAACTGTTCTTTTGTGTTACCAACATTCTAATTTCTGACAGTATTTCTATTTCTAAAAGTGTTGATTCTGACAGTGGCCCATGTGGCCCTGTCCTGTACCCAATCCCTTGTGAATATTTCCTGTGCCAGTTGGCACAATGTACATGTGTGATTTCTATCTGATGTGATTTTGACAATACAGAAGTTATTTTTATATAACCTTGTGTGAAGTTCCTTTTGTGGTGTGCCTAGGATGTTGTTGCTGTTGTGTGCTGGCGCAAATGCTTTACACATTGCCTCCGAGTTTAGCCTTAGTGCTCGTGCCAAGCTACCAAGGGGGTGAGCAGGGGTTATCTTGGCGTGTGACTTCCTTGCCCTGACTAGAATGGTGGTTTCTGCCTGGCTTTGGCATCAGCCTTAGCCTACCAGAAATAGCCAGTTCTAACATTGTTGGTCAGGGGTGCGGATTAGGATTTGTGTTTGCGCAGTGCCACAGCGACAACTGGCTACATTACAAAACTCTGCATTTTTCAGATACTCACATGTTTGGGATTATTGTTTATGATTTAGTTTTTCCTCAAGAGTGTCATTTTCAAATGTTGTTCCTGCGCTTTATGTTTAGTGGCAGATGAGAGAAAATGACAGGGCGGGATGCCAGTAGAGAGGGGAGGTTCCCATAGATTAGGAATCCCTTGCTGGGTCCAGTGCCCAATCCCTGTTCCTGTTCATGTCCCTGTGTGGGTAGATGGAAGAGAGGAAGTGTGGAGGAGAAAGGGCTTGCTCAGGAGGGTGATTATTCCCTGAGTGTAGTGTGTGTGTCTGGATTCCCCAGTGTGGTAGGATCCAGTGGTGGCAGCTTAAATGTGTCCAGTGCGTGACGTCCCATTCCCAGTTCCCAGAGTATGGTGCCTGGTGCTCAGTAAGAGGGTGACAGGTTGAGAGTCAGGGGCAGTGAGGAACTGTCTCACCAGTCTGGAGGGGGAGTGTGTGGATGAGTGGTGTCTTGAACTGGAGGAGTTGGTGTGAGTTTTTTTAAGGAGCTTGCACGTGAGGTGTACCTTTGGTGGTGTGCAGGAGGTCCTGCAGAGGCACTGGACAGGAAGGTGGATGTCTTGCGGTGTGCTAGATGTCTTGCAGAGGCATTAGGGAGTGATTCTAAAAGTAGTGACTTGTGTATCTGATGATCCTGTGTAGGGGAAGAGGTTAATGTGTAGCCCAGCTAGGTCCCAGTAGGATGGTATGGGTGTAGGGGCTCACGTTCTGTCTCAGTGGAGGTGGAGTGAGTGTGGGACGGTGTGTCCCACGTTTGCCTGAAACCCTGTCTCAGGGCCTGGAGGGTTCCCTAAGGGAGCGCCAGGTCAGGGGCCTAAGCTGTACTTACAGGTCATTTGAGGAGGATCTTCCTGTGTCTAGAGGACAGGGTGTGTCTGTAACCAGAACTCCGGCGGTCCTGGTGTTGGGCTGTACCGCTCCTAAGTGGAGGGTGCAGAAGTCCTGGTTCGCTGGGCATTTGACCGTCCAGAGTGCTTGACCATTTTTGGGGCCTCTGAAGGTCGTTCCCCGAGGAGGGGGGAGGCCAGGTTCAGGTTCAGCCTGACCTGGAGGGAAGGGCATCTGTAATCAGTGTCCTGACCGGTTTTTGCTTCCAGGGGTACCGCTCCAAGGTGGGAGGGTGCAGAACTCTGGAAGGGGGTGCAGAGGGACGGTGTCCTTACCTCTGACCCCGGTGCAACCTGAGGGTTTAGATCCTAGGTTGGGAGATTAGGAAGCTTCCAGGTAAAGAGTAATCTCTACCAAAGTGGATCAGCTGAAGAGACTGAGGGGGCTGCCCTTGCTGTGTGATCTGGGGCTCACCTGCAGTTTGTTGTTTCCACTAAGGTAGAGGAAAGGGGACTTTGCTGTGTGCGGTGTCCCCCCCACCTGCTTGAAGAGGGACTGTGCTGTGTGCTTTGTACCTCAGGAGTGAAATAGTTTCCAGGTGGTAGACCAGTGATGGAGTGAGGTCCTGATCTGGTAGGAGAATTGTGTTCTGGTGAGTGTTTCCCTGGGAGGGTGTGGAACCCCAGAAGTAGAGGTAGGGTGGGGCATGCTTGCCCGTGACCTCTGGTCAGCCTGAGGGTGTGGTCCCTGGGTTGAAGGATCAGTGGTAGTTGTAGCTACACTGAGAGGGAGAGTGGAGAATGGCTATTGTGGGCCAGGGGTTACTGCCCCCCACTCTGTGAAGTGGTTAGGACCTGTGACATTTGGATGGCCTAGGGCCTGGTCCTGGCCATGGATGACTAGAGGGTACCAGTGGGGTATCCTAGTTGTGCCAGAGAGCTTTTGTTGAGAGAAATCCATGTGGGTTCAGAGTGTGTCCCTGCCGTGCGGGCCCATGTCCGTGTTTTGTCGCCCAAAGCAGGGAAGCCCATCAGTGGAGTGATTGGTCTACCCTGCGTTTTGGCTGGAAGGGGGTTGTGTTGGACCTGGCCCTTTTGGCAGGTTCACCCCGAAACTTTTTGCTTTTTCCTAACCTGTTTCTGTGACCTGGTGTTGGTGATTTTAGGCCTCTGCACACTTTTTTCACTGTGGTACAGTGTAAAGTGCGTGAGCTCTCTGTGTAGGTGTGGTGAGTGACCTGCCCTCCCATAGGAATGAATGGGGAATATGTATGCCCATGGTAGTTCCTGATGTATGGGGAGTGCAGGGTCGAGTTTGGTATGTACGAACTCGTGAGATTGAATGCTGCGTAAGGATGTATGCGGCATGAATGTGTCTAGTGCGGAAGTGCCACTTCTAGACATGTGGGTGCATGTGTAGTGAGTCTGCTGGCACGTGATTGGCTGGAGCCTGGCTCCAAGAGTGAGCCTGGGCCTGCTTGTGGATTGACTGTCTGGCTTGAGGGTGGCAGGGGCTGCAGAGCCCCCAGGAGTTTGTCTGAATCAGCCCGTGGATGAAAGGCTGCCTCTGCTGCCAGGGAAGTGGGAGGAGATAGCACCTAGGAGTGAATAGGGCTGTGCCTGCCTGACCACAATACTGGCTCCACCTCCCGCTGGACGACTGTCACCTCTGTCCCTGATACTGAAAGGAAGAAGGAAGCCAGGAAAGCCCCAGTGCTCCAGCACCACCAGAACTGGTTTAGACCGGGCTCAGGGCCCACTTGCACAAAGACTTCAAAGGACTTCAAAGACTTTTAGGGGTATAAGAGAAGGACCCCTGACTACAGAAAATTGGATTCTACAATCAAGAAGAACCTCTGCTGGAAGAAGGACCGCTGGAGAACTGAAGGAAGATTGCCTTGCTGTGTGATCTAAGGGCTGACCTGTTCTGCTGTTCAACTAAAAGCTGAGAAGAAGAAAGGGGATTTGCTGTGTGCTGTGATCCTGCCTGCTTGAACCTAAAAAGACTTTGCTGTGTGCTGTGTCTTCAACTTGAATCTCCAAGGGCCTGAGAAGAGCTGGCCTCCTGTTCCTGGAACCCAGGGTTAAAAGGTTCCTAAAGAAACCCCAAGACGCTGTGCAGATTGTGCTGTTTTTGCCTGGTGCGTGCTGGGTGACCAACTGCCGAGCGTGGGCAGAGATCGGTGTGCTCATCGGCACATACTCAGCGAGGGTCGGAGGTCCGTGGTGCCTCCCCTCGTGAGTTCTGCTCTAAAACGATCTGGTGGCCGTGAGGGCGGTCTTGTTGTGACCTGCGCCCTCGTAAATCTCTTGCCGCCTGTTCATCGCCGCGGCCCGTGGCCAGCAACACCCTCGAAAGCTTGCCGTTCTTGGCAGGGGCTGCGGAGACGGAGAACGAAGCCGCCGCGCTACCATTGGCCAGGAGAAACAAGCCCCTCCAGTAACGCCGCGCTAGCATTGGCCCAGCGTCGCCGCGTCATCGTCGAGGCCGCGCACGGATTGGTTGCCGGCTCAAGCGTCATCAGGGGCTGGTCCCGGGAGCCGCACTGCCATTGGCTGACTCCCGGGTGCACAAGGAGGCTCGCCTGAAGTGCCGCGACATCATTGGCCGGCCCGGGGAAGCTTTGGAAGATCGGCAGAGCCGCGCCCGCAGCGAGAAGGAGACCCGTCCTCGAGACCCGTCCTCGCCGCGGGAGCAATTTTGAGTGCCCCCCTGCCCCTGGCCTGTCTGTCCCTGCTCGGAGCTCCGAGCTAGCTCCCCGCGGATCTGAGAGCGGGCGGAGGGCTGCTGGGACCGGCCGGGGCGGGGAATGAGTCTGTTCTGCACGGCGCAGTGCGCCTGAAGTCCGTGGTGGAGGTGCGCCCGCATTGTTCGGGTCCAGTTCATCAAAGGGCTCCACAGGGGAGTTAAGTACACGCTGGCAGTGATTTTACCACTCGTTTTGAGAGCTAATTTAAATTAAGGCATGAAGCGTTATTTTTAACACTGATTTAAGAGACTAGAGACTATTCTTGGATGACAAGAACTGGATAATACAGTTGCAGATGAACCAGAGAGGTTCATGGGGGCGTATTGGCTCAAGAACCTGTGGGGCTCCTGCCGTTTGGCGCAGTACTGTTCAAGGGCTAGTGAGAGCCCATGCCCTAGGTTGCTTTTTATCCCAGCTGCCCAGCAATTAGTGGGCAGCTGCACCGTTTAGGCCCTGACATTGAGACACAGGGCGTCCTAGCCCCAACAAGGCCAGTTGGCCTAGGGACTGCCACAAGTAGTGGCTAATGTGAGTATTGCGCAATGTGACGTGGTGCTAGGAAATGTAATGCATTTGAAATGATTACGCACCTTGATCTAACACCTCTGAATGTTTTGGGCATCATGTGTTTTTGCGCTATTGAGTTGTGTTCTGGCACCTCTGAATGTTTTTAGACATCATGTGTCTTCCTTGTTCTTGCACCTCTGAATGTGTTTTAGATGCATCATGTGTAATGTGTTCTTGCTGATATCCCTAATTGTATTGTGATACTTAGGGGGTTGTTCTTTTTAGTACAGGTGGTCCTAGTGAGGTCCTGGTCCCCTGCGTGACATTCTCCTAAGGTGGCTAGGGTTGCGTAGGTGGTGCTTACCTGTTACCAGTAGTTACTGGTTGTGATTTATAACTGTTCTTTTGTGTTACCAATATTCTAATTTCTGACAGTATTTCTATTTCTAAAAGTGTTGATTCTGACAGTGGCCCATGTGGCCCTGTCCTGTACCTAATCCCTTGTGAATATAGCCCGTGCCAGTTGGCACAATGTACATGTGTGATTTCTATCTGATGTGATTTTGACAATACAGAAGTTATTTTTATATAACCTTGTGTGGAGTTCCTTTTGTGGTGTGCCTAGGATGTTGTTGCTGTTGTGTGCTGGCGCAAATGCTTTACACATTGTCTCCGAGTTTAGCCTTACTGCTCGTGCCAAGCTACCAAGAGGGTGAGCAGGGGTTATCTTGGCGTGTGACTCCCTTGCCCTGACTAGAATGGTGGTTTCTGCCTGGCTTTGGCGTCAGCCTTAGCCTACCAGAAATAGCCAGTTCTAACACATTGCATTTTGCGATTCTCTAATTGCGATTCACTAAAAATCACAATTTGAGAATCGCAAAACTCTTTTTTGATACATATGGCCCTAAATTAGCTACAATGAAAAATACATTTGTTAATTACATATAGTGATTCCATTTCTCCAGCCATTAAATACTGTAACAATCTACATAAGGTGGATGTAGATAATCAAAATGCCTGATCAAGCACCTGTATCTATTGTATTAAATAAATATGGATTGTAGAAAATATTGCCATTTATACTGCATTGCATACTGCATGATGGAATATGTTGCTTGTCAGCCTGTGTTAAAAAATAATAATTGTAACTGGAAATGTAATTTACATAGTCCCTACTAACCTTGACAAGGCATTGAAGAGCTTTGCCTCGATTAGGACCTTACTCAGGAAATCAAGATTGGAGGTAAATAGTTAATAGATTAGTAATATATGCTTCCTTTTGTTCTGAGGATTAGTTGTGGTAAGGTTGTGAAGTTTGTGCTCTTGATTTCTCACATGTTTGATAGTGTTTTGAGTAGACATAGAATAATGGTGATGGATTAGAATAACCACTGAACCCTGTCTATTAATAGGTAAAAAGAATTAACACCATATGTTAGACCCGGCATCTTTCGCGTGGTTTCCTCCTAAATTATTGCTTTTTTTTATTTTTGTATACTTCGGTTTTAGTACTCTGCGCACTTTACCACTCTTAACAAGTTCTAAATTGCTTGTGGTCTCAACTCCATACATAGCACCATTGGATTACACCCAATTTGCATATTTAATTTACTTATAAGCCCTTAGTAAAGTTCACTACATGTGCGCAGGACCTGTAAAGTAGATGCTACTAGTGGGCCTGCAGCACTGATTGTGCTACCCGCTTAAGTAGCCCTTTTAATATGTCTCAGGCCTGCCTTTGCAGAGCCTGTGTCTGCAGTTTTAAACTCCCCTGGTGCCCTGACAAAATAGGCCATTTTTCCGGACAAAACCTTCCCTTTTAATGCATATGTCACCCTTGGACATATACTTTTTTAGTTTTACATGTCCTGGGAGTAAAAAACTTTAATTCGTTTTTCGCTACTGAAAGGCTTATCTTTCCCATAGGATAAAATTGGAGTTAACTTTTTACATCTTATAAATGTAATTTCCAAATGGAAAGAGATAACCCCTTCAAGTTTAGTGTCTCTGGAATCACAATTTCCTAACTTATGGTTACGTTGAATTTTGAATCGCAATTCTGAAAATACCACTTTTACAAAGTTGCCATTTTCTTGCTTTAGCCATGTAGTGCCTGCAGTCTGTCTCTGATCACATTACTGGGTGTAGTTGTCAGTTGGCATTTGCATATTCCACCAAGATAGTACCACACAATGTGACTGAATGGCCCTTCACTGGATGCAGGATGGGAGGGAGGAGCTGGGCTCAGCCTCACTTATACATGAATAGGCTGTGTTCTGTCTCCTCACAAATGGCCTAATAACCCTGCATTGTCACTTGAGGCTGCTCGAAGCCAGGGGAGTTAGGGAATTCCATACATTTGCAATCACACTGTCTAAAAGCTTCTCACACCTTTCAGAACAAGGGCATCAGTGTATAAAAGAAGGACCTCAGACTCCACCACTTTAGTACACTTCTGAACCTGTCGAACCTCTGCCAGGAAAAAAGGATTACTGTGCTGCAACAAGGACTGCCACTCTGCTGGACTGCTGCTCTACAGGGAACTGCTGACACGCTGTACTGATCTGCTGCCTTGTTACCTGGGTAAGAACTGGACCTGCAACTCCTTCTTGAACCCAGGACTCCACAGTGACTCAAAGATCTAAACTGCTGGACTCCTGATCTGAGTTTCAGGGACATAACATGTTCCCCACTGCTCTTGGACCTGTTTTTAGGGAGTTCCTGTCCTCCAAGAGGTGCTTCTCAGGTCCTGGGCCCTAGGTGTTGCTCTCAAGCTCTTAAATTAAAACTCTGGGCTCTTTGCAACCACAAACAAGCCTGTTCGCACAGGAACTGCACTGCTTGCACAGAAAATCAGCGCAAGTTGCCAAAAGTTCATCTCTTTGCACAGCAAACATCAGTTGTCTGCGTGGACTGCCAATGCCCAGCTCCGGCCAGCCCATCCACAACGCCTGGTCTGCTCCTTGCGCCTCAGTGACCACCTCCAGTGACACTCTCATTGCTCCCGGTGATTTTCTTCCATGTGAACGGGACTCTTGGCACAAAACTTGACAATGTAAATCTTCAGCTGGACTAGTCTGGGACTGTAAACAACCCACGCTTCATAGTTGTCCTTATCCAGTGCGAGCAGATATCCCCAGTTGGCGCTTCATGCTTTAAGACACTATTTTACAGTTTATTCTTTAAAAATGAATTACTCCCCTTCTACTGATTTACTACTACTTTACACATTGCCTCTACTTTACACATTGCCTGACGGCTCTGTGCAAGGCTACCAGTGGTTTGAGCACAGGTTAATTTGGGGTCTGCTTGTTCCTTGCCTTGACTAGGATTGTGGATGCTGCCTCAGTCAACTAGTAGACCAATTTCTAGCACGATAAAAAAAGATTCTTGACCAGTACATAATGCACCAAGTTATGTGAGCTGATGAACTTACTTTTTTTCTGTATGCCTTAATAGGCAGACTTCTTGCCATTCTTCAAAGATGGTTGAGGAACCAAATGGGCCTGGCAATAGGTCAGTTGGCTTTGATGTCAGGAGTAACAAGCACCCTAAATTAGCCATCAACTTCTTTTCAGCCCCACATGTGTCCAACAGACTGGACTATATTTCTGGTGAGTGATATCAGTTTCTGGGGGTGGGACAGAAGGGTGAATGGTTGAGCCTTGCTTTATCTGATTATTTGCCATTGCAACTGCAGTATAATACAGCTGTACAGCCCTGCTTTCCACCTGGTGTCCTCTTGTCATACTTGTTACAGGGCTCTATATTCAGAATGGCACTAGTAACTCTAGTTGCTGCCTAAGTGGAACTGATCTAGAATACTCAGTGTGAGAGGCTATTAAGGTGGGGATTATAAGAATTAGCCTGGGAAAGGAGTATGGCATCCAGATGTGAGTTAGAACAGAAATTGAGAGGCTTGGCGAGAGATTGGCATACTAGAAAAGAGACCTGCCAGAAGGGATAAGAAAAGTGAACTGAGAATGTCCAATAAGTGTATGGATGAATTTGAAATGAATATATAATGCCACTGACTTCACAGTCAGAGTGATGATGCAGATAAATTAATTTTTTGGTTGTTGAAGACGGAGGACCCTGGGCATTCAAAATTGCGTGTTTGTGGGGCGACAACAGAGAGGCAGGTACCCAATTATAAAAAAACTGAGACATTTTCCCTGTGTACATGCTGAATACACAGTATAACTGAGGGTGTGCATCAAGATGAGCAAGGTTTGGGGAATTCATGACTGTTGCTAATTTGACACTACTTACTGAAGAACGTCAAGTCAACCTGGAGGCCCAAACGACCTGTGAGGAATTATTGAAAGCCATTATAGAAATATAGTAAGGTGAAAATACTTGCACAAACAGGATACTGATTAAATTCTGCAAGAGTAATTCTGGTGCATAAGTTACTGGATGTTTACAATGAGCCTTTTGAATTAGGTGAGCTTCCATCTATTTTAAGTGAAGCATTAATACTGGATATAACTCAAGCCAGATTGAGACCCTGCTGACAGCTGGTCATTTCCCTGTGTCTCATCTCAATATAGATGTTAAAATGCTGGTAAGGCTCTAGCAACTAGGTTGTTTGAGGTGGTCCTCTATTTGTTCCCCTCTGGATTCATCCAACAGAGGAATATAATGCTAAATTTGAGGTGCTTAGCACATCCAACACATTGTAAGGTACTATGCTTTACTATATTGTTGTCCACTTGATCAGGAAAAGGTATTTTATACAGTGGGGGGGGGTTCTCATTGGGCAAGGGGTGAACTCATAAATACAAGATGTCCACAGCACAATTAAAAACCTGGAAGGTGATTTGGGCACAATGCAAACTTGGGGGGGGGGGGGCTTTGCATTGGTGCTTGCTGTCCTCCATCATATTTGCTTAGGCGACCTAACTGTTAATGACCATGTTCAGTATGAGACAGAGGGCATATACATGTGCGTTTCCACCTATGTGGTGCATCTGTATGTAGATGATGCATTAATATACATGTGGGATTCTTTATGGGCTGTGTCTAGTGCACAGAGGCTTGCTATCCTCTCTGGGCTCTTGACAATTTGGAAAAGTCCAAATGTTTCCCTCTAGGAGCTTTGGTGGGTGCAGACGTCACAGCACTCCCAGACCTGAGCTGGGAATGGCAGCAAGCAGTACTTAAATATTTAGGAATATTGATTGGCATTCCACACACAAAACACTAGGGGCCTGATGTAGGTAGCCCTTTACCGGTCGGTAACGGCCCAAAATCGGTAAAATCGGCCGTTACCGACCGGTATTGAGAAAAAGAGATGTAGGTGTCAAAAATATACTGATTCGGTAAATATGAATCGGGAAAATACCGATTCTGTATTTTCCGAATACATATTTACCGAATCGGTATTTACCGATACCTTATTTACCGAGTCCTTATTCAGCGATTCGGTAAATAGGAAATCGGAAAAAAGCCCATCGAGATGTAGGAAAGGCCAAAAATACAGAATTCAATGAAATTCGGTATTTAAGAGTCGGTATTTACCATGGACTGAAAGCAGGTGGTAACCATGTGCAGCCTATAAAAATGGGCCCAAAATGCAACAGTGTGGCAAAAATGGCGGCACTCTATGTGATTGCGAGGTGGCGAAGGCTACAGGCTGCAGGTCTGAGGGTATGGCAAAGGGAGGAGCAGGTATACAGGCAGAGGATCACTCTGTTCCAATTGACTGAGCCTGAGATACTCCAGAGGTACAGGCTGCCCCCCAGGACCATCATGGACCTAATAAGGGACCTCCACCCATACCTGGATCACCTAACACCCAGGGACCACACCATTCCACCCCATGTCCAGGTGCTGTGTAGCTTACACCTGCTGGCCTCTGGGAGCTACCAGAGTGTGATAGCTGCAGTAGGAGGTGTATCCCAGAGCTGTCTGTCCCGTTTTTTCAGGAAGTTTCTGGATGCCATGACGCAGAGAGTGGGACATTACATCCAGTTCCCTGACACACCTGCGGAACTTGTAAAAACAAAAACTGATTTCTATGGACTGGCACACTTCCCGCATGTGATAGGCTGCATAGATGGCACCCACATTCCCCTATGCCCACCTGCAGCCACCGAACACATATGCAGAAACCGTAAGTGTACGCACTCCATCAATGTGCAGGTGATATGCAATGCAGGCAACATCATCACCAACATAGTGGCCAAATTTCCTGGGAGCACGCACGACTCCTACATTTTCCAGAACAGCGGAATATACACACGGCTAGCTGCTGGAGATTTTGGAGATGGATATCTGCTAGGTAAAGACGTGTAACACACCCTGTAATGAATGGCAGCTGAATGTGCAATGTGATTATAACTCATGTACCTCTCATTCCCTCCCAGGTGATAGTGCATATGCCCTGCGTTCCTTTGTGCTCACACCGTACCTCAACCCAACCAACAGAGCCGAAAGGCGATACAATGTGGCACACAGGTCTACACGCAACGTAGTGGAGCGAACATTTGGACTCCTCAAGAGCAGGTGCCGCTGCCTCCAAAAGAGTGGAGGTGCTCAACAGTACACCCCCATCCTGTGTTGCAAGATAATAGTGACCTGTGCCATTTTGCACAATCTTGCTACCAAGGAAGGCACAGAGGTGGAGTTGACACATCACGAGAACATCGATGAGGACCAAGAACATGCAGAGCCCCAGGCAACAGGACCAGCAGCACTAGATGGTAGATTGAGACGGACAGAAATTACACGTCGATATTTCTAGGTAATGTATGACACATAGACAGGTGTAGTGTTTGACAAGTGTAGTTTAATCTGCACTACATCATCATTGTCACATCGGAAAAGGCTTCATTAATCAAAGTCAATATCTCTGACTGCTCCTGCTCAGTTGCTGTCACTGTGTGCAGTTCAGTAAATCCGCACCATAGGTCAGTGCTTACGTCCACGCACCACATTGCGCGATTGTTGTGCCTGGCTTTCAGATTCCCTCCTGGGGCCTGACTCTGCATGGCTGCGCCTTCCGCTCCTGTGCACCTCCGGAACTGGTGTGCTAGAGCCACTCCTGCTGCTTGACCCCTCTGTCTCCTCCACACCCGTGTCACCAGCATTGCCAGTGTTAGTGTTGAGCATCTGCTCCATCGCAGACGTCACTCTTCCCATGCCCCGTGTCAAGTCTGTGCAGCAGTGCACTACTGCATCCCGCATGGAAATAGAGCGTCTGCACAGTAGTGAGGTACTTGTTGCAAATCTATTCATTGCTTTAGTTTGTTGGCGCATATACTGTCGAGCCCTGGCATGCTGCAGATGATCCCTGTCCAGCTTATCCGCCAGTACTCCCATGTATGTGGAGATGTCTGTAATCCCCTTTGCAATTTGATCCAGACTTGATGCAATGTGGCCTATGCCCTTGTCCATGTTGGACATCTTACTGTTCATGCAGCGGACCTGCCTATGCATGGCTAACAGTGCTTTGGCCTGCTGGTGCTGTGCCTTCACCATTGTGCCCTCCAGGCCACAGATGACGCTCTCCCCTTCCTGCCCCTCCCCACCCTCACGTGCCCTCCTGCCAAGAACACTGGTGCGCGCAGCGCCTGCTGCTGTCGGTGGTCTTGCCCTGTCAACCACAGGTGCATTCTTGTGGGGGATATCATCCTCATCCTCCGATTCAGAGGTTTGCAGGATCCTCTGAGGGGGCTCATCATGCCTACTTGCCCCTACCGGCATGGACACCCTGGACATTGCAATGGGTGTGTTTGTCAGTTCAGGAGATCCGAACAACAGAGGGGAAAGTGGGACAGGTGTTGTGGGTCGGTCTGGTGATGAGGCTGCCAGGGTGGTGTCGTTGCCTCCTTCTACCGCGCTGTGACCAGATTGTCTCTTCTCTTTCTCCCCTCTCTTAGGTGCTGGTGCCCTCTCCTCCCTTGGTGGTGCTGAACTGCGTGAGGACTCTCCTGTGGAATGAAATTGACATAGGGTCAATGTTGTTGTTCATCTGTGTGTAGTTCTTAAATAAATAGTCTACACATCTTTACCCAGTGCACATTGTGTGTTTGGTGATGTGTGTGGCATGCCTTGCAGAGTCATGTGGTGGATGCTTTGCATCTATGTATTCATGACTACGTCTACCATGATGCATTGCTGACACCGAGTATGAGTTGTTATGCAGTATGATGAATCTACACAGTGGGGTACGGGGTCAGGTTGATGGGTGTGGATAAGGGTACATGCCTCTTACCTTGTTTTTTTGTAGCTTTTGCTGTGCTGTCCAGGTCTCCTATCCCATGGATGCATTCTGGCTCCATGGTGGTTTCCACTAGCTCCTCAATCGCTGTCAGCTTAGGTGCTTTGCTCCTGCCAACTCCAGTCTCACCAGCATCCTTTTTCTGTGCCGCAATCTTCTTTTTTGTCACGATGCGCAGGTCATACCACCACTTTTTTATGTCCTCAATCTCCCGGGGGGTCACACCAATGACATTCACTTTGCCCTGTATGGTAATCCAAATGTTCTTCTTCATAGTCTCTGCAACATGCAGAGACTGCCTCCAGAAAATTTGGCTGTAGTGGCTTACAATTTCCTCTACAGCCACCTGTAGTTCCTCTGGGCTGAACTTGATCTTCCTTTTTCTCTCCCCACCATTCTTTTGGCCTTCAGTTGACTCCATTCTGTAGCACTGCTTGCCTGTGGATGCTCTGCTCCTCTCACCTCTGCTGAAATGTTTGTTCTGTTGGTTTGCACCTGCATGGGTGTGGCCACTCCCAGGTACTGGGGTGGAGTGCTTCAATCTGATTGGTTGGATTCTCAGGGCCTTGGTTGTGGGGTGTGGAGGTTGGTTGGCAGGCTCACATGGCTGATTGGTTGGCAGGCTCACATGGCTGTTTTCAATCTCCCGATTCGGTAATTACCGATTCGGTAAACTTCGAATCTGTAAACTCCGATTCGGATTTATCCGATTCTGTAAATCCCATTCATTCCTATGGGTCAGGAGGCCCATAGGAATGCTTGGGTTTCACCGACTCGGAATTTACCGACTTGGAATTTTCCGATTCGGTAATTACCGAATTGGGTTACCGAGTCATTCCGAATCGGTAACTTTTACCGATTTTTTACCTACATTCCATTTACCGATTCTGAAATACCGATTCGGTATGAGTCGGTATTTATGAATCGGTAAATGGAATTTACCTACATCTGGCCCTACATCTCAATAATGGCACTGTGATGATGAGCTTTCAGAGTAAGGTACAATTCTTGGTTACGACACCTACCAATGGTGGGAGTTTGGCGCATTAAAATGGTAATGCTGACCCACTGCCTGTATGCATTCTATGGTATGATGAGCAGGGTACTTATACATATTTTCTGTACCATAGACACATATTAAAACATATAATGTCCTCCTTGACTTGGCCTGGGTCACTGTCTGTTCGAACTGTCAGTCTTAGGGTGGCCCATTTTCCTTCTCTCCTCCTATTTTGCTGAATTTGTTTCTGTGGGCCTTAGAACTCTGTGCAATTTACCACTGATATACAGTGCTAAAGTGCAAGTGCTCACTCCCTAAAACATGGTACAATTGACTAACACCTTATGGCATATTACTTAGAAGTCCCTAGTAAGGTGGTATACTATATACCAGAGGGTGATAAATTAAATACTACTAGTGTACGTGCAGCACTTATTGTGCCACCCACTTAAGTAGACCTGTAGAATATGTCTCAGGCCTGCCATTGCAACCTGGGTGCAGTTTTAAATTGAGGTTTAACTTGGCAAAATAAACCTTTTGCAAAGCCTAACACTCCCATTTTAATAAATATATATATCAGTCATGGGGTAGGCACTTAGTGGCCTCCTAAAGGCAGGGTACTCTGTATTTAAAAAGTTGGACATGTACTTTTAAGTTTGGCATGCCCAGGTAGGGAAAAATGAACACACTGTTTTTTCACTACTGTGAGGCCTACCGCTCTAGGATAACATAGGGTTACCTTATTACATTTAATAAGTGTTAACCTTTTATTGGGAATAGACAGAAATATCATTTTTGGTCTCTAAAAATTGTAATTTAAAATTCTCTTTAATGGTAAAGCCGAATCTTAAGTCATAATTCTGAAAATGCTTCTTTTATAAAGTTCTTACAACATACAAAACACTAATACTGACTCTGAAACTATGAACTTTTATTTTTTCATGGTCACTATATTTAATAACAGTGATTACCTTTAATTTCTTCTTTCTTTTACTTTACAATGATTTTAAGAAAGTGATAGTTTATACAATACGCATTGAAATACATAAAATATACAATGTAAACATCTCAACGCTATTCAGTGCATTCCATTGTCACCCTCCCCACACATAAAAATATAATTACAAAGATAAATCAGTGCAAACCATCATGGAACACAAATAAAACAGTTCTGAATTTTAATGCCCAAGAGAACATTTTCTTTTTTCCACTACCACACAGTGCTAAGCTGATTAGTAACAAAGGATTGGCCCTGTAATTGTTCAATAACATCCACCGACATATTAATTCACCATTTCCAGTTCTGAGTCCTGATGAGAACCCATAAAATGTGAAGGGTTTGAAATGCGTTGACGCATTCTCAGCCGAAAGTGCATGATACTGATGAGTGTTGGAATGTCGGTGGATGACATTGAACAATTACAAGGCCGCTCCTTTGTTCCCAATGAGCTTGGTGCGGTGAGGTTCGGCAAGCCCATTTTGGAGTAATGTATTTGGGAGTAGTAGTGGAAGAAAAATACGATTTCCTGTTGGGCATTAAAATTCAGAACTGTTTTGTGTTCCATGTTGGTTTGTAATGATTTGTCTTTGTAATTGTATTTTTTTATGTGTGGGGCGGGTGACAATGCAATGCATTGAATAGCTTTGAGATGTTTACATTGTATGTTTTGTGTATTTCAATGTGTATTGTATACATGATCATGTTGTTAAAATCATTGTAAAGTAAAAAAGAAGAAGAAATCAAAGGTGATCACTGTTATTAAATATAGTGACCATGAACACAAATGAAAGATCACTGTTTCAGTGTCAGTATTGGCGTTTTGAATGTTGGTTAGACTTTTCAGTGATCTAGCCTTGCTCACAAGTTAAGGGCTCATTCCCCAATAAAGGTATTAGCTTTTAAAAATGTGGCATTTTCTTGTCCAAAATATTTGGTAACTGTATTTTAGGTAAAATTAATAGGTGCAGCTGGCCTTTTTGTAATTTAATTTACTGGATTGCTTAAGGACTGCGTAATTGTCCCACCTATTTCTCTACATTTTGTGTCTTCTTTATATCGCCTGACACTCATCCTATATGAACTGACCAATGAACTGTGTTTTCAGACTAAATAATGGGACTCCAGGAGGTGTAATCCTTAGACCTTTAAGAATGTAATATTGCTTGGTTGGAAGAAGGTCTAACTAAGGCATCTAAGTAATCTATGCCATCTATCCCGTCTAAGCAGTCGACTATGATTACTGGCCACTGACAGCTGGCTTCTGTTACTTCTTGCAACCTTGCTGTGTTGGAGTTTTTCTCACTGATTGTGACAAATGGGTTGATGGTTATCCATTGAGCAGATTTTCGGAACACCTTACTATCTTTGAACTTGTCAAGTACAGACTCACCTGGCCTCACCTTTGAACTGACGTATATGTCAAATGTGTCCTAGTGATCTCTTCCATTTCTGGGAGACTGCTTGTACCGGCATATTCCTTGTCCCTTCTTGAACTCTTGAGCTTTGGTATATCTATCTAGATTTTCGCAAATTGCTTACGACCTGATGAAATTTGGATGATGCATTTATTTCTGAATCTTTGATAAACTATACTCAAATTTCTATATTGCCTCAGCTATCTTGATTTATTACTTCCAATGTGAATGTGCATTCCTAATTTGAGTTTCCTAATTATCAGGAGGGATAATATTAAGGAGGTCTCAGAGCATCAACTACTAATGCTATTATTTTGTGTTGCTTTAACTGAGCTTTTAGTTTGTATAATTTTGGCTCGCCTACGTTTCTTCAGGAGATTTGGGCTTGCCTTGGTAATCCTTTTTCTTTATACCATTGTATTTATAGCAAATTACATGAGCTTAATTTCTAGTTTGCAGTTCAGTTACCAATTTCTTGTCCTAATTGAATGACTGCTGGGTCCCTTATATCCAACCCGTCTCAGCATAAAACAAGGTTCATCGGAGGACTAAAAGATGGTATAAATGTTTAACAACAGAGAAAGGAAAATCATAGTAGTGAAAATGATTTGGCCCAGTAAACAGCAGTAATTCTGGTCATGTGTCTGATGGCTTCTTGTCCAATGAAGTTAGGATATAAGGGGGGATCCCTATTGAGACTCCTATTGAGACCTTGATTAAAATTTGACCAAATCCAAATCTCTATGTTCAGTAGAAGGTGACCGAGTGCCAGTATTGGAGGAGTACAACGAAGGTGACGAGACCGTGCTGTGAGTATTATTAGGGTTGCGCGTTGCTATGGCGTACACTTAAATTGTGATAATATGGTTGTATGAGGTTATGCAAAGTAATTAGAGTTTATGTTTGAGTGGTGTGCTTTATGCAGTAAAATTGAAGCTACAGGGGCCCAAAGTGGCCTAAGATCCCAGGATGTACACTAGCTAGACATCAACGGAACCAAATCTTGAAAAACAATCTGGAGTCTATGGTGATGCCAAATCACTCTGTCCTCGTCCAGTATATTGACGATCTGCTGGTAGCGTCAAGTACTCACGAGGCTTGTATTTACAACATAAAGTGTCACAATCAAAGTTGCAATTGTGCAGAAGGGATGTTCTATATCTAGGACATCACATTGAGAAAGGAGCCAGAAAAGTGTCACGAGATAGAATTACTGCAATTCTAAAGAAAAAATCCACCTAGTACATGAAAAGAATTCCCCATGTTTTTGGGAATGGTTGGCTATTGTTGATAATGGATTTCCAATTTCTCTTTGACAGCAAAGCCTCTTCAAAGGATGTGCCTGGCCCAGTGCCTTGGAATGATGAATGCATGTGCTGTTTTAATAAATTACGAGAGTCTTTGTCAAGCTCCAGCTTTGGGAATGCCTGACTCCAATAAAAGTTTTACTATTATTTGTAGTGAAGGTGAAGGTTTGCATTGTCAGTGCTAGCTCAAATGCATGGTACTGCGCATAGGCTTGTGGCATATATTTCATCTACTCTTGATCCTGTAACTGCTGCCTTACCTGGATGCCTTAAAGTTGTATAACAGGGTGCAACTTGATTAATTGAGATGCCACTTGAAATGCTCTGAGATACATTCTTGTAATTATATGCATTCTCTCACCATGGGTAGAGGTTTACCCCACACAAAGGAATGATAGTTTGAATCTGGCCAAGTTACGTTTGGGAGAGCTCATACCACGTTTTGGATTTCCAACTTCTTTTGAGTCAGACCGAGGGACACATTTCAATGATGCAGTCTTAAAGATGTTGTCTGCAGCATTACAGATTGATCAGAAGCTACATTGTGCTTATCATTCAGAAGCTCTGGTATAGTGGAGCCAGTTTATGGAAAATTAAAGTCCAGGTTGGCCAAGCTGTGTGCTTCAACATCTCTGAAATGGCTTGATGTGTTGCCTCTTGTATTGATGAGTTTCGGAAGTACTCCAGACAGAAGAACAGGACTTTCTTCTCTTGAAATTATCTTGGGGAGGGCTATGAGACAGATGTGCTGGTGGTTACAGTGAGGCACCCATCTCAGATTAGCAAAACTGTAGAGGGGGCTACAGCTATTAGGACTCTGTGCACTAGTCCTGAGGAGGGTCTGAGAAAGTCAGCTCTTGTGGGTACAGCAGGGTCACAAGAAGAAGAGCCGATTAGGCAACATTTCAACCTAAACGAAGGGAACAGTGCCTCTGAAATGCGGTTAGTAAATGGAGGCCGTTGATCCAGAAGACAGTCAAATTGAGAGACATTTTAATGGAACGCCGAGCACCATGAGCAATTGCAGAAGTCTCTAGTCAGTCAGAACAAAGTGACAGTGATGGTGAGTGACTGTCAGTAGGAAGGTCCAAAAGAGGAAGGATACCAAGTTGCAAATACACTGCACTAGAGTTGACTTATTTGGCATCGGAAGATTGGGAAAAGGCATACTACACATTTTTGTTTAACAATTCAAGCTCCTAAAACCTGTCTTGAAAGACTGTCATAGTCAACTGCATTTTGCTACAAACAAGAATGACTGCAGATTCATTAAATGAATAGAAAAGGCTATAAGTGAATATGAACACTGATGAAGAAATGAGCGACCCCCTCTCCAATACAGAGCACCTCCACTCCCAGATGCAGACCAGTCTCAGAAACACACTGCACAGGACCTTTGCCTAAAGACCCCCTGGGCCTCGCGTCTCTTCCGCCACCACCATTGCTGACCTCGTCGCGCTCCAAGCCCTCGCCTCCACGGACTACATTCTCATCGGAGACCTGATCTTCCACCTCGACAACCGCAGCGACCCCGACTCCACCACCCTCCTGCACAACCTCGCCAACTTCAGACTAAAGTCCACAAAACATTCCCGACCTACCTCCCAGTGCACAAAACAACCACTGACTCCCCCTAGCCCACAAAAGTACCCCGACCCACCCCCAGCCCCACTTAAAATAACCCCGACCCACCCCCAGCCCACAAAACAACTCAACCCCCCAGCCTACGAAAGTACACCAACCCACCCCCAGGCCCACTCAAACAAACCTGACTCACCAACAGCCCACAAGACAACCCCAACCGCATTTAAAATAAACCACGACCTACCCCCAGCCCACAAAACAAACCCGACCCCCAGCCAACCAAAGTACCTCGACCCACCTCTGTCTGCGAGCACTGCGGTGTTCCCACTGTTCCCTGTTAAAAGGTAATTGCTTGGCACATTCAATAGTGACAGCATTCAATTGGAATCAAGACTGGGAGGAGTATAACATGTATATTTGGAATATAGGGATGAGGGAAAGAAATGTACTGGTATTCCAATTTAAACCAGTGTTATGTCTGCTGAATGTATTTATGTTTGATGCTTTAATGGAAAGATTGTTTCCTTAAAAGACTGTACGGAGGCACTGAGTGATGCGGTGTGGCAGAGTGCGTGTCACATGCTTTGTTTTTTTCCTGCTACACGAATCATCATTGCATTAATCTATATTTCATGCAGTGTCATTTTTGGGGAGTTAAGTGTTAGCTTTTCAAGGGAACATCAAAATCACATATAGTATTCTTAAAGATCACACACGGGCACCGGCTGGTACTATCTGTATCCTTCTCAGGACAGTATGTCTTAACAAAGGCAGAGACTGGCCAGACTTTTCCAAGCAAGGCTGCAGACAGACAAAACATTGACTAACTGAATAAGGTATGCATGCTAAACGCCATCTAGGAAATGTATCACGGCATTTTGGTACTAATGAAAACCTTTTCTAAGGGCTAATAAGAGAAGGATTTCCCCAAGGATTTATCCCATAATTGATTTGATATAATGGTTGCCATCTAACATGTTGCTACTTTTCATGGCTTTTTCCTGTCATGCATCTATAATTTTTATAATTTATTTATTTTATTGGAAAGATTTCTAAAGCGTACTTTAACCTTACAGCCACATTGGCGCTGAGATCCTACATATTAACAGACTGCTTTTTGCTGTCGGATGGGTAGCTGTGAAATCTGGGGCTATAAGGGGGAAGAGCTATGTTTTTAAGGGTTTTCTGAAATGTAGTAGATCTGTCTTAGATCGTAGAGTGGCTGAGAGCTTATTCCAGAGCTGAGCCACTCTGATCATGAAGGCTCGCCCACCCTGTCCTTTTTAACAGATTGCTGCAACGCAGAGAAGGTTTGCTGTTGCTGAATCCAGGGATGTGTCTTTTAATCTTCTTTGTCGGAGCAGGGGGCCTTTCCCCTGAAGTGCTTTGAAGACTATATATAAGGATTTGAAGTCTATGCTCTCCTTTATTGGACTCCAGTGAAGTTCCATCATTGCCCTAGAAGCAGATGATCTTCTTAGTCAATTCAATGCCCGTTTTGCATCTGCGACTTGGACTCGGTGTAGTCTTTTGAGTAGGTATTCCGATTGTCCGAGCAGCAGTGCTTTACCGTAGTTAAGCCTACTAAGAATCAAACTCCGCACAATCAAGGATTTTGCATGTGGGGAAACAATGACGAAAGTTTCCTTAATCCTCGGAGAAGGGCAACGCAAGTGCCAGCTACTTTGTTTGCATGGCTTTCCAGGGACCACTTGCAGTCAAAGGTGATGCCTAAGTTGTGCCCTGTTTCTGGTTCTTTTAGTTCGGTATCTTCGGAGAGAGGCCAGAAATTCACAGTAAGTTTCATTGGGATTTTGATGAGTTACTGTGTACTAAGTTAACGATGTTGCTTATACAGGTATGAAAGGAAGCCAGAGCATCTGGTTTGTCACTTTCAATGGACAAGATTAGCTGTGTGTCATCAGCATAGTTTGCCAGCCTAATGTCATGGGATTTAATCAGAGTAATGAGCGGCCTCATATAAACGTTACACAGGATTGGGATAAAAGCTGATCCCTGGGGTACTCCTTGCCCGATGGTTTTGAATTCTAAGCAGTACTCTGTAATATCTGGTATAGCGCTTATTCACATAATCTGCACTAAAATGAGCTTTAATCTATATAAATAAAAATGTAAATGTTCGTTTGTTCAAAATCGCAAATCTCCGAAAGTACTTCACCGATTGCTTTGAAATTTTGACACAACGTTGGATTTGAATACACGCGTGTTTTTATAGACACAATGTTGGATTCCAATACACGCGTGTCCAATACTCGCGTGTTTTTAATCGAAAGGACAAATAGACACTATTGATTTGGCTGCTGCGCAACAACTACAAGTGACGCATATAGACAATAGTCTACATATATTAGAATGGACAGTTGATCTAAGGATGGCAGACTGGGAAGTGGGTGGAGGGAAGGGGGAGAAGTTGATTCACTTTGCAACATTAAGAAAGGATGCATAGAGACAATAGTCTACATATATTAGGATGGACAGTTGGTGTCAGGATGGCAGACTAGGACGTGGGTGGAGGGAGGGGTGAGGATTTGGTTCTCTTTGCAACATTAGCGCATGTTTATATTTACACAACGTTGGATTTGAATACGTGCGTGTCCAATACGTGCGTGTTTTTAATCGAAAGGACGAACAGACCCTATCGATTTGGTTGCTGCGCAACAACTACGAGGGACGCATAGAGACAATAGTCTACATATATTAGGCTGGACAGTTGGTGTCAGGATGGTAGACCGGGAAGTGGGTAGAGGGAGGGCGGAGGAGTTGGTTCACTTTGCAACATTAATAAAGGACGCAAAGAGTCAATAGTCTACATATATTAGGATGGACAGTTGGTGTCAGGATGGCAGACCGGGAAGTGGGTGGAGGGAGGGTGGAGTAGTTGGTTCACTTTGCAACATTAGCGCGTGTTTATAGATACACAACGTTGGATTTGAATACACGCATGTACAATACGCGCGTGTTTTTAATCAAAAGGCCGAACAGACCCTATAGATTTGCTTGCTGGGCAACAACTACAAGGGACGCATAGAGACAATAGTCACAAAAACATATTGTATACCCACAAGCAGTGTGAAATTAAGCATATTAGAAATGTGCGCTTACTCTTTTCTTTCTCTTCCATTTAACCAGACTGAGCCACAGCAACACGTGGACAGGTACAGCTACTATTTAATAAAGTCTTTTAAAAATATTTAGTGTGGATTTCTTGTGTTTCTCCATCTTTTGAGGAAAGGTGTCCAAGGAACTCACTACTATTTATATGTATTCCAAGTAGTCTCCAACAGGTTTGACCATTACCCAACATAAATCATGTCCATAGCCAGTACTCTTAGCTTCCAGGTACCTCACGGGAGATGCGTGACTCTCAGCCTGTCTTCCAGCTCAAGCTGGTAAAACGGTACAAATCTGCACTTGCCTTTGGGCCTCAGGAAGTCTTAATGGGATTTCCAGGTGTACCTATAAACAAAAGCACATGTCAAGCTGTTAAAAGTGTCTCAGGTAATACCGGATTTAAGTTTTTAAGTATTGTTTACTTACTCGGCCTCCCTGAACAAGGTATATCAGGATACAACAGACTTCTGACCCAGGTGTCAAGGTAGCTCAGAATACCTCCTTATGATCTGGATGTGTTGGGTGAAAGTCACTTACCAGGAGACTGATGTTCGGAAAATGGGTATAGTGGTGCCTAATATAGTGCTTTTGAACATTAAGCTTGGTATTCTTTGCTTCCCTTATCAACCTGGGGAAAGTAAAATGACAGACAAGTTTACAGTCTCGTGCGTGTTGTTGGCTTGGAGGAGGATGGCCATTCGCTGGGTGCTGCCATTGGGTCCTCCCATTAAGAAGAGGCAGGATGATGTACAAGAATGGCCAATGGGAAAGGAGCTCCACATGATAGAAACGTAAACAGATCCCAAAGATACAGGTGGGATTTACTATTGGAGGGAGCTAGTGAGATTGTTTCTGTTTCACTAGACACACTTCCACAACAGGCTGTGTATGGCCTTGATTTGAACAATGTAAAGCTTCCTGCTTGATTCTTGGAATAGGCTGCGGATTGATGCAGACATGTTCTCATAGGCACGGTGTCATTCTAACTTAAATACATGGTCCTTTGTAAATTTTAGTTTATTTTCGTGGTTTCGGTTTACAAACTCAGTAAAACATTTACATAAACACTACCAACACCACAACCCACAAAAAGAACAACCAACCTCCAACATCAACAGCACCACTAACATCAACAAGACCAAGAACACCAACACCACTACCAACTACCCCAGCAACAAGACTCACAAGGTCAACAATATCACAAGTCTCCAACACCGTCTGCATTAAGGCAAGCATCAACAACACAAATAACATGTCACCATCACAGCAGCAACAGTAATGTATGATTGCGACCACTCTATGAGTAGATTCACTTCGAGGAGACGGGTGCTTCTCAATGGATGTTTTCACGCCGCAGCTGGTGCTGCGCCCTAGGCTGTGAGGTGAAATCCATAAACACACACCGTGCATGCACAGTGATCCCACAGTACCTTTTGTTCTGGAGTAATTGCGTAATATTTGTAGAGTTGACTGCCAAGAGATTTTCTCTGTCCAAATAAGGTTACAAGAAGTTGTATGCAATGTACATGGAGGTGGCAGTCAGACATTAGCAACAGGAAACCAGATTTGTTTGAAATGTTTTTACTCTCTTTACTGCCTCCTCCTCCCCTTTCTCTCGTTCTATCACGACAGATGTCACTTACACTAATAAAACAAAGTATCCTCTGGTCATTCATACGGGACACACCCAGCAGGACTGAAGCATTCATCAGGCGACCTCTTCCCAAACAATGTCTTCCCCTTGCAAACACCGTGGCCCGGTCATATTCAGAAGTTCGTCTAAAGGACAGACTTTTATCATAAAACAAGTATCACAAAAAAGGTAACCGTGTCAAAACAATTGCTGTCCTTTTTTTATTCGCTTTTATTACATTTTTATTGCATATCAACCTTTTCGTACCGGCATCGGAGCGTTTGCTGCGAGTTCAGTAAAATATATTTATGTATTGACATAGGCGTGCAGTCGGAATAAGCAGTTTTTATTTAAACACTGATAGGTAGATGTAACCCAGCATCTTGAAGAAAAAGTATAGGGGTCAAACAAGTTGAAGAGTCAACGTTGGTGATTTCAGGAAAGTTCACCAGCCCGATCCATAGCTCTATGATGGTATAGACTGGTGGAGACCGCCAGTTCAGAGGGTCTTCGCCGTTATTCGACAAGGTAAGAGGCAGGTCCAGGACGGGAACCAAAAGCAGCCGTGGCAATGGTGTTTAAACCAGCCCCTCTTTCTTGAGCACCTCTCTCTTTTTCCAACCATCAATTCTCTATCTTCTTCTCTCCACCTTCTGTTTTCTCCCTGTCATTTTGTCCTGTCTGCATCCTCTTTATTTTTCTCTCTTTCCATCATCCCTGTCTCTCTTCCTCTTCCCCTTCTCCCTCTCTCTCTCTTCCCTTTCTCTCTCTCTCTTTCCCTCCTTCCTCTCTCTCTTCTCCTTCTCCTCTCTCCCTCCTTCCTCTCTCTCTTTTTCCTCTCTCTTTCCATCATCCATGTCTCTCTTCCCCTTCTCCCTCTCGCTCTCTGTCTCTCTTCCCTTTCTCCCTTATTATGATGAGTCTGGCCTACGCGGCTGCTCAGACTGAGAAGTAGAACATGCAATATTGTCGCTGTTTGATATTGTCAACCTCAATATAGTGACCAATGAAAGGCCCATTTTGCAAACATTTATTATCCCCAGCCTAGGAATACTAAGACGAGGAAGACAAACTGGCCTCAAGGCTAGTGTGAAAAGGCACAGGAAGTCAGATGGATACTGACTCCCCTCCAATCTTCTGCCCACTGTCCTTCCACAGCCTTCTCTCTCTCCACGGTCAACTCTGTTTAGGAGTGGTATTAAGATAAAGGGAGCACATGAACTTACATCCCTATGCTATGTAATTCAGTGAAGAAGAGGCTGTCCCTGTCTTCTTGCCCACTTACACCCAACCTGTTCTGTACTTGTCTCTTACCTTGTGCACCCTCTTTCTCTACTCCACATCACCCATTTGCCCCACTTCACACCACACCACACCAGAACATGTAATGTTGGTAAGTAAGGCCGGATAGGGCTTTTGTCTAGCAGTAGGCAGCCCTATGCACTTGTCTGTCCCTTCGTCTCTGAATCCCAATCTCTTATCCTGTCTGTCCACACACTGGCCCCTCTCCCCTCCACTCCAGAGGGTGGATGTGAAACTGGAAAGCCAAGAAATATCTGAATTAGGCACGGCAATATCTGGATGGCCTGAGTAATCCGTTTCCATCTTTACATGTAGCCACTAGGGTACCTCTGATACTATGCGGTTGGAAAAATAAAAAATAAAAACTAGCAAAATAAGAAGCAGAGATGCAAAAGAGAATGTATTGTTCTAATTAAGTGAAGTTGGTAGAAAAAAAAACACTCGAGGATGCACAAGCAAGTAAAACGCAAATAAAACTCCAAAATAGCATTAGTTGGGCTACAAAGAAAGCCATCCTCTGGAAGCACCCAATGACATTACTGGATTCATTGGTTTTAATGATCAGGGGGGTGGGGCGGGAGGAGGAAATGGCGGTCGTTAAAAAAAGTAATAATATAGTGTGGCTTTTTTTTCTACGGACAACCGACCAGTGGGGCCAACACTCATGCTGAAAGCTCACTCCCTGGAAGTCTTGCGAGCTGAACTGATACATTATCATCTCATAAGCAGAGATGAGACGCTCTTCATAACAGAGGTCTGACTGCGGCTAAGTGTCTGTGAGAACATGTTCCCAACTTACATTAAACTCCATTATAATTATCAGCGCACTCCCCTTAAACATTCTCTTTAGATTAACTTCGCACAACGCTTCCCCTCGGGGGATCTTTGTACTAATCCCATTCTAACTTGCTGGTTTTCCTAGCAATAATGTTTATGCATTATATGGCGCACACACACGACAAGTAATGTGCTTTTAAATGGCAGCGGGCCTCGCGGCGAGATATACTGCTAATTCTTACATTTATTTGTGACTGTGTAGCCCAACTAAAGCGCTCAGAAGGCTTCTCCACCTGGAATAAAGTGTCCTTCTAAAACAGCACTATCCATTGTATGTCCGTGATGGCGGGATTCCTATCAGACTTTCAGAAAACTCACGCAAGGGACATGCTCATATTTCCAGTCTAAGTGAAAGTAATTTAGAAAGTGGTTAACCTGAAAATCTGGCATGGTACTTTAACACCAGCCGATAATCCAGGATCCGGTGGACACCTCTTGGGGGTTGGACTCACAGAGCCAGAAGTCACAAGGAGGGTCCAGTTGGAACTGGTCAGCTGGGTCTTTGGAAATAGTAGTCTTCTTTCAACTTTTGTGGCCCCGTAGCTTAATAGGAGGTCAGCCAACTGATCCTTGGCGTCCGGTACTCTTTGCTGTGTGCAAGTGGGAGCAAGTCCAGCACTTTGGGTTCCTTTCCACAGGTTCAAAAGCAGGTGCATTCCTTTTTCTGTCTTCCACAGGTCCAGATATACTCTGAAGAATGTTCCCAGGGGTGCCACATTTATGCCTGACACTAGCTTGTGGGTGGTGCTGACTTACTTACCAATAGGGAACAAGTTCCCAGGGGCAACCCTACCCACTTTGACATAATTTACCAGGGGGATAGCCCTGAACAACCCCACAGTGCACTGTTCTGCCAAATCCAACATGGGAGAATCTTTCTTCCCCTGGCTTTCCCGGTCAAAGCCTTGATAATACTACCAAGGTGTTTCTAGGGAAATGAGAAACTCCCCTTGAAAATCAGTTCAGAACCCCCCCCCCCAGTGATTGGTGTCATCCTGACTACCTGGACAAAGGACCCTGGCAGGATGGTCTGATCAAGAGGACAGCTAACCTCCCAACCAAGACCATTTTGTTCACTTTCCAGGGAGCCATTCACACCTCCTTGCAGGAGGCCAGCAGGCTAGCAGATGACAGCTGGGGATTAACTCTGAAAAGGCCATTAAAGGCTTAAGACAGAAAAATACGGACTTTCTAAAGTTGCTATTCTTGAAATAGACAAAATTCGACTTTAGCATCAAGTTGGATTTTGCCTAACTTCGAAAATGAGTGTTTGTAGTATTTGCTATCGCAAGTATCAATCTGAAATTAGCTTTATTACATGTAAGCCAGCCTTGTAAAAGTGAAAAATAGATTTGGATCCTTTTCACTGTAAGGGCATGTAAAAACATTCAATACACACGTCCTACTTTTAAATACTATGCACTCTGCCTTAGGGTTGTTAATGCCTACTTTAGGGGAGAATTATTACTACTTAAAAGGTATAGGCCTGGCAAAAGAGGGAGCTAAAACAGGCTGTTTTAAAAATTGCTCAGCCAGGCTGCTGTGTAAGGCCTTGAGTTATGCTCTATAAGGTCACTTTAGTGGTATCACAATACGTGCTGCAGTCCACTTATGCCATTTAACTTACAGGCCTGGGGTACATGGTGTTTCTTATACTAGAGATGTATAGGTAAGCTAAAAGTGCCAATCAGGGATTTTAACCATTTTGTCAAGTTTTTAGGGGTCAGAGCTCATGCACAGGGGCCTGGTTATCAAAGTCCCAGTGTACAGGGTCCAAACAAACATTTGCAATGCAATAGGTCACTCATTTATGAGCGTTTGAGCTATTGGCATTGTAAATGACAATGCCTTTTATTTATGTGCTGTTTTTAAAATAGATAAATAAAAGGCATTGTAATTTACAATGCCAATAGCTTAAACTCTCTCAAATGCGAGACCTATTGCATTGCAAATGCGTTCGGCGCCCGTGCTATAAAAATAAAAAAAGCGCTAGGAGAGAGCTTGTCCTGCCTGCAACAGCAGGCAGGACAAAGCTTTTTTTTTTAAATAGTGCCCGGAGGCTGTAATTAAAGCCTACTGAGTAACAACATACGTATCGGGGGTGTCGCCATGGAAAGGTACAAAGTGAGACTAGGCTGTACTAAGGAGGGACTACTAAGCCTATTGACCAATGAACAACCACTGTTTACACTGGACAATGATGCAAGGCAGTGTAAACTATGGGCGGAGAATGGACAGCGGTTCAACTCCCAACCTTAATTGAGCATGCCTCGCAGGCTCGACCTAAAACCAACAACATGAGTCCAAAGAAATGGGATGACCATGCAAAAAGAGTTTTTTTCTTACCGTACTGAAATCATTATTGCGAGAAAGCGGTTTTATATTTGGGGAGAATTGAGATCCACCACTAATATTCAAGGCACTATCTTGTTAGGTTAAGATAAAGGTTTTAGTAATTTAAACTGGAGCTTTACTACAGGTAGCTATTGCACCAATCAGGCAGACTTAACTTAGAAAAACGTGGAAAGCCCTTAGAATGATCAAAACAGTTAAACATGTCAAACCAACAGCACAACAAAAATACAACCCTAATCTATAATAATAGAGTAAGATGTAATAAACCAAAAAGCACCACAATGACAAAAATTCAATAAGGTGAAACAGGCATATGAATTTTCAAGTACTTATGGAAAAACATGGCAATTGTATTCAATGTTTGCGGTAGACCAGGACCTAGAGACCATTTGAAGCTGACCACGATGGAGTGCGAGTCAGATACAACTGGCAGGTTCAAACTGTTCAGAGGTTTTACCTTGGAACTTAGGGCCATATTACAAGTTTGGCGGTTCTCCTGTCATCCCGCCACTACTTGATTTGATATTTACAAAGCGCAGCAATTACCCTAAGGCATCAAGGCGCTAGAGACCAGCCGTCCAAAACAGGAAGGAAGGGGAAAGGAAAGACCAGCTAAATGCTAGACCGAGAAAAGCCAGGTCTTAGGAGCCTTTCTGAAAGGGAGCAGAAGGGGAATAGACCTAAGGGCAAGGGGTAGGGAGTTCCAAATCCTGCTTGCTGCCACTGAGAATGCTCTGTCCCCCCACTTCTTCCTCTTGGTTCTTGGTACAACCAGTTGCATTTGGAGCGAAGAACGCAAGGGTTTGCTGGGGGAATGCAATTGAACATTGTCTTTAACCTAGATGGGTAGGACCATGCAGTGATTTATGAACCATACAAAGTGATTTAAAACGAATGCGTTTTTCAATAGGGAGCCAGTGCAGGAATTCTAGTCCCTTCCTGGCAGATTGTTTCCTAGGAATGTCCAGAACGAGTCTTTCCAGTGCGTTCTGCTGCACCTGGAGTTTATACTGCATACTCTTATTGGTGACCAGGTATAATGCGTTGCAATTGTCGAGTCTGGATATTACCAAGGCCAGTGCTACCTGTATTCAAGCTGGTCGTTAGATAAAAGAGAAGATTTTTTTAACATTCTTATGAGCCAGGAGCATGTCAAGATGGTGCGGTTCATTTGGATATTAAAACTGAGTTTAATATCCATCAGAACTCCAAGGTTCTTAGCCTTCTAAGCTGGCCTCCTAAGGATTGAGGCCAGCAGTTACTGTTCCACTTAGATAATCCTGATCCAAATATCATCACTTCAGTTTTCTACCTATTGAGTTTCAAAAAGTTAGCAGACATCCGTTCTGCCGCTTTGGTCATGCATCCAAGAATATTTTCTGATGATGAGCATGGCCCTTTAGGGATAGTAACTGTAATCTGTGTGTCATTTACATATGACACCACCTCCAGTCCAAATGAGTGGATAACAGTTGCTAAGGGTGCCACATCGAGATTAAAAAGGGTAGGGCTTAGAGACAATCCCTGTGGAACTCCACAGGGTAGAACATAGGAGTATGAGTGAAAAGATTCTAAATTCACCCTTTGGGATCTCCCTGTCAGGAAAGATGACAGGAGGGCTAGCGCTTGATGCGAGATACCAAGACTCTTGAGTCTGTCCTGCAGCAGAATAGGTGAAATGGTATCAAATGCTGCTGACAGATCCAAGAGAATCAGCACTACCCCCTGTCCTTCATGCACAGTACACCTGATGTAATCAGTGGCTGATATTAAAGCTGTTTCCATCCCATGATGCCTCCTATATCCAAACTGAAAATCATTGAGCCATGATTGTTGTTCTGCAGTTTCCATGAGCTTCCTATTAAGATGCAGCTCCAGGATTTTAGCTGGAAGCAAGGATATGGGACGCTAGTTCTTACAGTCCCCTGGATCTAAGTTAGTTTTTTTTAGAAGTGGTCTAATGATGGCCTGTTTCCAACTATGAGGATAAATTTGAGATAGAATGATATTATTCATTAGTTTACAGAGGGGTTCTGCTATGGTGTTTTCAGCCATATGGAGAATTGCTGGTGGACACGCCATCATGGATGAACCTGCATGCGTTCTCAAAAGATATTGTGCAACAAGCTGGGGCGTGAGATCAGAGAATTTTGAAAGACCTCAATTCTCACTACAGGGCTCCAGAGGTGCCCCCTCAATAAGGCTGCTAGATGCCGTTGTTATAGTGGACACTCCAAGGTGTGGATCAAAGCCGGTATATATATCCATGATTTTGGTTTGAAAGAAAACGTCCAGTAGGTCACAGAATGCTTGTGAAGTTTCTGGTTCTGCTAAGGGTTGGAAAGATGAAAGCTGTTGTAGCAGCTTAAATAACTCTTTTGTAGAAGTTGAATTTTGAATTTTGTATGTGCAGTATTTGGATTTTTCTTCCACTAATGCATATTTGTATTCCTTAATGCTAGCTTTGTATAAAGTTCTATCAGGTTCCTCTAGGGGTAATCTCCAGGCTCGCTCAGGGCGACGACAGGCTTATTTTAATAGTCTGAGTTTGTCATTATACCAGGGAGCCGAGGGACAACATTCTTTCTGAGTATATGATTTCAAAGGTGCCAATATATAAGCTGCAGATTCTAGCCATGTCACAAAGGCCTCAGCCCCAAGATTAGAATCCTCTTGAATTATACTAGGAATATTTTTTAGGATGTTGGCTGAGATATCTTTCCAGTTTCTAGTTTAATTAGGTGTGTGAGGGGATCTCTGATCCACACCTACAACTGGGGGAGGAAATGAAACAGTACTGCACTGTGGTCAGACCCGCAAAAAGGTATAGTTTATTGGAAGAGTAATTCGTAAATCATTGGAGAAAATTCCATCCAATGTGTGTCCTGCTTTGTGAGTCGGAGCTGTTACTAGCTGACCCAGACCAATGCTAGAAAGCATCTCTATAAGAGTATTAGCTACAAAACATCCAAAACACAGCAGCAAAACTGGTCCTCAGCCTACCACGACACTGCCACATCCCCCATCACCTGCACACTCTCCACTGGCTCTCCATCGAGGCTAGAATCACCTTCAAGATCCTCACCCACACACACAAAGTCTTCCACAACACCGGACCAGCATACCTCAACAGCCAAATCAACTTCCACGTACCCCAAAGAACCCTACGATCAGCCCAGCTCTTCTACGCAGTGGTTCCCAACGCCATAAAGACCAGATCAAAAGGCCGCTCCTCCTTCCACGCGGCCAGAGCATGGAACGCCCTACTGCTTAACCTCAGAGAGACAACATCACTCCCCATCTTCGTGAAAAACCTCAAAGCCTGACTCTTCGACAGACCCCTTCCTTGATGGCCTGGAACCTGCACCTCCCCTCCTCTCCAGTGCCTTGAGACCCTTATGGGTGAGTAGTCGTGCTTAACAAACCAGTGCTTGATTGATTGATTGAGTAATGGAATCTTGGTTGTCCCTCTCCTCTATATGAAAATTAAAATCCCCTATGATCGTTAGAGAGTTCTCTGCTATAATTGGCTCTAAAACCTGCTTAAGTTCTTGAAGAATAGACAGTTTGGGTCCGGGGTTTTGTAAATCAATAAGCCTCCAAAAGTGCAAGTGGCTGAGAGAATAAGTTTGAAGTTAGTGGCCTCACACGTGTAAGTATTCAGGTCTGACTCAATAATGCTTTTAAATTGAGATTTAAAAACAATAGCTAACCTCCCCCCATGCAACCTACCCTATCTATCCTTTGGATAGAATAATTATCCGGGATAGCATCAATTAGGTCGGGTCCTGAGGCTGCATTAGCCCAGGTTTGAGTTATGAAGACCCAATCAGGTTCCAAGTCCTCAATTAGTGTTGCAAACTCAACTGCTGCGACATCAGGAGGTACGCCAAGCCCGCCGAGTACCCACCCACATGTAATCCATGGCGCGCAGTGCTACAGTGGTCTCATGGCAGCAGCTGTATAAGGCACATAGGTGAGCCTTAACTGCCGACACTGCTTTGACAGCACCTGCAGCACCTTCCTGCATGGTGTGGCATGCATATCACACCGTGCAGGAACTGGGGTGCAATTCCAGGGGGGCACACCGTGTGCCCCCCTTGCATGCACCCCCAGGCCCAGAAGTGGCACGGGGGCCTGTTAGGGCTCCTTTAGTTGCCTCACCGCCACCCTTTTCATGGCGGGCTCACTGCCATGAAAGAGGCGGTGGGCAGGCAACTTGTAATATGCACATCAGTGCTGCAGCAGCACCACCAGCATATTGCTGTCCCCTCTACTGTGTGACCGATGTGGGATGCTGGATCCCTGATAGAAACGGCAGTCCTGTGGCAGTCCAACCACCACTCTCTGAATATTGCGGGCAGACCTGCAGTGGTGGCAGTGGTCAGACTGCCATTGCACGTATAGCGGTCCTGTGGACTTTCATACTTATAATAAGGCCCTTAGTTTTTTATCTAGGAGTCAGAATCCTGCAGTTCAGCAAGGCAGCAGTCTGTGTCTCAAGTAGTCTTCATGAAGTTGAATAAGTGTTGGACGAGATCCCACATAGATTTTCGGCTTTTGTCAGGGCAGAAGAAATTCAAATCTCAAACCTGAGGAAGTCCTCTCTCAGATAGGATACTTTTGCCACTTTTGGCCAATTAAGAATTTTAACATCAGACTTATATCCTGAGTTAGATTTCAGCGGGAGGTTTCTCTGTAACAATCATGATGGATATTCCGTCGGCCATATTACAAGTGCTTTATACCCAATGTCACTTGTAATATGATGGACAGGATATCTGTGACGCTTGTAATGGAGAAACCTATCCACCAAACTTTAAATTGGGCCCTTAGGGGCCGATTACGACGGCGGGCAGACTTGAGTCTGCCCGCCATCATAGCAGGATCGGGACCGCCCGCCTGTAATGCAGCTGTCCCACACCCCTAATTATGATGCGGCCGCAATGCGATGAGGTGGTGAGTGGGCGGTGGCAGAGCCCGTGATCTGCTGGCGCTCTGCTTGTTTGTTTGGCTGACTTACTCTTTTAACTGGCATTTTACGGTTAATTTGCTTTTTAAAATCGAAGGAAAATCTAACTGGGGTTTTAATTAAAAATAAAAACAAAACTGCAAGGAACTTACATTGGGGACTCAGTTCCTACTTGTCCTGAGGTTAAGGGGCTCCAGGGCTTACTCTGTGCTTGGGCTCAGTCATTCATCCTTCCTGCCCCGGTCCGACGCGGCGATTAGCGCCGTTGGGTGGAGGATGAGGAAGGGAGAGCCAAGACACTTCTGGTGGGCCGGTTAGCGGTCTAGTGGTTGCAGGAGAGCGGGGATAAAGACCGCTTGCAAGTGCGGGCGTGCTGTGGTGAGTGGGCGGTGGCAGAGCCCGTGACCTGCTGGCGCTCTGCTTGTTTGTTTGGCTGACTTACTCTTTTAACTGGCATTTTACGGTTAATTAGCTTTTTAAAATCGAAGTAAAATCTAACTGGGGTTTTAAATAAAAATGTAAACAAAACTGCAAGGAACTTACTTTGGGGACTCAGTTCGGCTCCAGGGCTTACTCTGTGCTTGGGCTCAGTCTTTCATCCTTCCTGCCCCGGTCCGACGCGGCGATTAGCGCCGTTGCTCGGAGGGCGAGGAAGAGAGAGCCAAGACACTTCCGGTGGGCTGGCTAGCGGTCTAGTGGTTGCAGGAGAACGGGGATAAAGGTCACATGTGAAAGCGGCCACGCAGCAGACGCGTGCAGCGGACGCGGCTGTACGGGGACAGGGGCCAGAAACCCTGCTTCAACAGCGGCAAGAATTCTTTATACTTCTACTGAGTTGCAGGCATTGTGCCCTAGTATGGCTAGCGGCTGTAGGCACAACATGACAGTCACCCAAGTCGAAGCCTGCTGCCACTGCTCGTTCAGATGGAATAGTGATCGTATGAGGCAATCAGGGAGTTCGGCTCTCTGTTGCGGGCTACTGAACTGTAGATCTTTATGCAAACATAAAACGGAAATTTATGACCTGCTCTCTGACAAAAAGCTTGATATTTTGTTTCTTACAGAGACCTGGCTGAATAATGATTCAGAGCCGGATATCCTAGAGGCACTTCCCCCAGGCTACACTATAGCCAGAATAGATAGGGTGACAGGCAGAGGTGGGGGGATAGTAGTCATCTTTAAACCCCCCCTTGAGTGCCTTCTCGAGCCAATGATAATCTGTGAGAGTGAGGCGGGCTCGTTTACGCTTAAAATTAATGCTAATCTTACGGTAAAAGGGCTCTTGGTTTATAGACCTCTTGGCCCTCCTACACGTTTCCTCCCGAGTTTAGTCGAGGGTGTCGCCCACTTGGCCTTAAGATACGATAAACTTCTGGTATTGGGTGACTTGAACCTGCATTTGGAGGATCGTTTGGATAAGGAGGCCTCTAACCTATGCCAGGACCTCCTATCACTCCACATGAGTATAAAATCTTGTGCCCCCACACATCAGCATGGGCACCTTCTAGATCCTGTGTTTGCCAGCTGGGAGGATGTAGGAGTAACTTCCCCCCTCCCGGTTCCTTGGTCTGACCATTGTCTGATTCCCTTTGAGGTGAGGGTGCCAGAGACGGGTGGTTTGGAAAAAGGGGCTTGTAACTAACCATCCACGCAGGAATTGGAAAAACTTTGTGCGGGATGACTTTAATAGAGCATTGACTATGGGCGGGCCCCCAGGGGGCACAGATAGCGAAAGTGCCTGTTTTAACCTGGAGAGGCGTATAGACAATGCTCTTAATATGGTGGCCCCGCCGCTCTCTAATAAATCCACGGGTAGGGCTCAGAAATCTGCACCCTGGTTCACTCCAGCTCTGCATCTTGCAAGAGCTGAATGTAAACGCCTGGAGAGACAGTGGAGAAAGGGATTTATGTGCCATGATAAAATGAAATATACCGAGGAGCGAAAAAAATACTATGGTCTTGTTAGGCGGGCTAAAGCCACTTACTATCAGGCTAGAATTGGAACTGCGGAAAACTCTATGAAAAAACGTTTTAAAATTTATAAGGAGATCTCTTCCCATGCTACTATCACTGCACCTGTAGCTGGCTCAGCCGAGTCACGCAATCGGACGGCGAATTATTTCGCAGAGAAAGTGGACAAAATGTACTCCTCCTTTCCAGGGATTGGAAGGAGGGGTGTGGATTATGAGGAAAAGACTGGGGAAGCTGAGGTGGGTCAGAGATTGAATCATTTTATCATTCCCTCCCCGAGCTTCTCAGTAAAATATGTCTCAGCATTAGGTCTGGTTCACCCAGAGACCCCGCCTCACCCAAGCTGTTGGGCGAGAGTATGGATATCCTTGAGCCCTATATTAGGCATGTTTTGGAGGTCTCATTTACTTCCTATACTGTCCCAGGCAGGTGGAAAAGAGCCATTGTTCTCCCACTCCAGAAGAAGCCGAACATCAGTCCAGACATACTGGAAAATCTGCGACCTATCTCGCTGCTGCCATACCTGGCCAAGGTTGCAGAGAAAGTGGTCAATCAACAGCTGATGACCTATTTGGAGGAATCCAGACTTCTGCACCCGTCTCAATCGGGCTTCCGGGCTTTCTACTCTACAGAGTCTGCCTTACTCCTGGCCACGGAATCCATCAGACAGGGGGCAGACGCTGGGCATGCGATGGCCCTGGTTATGTTGGACCTAAGCGCTGCCTTTGACACTGTGGCACATTACACCTTGCTGCAGTGTCTGAATAAAGGCGGTGTCTCTGGCCCGGCTTTGAAATGGCTGAAATCCTTCCTGGTAGAGCGAAGCTTTCAGGTCAGCCAGGGTCGCACTACTCCAAGGATGTCAAGCTGGAGCAGGGTGTGCCTCAGGGCTCTGCTCTGAGCCCTACCTTGTTTAACTTATATGTTACTACTTTGGCACAGATAGCGCAGGGCTTTAGAGTGGGGGTTGTCTCATATGCCGACGGTACCCATTTGGTGATCTCCCTATCTCGAACACCAGATGTTGCCGCCTCTAATTTCAGGGCATGCATGCAGGAGCTTGCCTCCTGGATGGCTAAGAACTGCCTGAAGCTAAATGGCAATAAGACTGAGGTGCTTGTGGTGGGCGGTAATGCATCAGGTTGGACGTCGGCATGGTGGCCTCCTAGCCTAGGCCCCACTCCGGTACCGTGTACCTTGGCAAAAAATCTTGGAGTCTGGTTTGACCCCACTCTCTCGTATGAAACTCACACGAGACGTGTAGTGGGGAAATGTATTGGAGTCCTTAAAAACATACGGAAAACAATGGATCTCCTTCCCTTAGAGGCTAGGAAGACGTTGGTGCATGCCCTCATTACATCTCGCCTAGATTATGGCAATATTCTTTATCTAGGCGCCACTGCTAAATGCCTTGGGAGACTGCAGGTTGTGCAGAATGCCGTTGCGCGACTGGTGCTGGCTCAACCTAGGAGGGCGGCCTAAAAAAAAGCCTTAGATACTTTGCACTGGCTACCTATTAGGAAGCGAGTGATGCTTAAAACATTATGTACATGCCATCGTATCACCCAGAACAAGGGTCCCTCCTATTTAAAGGACCTTGTCACCAGCTATGTACCTGGAAGGTCTCTGAGATCTAGTGGGACTGGCCTGTTGATACTGCCTAAGGTGAAGAAGGCCAGAATGGGAGGTAGATCCTTCCGGTTCCTGGCAGCCTAGAATTGGAACAAACTCCTGCTAAACCTCCGTATAGAGACCTCTGAAGTTAGGTTTAGGAAGGCGCTTAAAACCCATCTGTTCTCTGGATAAGCAAGGTGTGAGTTCCTTGGAGCCGGGCGATGCTACTTTTCTCTCACCTCAGCACGGGGACACGCCGAGATGGCGTAACCATGCGCTTTATAAACTCTGTTATTATTATTATTATTATTTGGCAATTTAACATTGTGGCGGGTGCTGCTGGTTGCAGCATCCGCTGCAATGTTAAATTGCCATGTTGTGCATTTCCCTGCACAATGTGCCAGGCACCGCGTGGTGCCTGCCATCTTGTGCATGGAAATGTAGGGGTCACCATGTGTACCCCCCAGTACATAACTGGCCCCCCACCACAGAGGGGACCCATAACGGGCCCCCTGAAGCCAGCCTCCGACAGCCTTTCCATGGCGGTTCCACCGCCATGGAAAGGCTTGCTGACACCAGCATTGTGATGGGCAGGCGGTGCCTGCTAGGCACCGCCACCATATCCCCAGGCTGAAACGCGCCACCAGGACATCGCAACGATTGCCTGTGGTCGAAGCGTGACTGGTGCTCTTTGCATCTACCAAGCTTGAGAACGATTCCCCCCACCATCCTGATGTGGCGGGGGGAAATGGGCATTCAGATGGCGGAGGGACCGCCACTGCACGGCTGCTGGTGGTATATCCCTCTGCCATCGTAATCAGCCCCTTAGTGTCTTTTTTTGGAGCTAGGAATCCTTCAGCGGGCAAGGCTGCCACTGTATCTGATGCTGAGTTCTTCGATGAAGGATAATACAGGCAGTGGCCTCTTGCAGCTTTTGGAAGACTTGTAGCCACACAGGAGGTTAGATAACTGACCCATGAGGTCTATTTCTTTGTCCTGGGTACAGGAGGGAGACTGTTCAGTCTCTTAGGCCTCCTTTAGGGTCACAGACAACAGGTCCAGTCCTCTTCTCTTTCATATCCCAAATGGTAGTGAATAGGGTGCCTGGGAATGCCTAATTTATGCCTGCACTAGCTAGTAGGTGAGGGTGACTCTTGGCTCCTCATTCAGTAATGAGTTATAAGTACCCAGGTGTGGATATATTCTCTATTGCAGTAGATTATGTTTGCCCTGTTGCATACAGTTGCACAATTGCCCTCACTTCTAAAATCCAAGATGGAGAACACCTTCTCCCCTTTTGAAGAGCCTGTGTGCCTACCCGGAGGTGTGACCAGGGTAATGAGGAATACCCTCTTCCTTGGTTACTTCTCACCAGTTCTGGGGTCTGGTCTGCCCCCATTGTGCTTGGTGTCTGCCTATCTAGGAGGGGAAACATTGAGTCTTTTCCAGGTGTCACCTAACATTTGCTTGTGATGGTAAAGGCCCCTTTGAAGTAAATTAAGTTTGGGGGTATACCCAAACTAGTCTTCCTGCCAGGGGAAGAGAGCATACCTTCCAAGCCATTATCTTTGTACTGAGAGCAATTTTGAGATCTCATCAGGGCTAAGCTTTCACTGGGCAACTTCTGGAGAGCTAATGCAAATTAGACCCAAGAGGCTTCAGGCAGGAAAAGGGAATTTTCTATTTGTTACTTTTCCTTAATATTTGTTAAAAATCACTTCATTGTGCTAGTCACCATAAGGATATGTTAACTCAATTCAATTCAATAATCTTTATTTCGTTGCAATTGCATCATAAAAGATATACAAAATACATGATATTTCTACACAATACATAATATACGTGGCCACATTATCATCAACAAGTGTACATAAATGTACAATACAAAAAGTGCTAGTGCATGACCGAATACTATCCCTGAGCCTTCACAGCTAAATCACGGGAGTGGGCTTAAAACATACATCAATAAATATAGTTAAAAAGAGGTTTAAAATATTTACACAATTAAAAAAGTATTAAACTAGTTTATAACAGCCAGACACTTAAAATGGCAGTGACAGTTTTTGTCTAATGAATTTTACTGCCAGGAGGAATCTACTGATACCAAACACTATTACTTGACTAGTGTCCGTAATTAATATTCTTCCCGCTTCCTTGTGCGAAGTTATTCCAATATTACGGCACAATGGCACTATCCATTTTCTTCTAGTTTCTACATAGCTTGGGCAGAAAAACAAAATGTGAAAAATGTCTTCTCTTACATTATTTGTGCATAAGGTACATTTATCATTACTGATGTTCCCCCATTTTGACTCGGTTTCCCGAGTTCTTAGTATACCGTACCTATACTTTAAGTACAAGGTTTTTGCTAATGGTGGCTGAATCTCATCAAGAAACATTTCAAACTGGGCTACAATTTTTCATCAATAAAAATTTTTCGGTTAAGGGGCCATGTGCTCCAACATATACAGCATCATGACTCACAAAAGCCCAAAAAGAGAGTTTAACTATTTTCTTTGAGGACACAGTCAATGATTCCGGCTGGCTCCAAAAATGGGATAAACCCAATTTTATTAACCAGCTTTTAACGTGTTTAAACCAAAGAATCTTATTACTCGTGTCTAATTTCAAAACTTCAACCAATCCATTTTTATATTCAGTTAGCTCTGGGGTAATCCACAACCTGACCCATAACAATAGTGGTCTTAATATTGCATGTAGGTCGGTGCGTCGTATATTCATATCAAGGAGTAGGGGTAATAGTGGAGTGTTACTAGGAACCTTTAATAATCCCCTTAAAAACTTATTCTCCAAGGTTTCAAATGTCTTTCTACATACGGGTCCCCAAAGTTCTGCCCCATACAGAACCGCTGACTGGACCTTGCATTTAAAGAGTTCTAACGCTGGGGTGACTGATTTGTTTGCACAGTTGTTATGCCTTTTCAGTATTGGTAGACAATTTTGTTTAAACACAATTTTAGATTTTTCTAATTGGGGTCTCCAATTTAAGGATGAATCCAATAACACCCCCAAATAAGTGAAACTTAGTTCATAATCAAGTTTTTCTCCATTCAATGTTAAGTTTTTCCTGAAACTTTTATGAGGGTTAAGTGCCATATATTTAGTCTTTTTTACATTAATTTCTAACCCTTTTGTGATACAATACTGCTGGAACCTATCTAGTAGGATCTGTAGGCCCCGAGGAGTTTGAGAAATGAGAATCGTTCCCCCCCCAAGCGAGGAGAGTCATTGTTAACTCTATATTTCTACATGTCCTACCTTTAGAAACCAAGCCCCCAGCTGTGTGGGCTACAACGCCTACATAAGGGTGACTTATTTAGATTTCAAAAGGAAGGTTTTGCCCAGTCGAAAAGGGTTATTTTCACAGGTCAATATGCAGGTGTTAAACTGCAGCTGCCTGGCTACAGTGGTTGGCTGGAGTCTTTTTTGCTTGGTCACACGTTTGGATGGCACAGTGGTTCTGTAATCCACAGGTGACATTTAACTTTGCCTCCTATGGGTGTACTTTGGATACCATATACTTTGGCCTTATAAGAAAGTTTTATATGGCAATTAGGAGTTAGACAATTTTGCCATGTTTTAGGGGCCAGCGCACATGCCGTAGGCCTGGTTAGAAATGCGCCAATCAAAAAATGAGCTGCCTCAGTCAGCAACCAAATAGCGGTGACCAAGCAAAAAGTAGCACTTTCTCACAATTACTTACTAGTAATTTTAATTTCTCAGAATCATAGTCCTCCTCGTCAAAATCCTTACCTTACGAGGAGTCCCTGTGTCCCAGACAGGAAGATTTCTACCTCTTAGAAACATAAACATATATCTGATGTGTTACTTTAGCATTTATCACTGACAGCAGAATGAAGGCCCCCCCGATTGCAACCTCCTGTATGTAACAAGTTAAAATAGGTGTAGAGATGCATTCATGGGAGGGAGAGAGGTATGGGAACTGGGACGAGGAGGACTGTAATTCAGGTAAATAAAGATTATCAGTAAGTAATGATTTAATTACCTCCTCATTCGTCTTCATTTTTCACAGTCCCTACCTTATGGGAACAAGTCAACAAATTTGCACCAACAAAATATGCTGTCGATTATTTATTGATATTAACAATTACTTAATTGCGGATTTAATAATACCTGAACCAAAATTATCTGCTAGAGGTTCACTAGGATCTAATCTATAAGTTTTGCAATCATTTTATTAGATGACCTCAGAGGCGCTCTACACATCCCTTGCAAAGACACATTGCTAGACTTAACATGAGATGCTGATACTGCTAGTAGTGTGTCCCTAAAGGGAAACATCCTTTACAAGGAAACTTTTACAACGCAGTGCTTTTACAACGCAGGTTTTACAACGAAAACCATTACAACGCATTGCGCTGGGGGGCGCTCTAGGTTAGGGAATTGATTTAATTTTCTATCCAACACCTTCCCTAGTGTCCACGGGGACTGGAGTTGGAATAGTAAATTAAACTATTCACTATCCAGCACCCCAAAGCGCTATGCGTTGTAAAGGTTTGCGTTGTAAAAACTGCATTGTAAAAGCATGCGTGGTAAAAGCATGCATTGTAACGTCATACATCCGACCCTGAATGTCATCTTGTAGGATCTCTCCCACTGCAGTGTATAACTGGGAAATCACTTGGTGCACCTGATTGCTCAAAGTGGAAGTAGAAATATTTTTCCTTTTGTTAGCTGATCCATAAGACACAAATAGAGCATTAGAAACTATAAACTCCCTAGTGCTGTTCGGGTAAATTATCAACGCTCTCCGAACATCAAGGGGAAAGGTAACTGCTACATCTGAGTTTGGCTGAAAATCTAGATGGCCAATCTCCTGAGATAGATTGAAAGGGAAATGAACCTTAGGGACAAATTTAGGCCTGGATCCAATAACACTCTATCTGGGAAAATCCTCAGATAAGGGAATGAGACAACCAAAGCTCTGAATTGGCCCAACCTTCTTGCTGTTATCACAATCAGAAATGCTACTTTTGCTGACAAACAAATATTATCTGTCTTTTCTAAAGTTTGAAAATGCTTCCCTTTTAAAACAATAGATATATCTTATATAGGAACTGGATTAAACACCACTGTCTTTCTAATTGTAAACCACTCTAATAACTTAAGTGACAATAGTGATACGCCATCCCTTAAACACTCTAGTATTTAAAAAGGATCAATATAAATGGAATGTTGGTTCCTTATTGAACACCACTTCTAAAATGAGCTCTAGTGTTTCTTATAAGAGGAAAGAGTTGGGAGCCTCCTTGATGGTTGGATGTCTAAAGCTAACCTTTTTTGAATATTCAAGGTTTTCCAAGCCTATGCTCTTAACTTCCAAGCTGTTGCTCAGGTGTTAAAACTTGGCTAGTAACAAGCTTGGATACTGAAAAGGAGGTGGGTCCAACAGGAGTTGATAATGATCAGGCCTTCAACGTTTCATCAGCAGTGGAAACTACAGCCGACACGGCCAAAAAGGTGCTGACAGAATTACTTTCATTTTTTTTGTCAAATCTGTTTATTGGCATTTTTGAAAAAAGATATCACAGTGCATTGGACATTTCAACAGGATTTACGCAGTATGCGGGCATGGCAGGCGTGTGTTGAAAGACATTACATCATGTGCTGACAGAATTACTTTCATGTGAGAAATTGGTTTACTGTTTAAGAGGGTGAAACCCTTCTCAAGCAGCAACCACAACTCTTGTCATGGGGAAGTCACAAACAAATACTAAATTAACCTGTGCTCAACCCTTGGGTAGCTTGGAACAGAGCTGTCAGGCTTAACTTAGAGGCAATGTATCAAGTATTTCTGCAATACTTCAAACAGTAACATAGTGAAAATACACCACAAAGGTATCCCACAACAGTTTAGAAGAGTAATTTTTAGTTAATAAAACAAGACCAAATCAACAAAAATCTATTCAGTAGAACAGGAGGTATGCAATTTTAAAGATTTCAGTGAAATAGTGGCAAAAAGCCCAACGAGCTAACTGTGGATATCTGGTTGCACCAGATCGGGAAAAAGTCACAAGTTTAGGTTGACTGTGATGGAGCGTGGGCTGGCTACAGGGATCCAGTCAGGCCCGCTGAACAAGAGTCCCTAAATCCTGGTTGCAGAGCGTTGCAAGGTCCCTCCCCAAGGATGGGTTGTGCAGCTGAGGCGATATGTTGGTTTTGAGGAGCTTTGAAGCTGCGATGCTAGGTTCAGCATCATCGTTGAGTATCCCATCAATGAGAACTGGTGATGGGAATTCTGGCTTCAAGGATGCGTCATGCAGTTGAGATGATGCATTGGTTCTGAAGAGCTGTGAGGTTGCGTTGCGAGAACCTGCGTTGCTGTCGAGGCTGCCATCGATGAGGGATTTGCAATGTGAGGGCCTGCGTCTGTGAGGTTTCGCACAGCAGCGTTTGTGATGAGGGCTGCAAGGTCAATGCAGAGTTTTGCACTGTGAGGACCCTTGCAGCAGCGGTGATGCATCAGCTTGAAAGACGATGAATCGTTTCTGCAAGAGATGTGCTGGGCTGCGGAGGTGATGCTTCAGTTCTGCTGGATCCACAGATGGGCTTGCAGTTCACTTCCAGTCCCACTTCCAAGTGTCCAGGACTGGTGTGGCCCCACTTGGCAGGGTAGGACTCACAGATGGCAGAGTTCAGATGTTGGGTTCAAGGTTGGAGCCTTCTGTCCCTGAGGCTCTAGTCAGGAGGCAGGCCAACTAGCCTTCGGAGTCACTTTGAGGTCTGGGGTTCAACAGATGCAGGTGCAGTCCTTCTCACTTAGGCAAGAGGGCAGCATGTCAGCACAGCAGGGCAGCAGTCCTTCAGTCCAGCAGAGTGGTAGTCTTTTCAGCAGCACGGCAACCCTTCTTCCTGGCAGAGTATCCACTGGTCCAAAAGTGTACCGAAGCTTGGCTGTCTGAGGTCCAAAATTTATACCCAATTCTGCCTTTGAAGTGAGAGAAGCTTCTAGAGGTTTCTCTTTGAAGTCCCCAGGCATCCTGACTTCCCTGAACTGGCTCCGGACTAACTACAAGGGCCATGCAGCCATTTATGTGGAGACAGAATACAGCCTATTCAAGTGTAAGAAGGGCTGTGCCTAGTTCCATGCTTCCGTCCTGCCAGTGATGGCCCATCTAGGCAGACCTATGCTCTCTATTGTGTTTGGCTGTCTAGGAGGAATACACAAAGCCCAACTGTCAGCTACACCCAGTCATTTGACCGAGAGACGGGCTGAAGGCCTGACATGGCTATTACAGGAAATGGCAACTTTCTAAATGTCAATAAATCAATGGGAGAGATAGGGTTTACAGGGCACGTCCTGTCCCCAAGGGAAACTTGAATAAACAATGTGGACTGGCCCACTATATGTATGCGTTGTCACAAATCGTCACCTCTGATGGTTGCCTGAATGTTGGGCACATAGGGTGTTGTTAAAACACCTCTCACACACCAACCTGGTCCAGGGTATTGTTTTAAAATATGTGATGCAACTAATTCTAGGAATAATTATCCTGTTAGTTGTCTGTCGTGATGCGGTCTACATGTTTCAGCCCCCTCAAGGTGATTACTGGGGCTTTCGTCAGGACCAAAGGTGGAGGTGAGTGGCAAAAATGTGGCCACGTGATAGTGAATTTTTACACATGCACTAAGGTGTGCATTAAAAGAATAAAAGGAGACAGTGCCGGCGTACTTACAGTCACTGTTCGGTAGCGAAAAAATTCCTGTAGGGAAGAGAAATAACAATACACAACATGCATGATAACGCAACATAAAATGCAATCTTTTCGCGTACTTAGGTGTCATGCAGTAGTTAAATGGGCCCTTCAGGTGACCATGGCATCCGGCTGGACAACATGCAAGATATGAACGACATGCTGATTTGTCGAGGTGATAGCATTCCAAGTGGTGCTGCTGAATACGGAGTTCAAAGGGCTGCGAAGCCAAACGTAGCGCAATAATGAGCTAAAAGTGCGCTCGTGGGTGAATGTTATCATGTAGCACAATTGCGTGCTGGAGGTCTGTTGGGGAGAGAACCCAGCAGTCCGTGGCGCGCTGCGTGCGGTTTAATGAAAACATGCGTTGGATGTGAAATTACCGCTAACCTTTGTGCGGTGTAACATAGATGCTACCAAGCTGCATTAACGATAATGATAACGATAGTTAGAAACACACACAAATTAACACACACATATTGAAAGAGGTTAAAAATGTATCAATAATTACAATGCTATGTAGGAAAATGGCAGTTAATCGGGGCTCGGGGGGAGGAACATAGCGTGTTGCCAATCTGAAAAGAAACGAGAGGAAGGAGGCACTTAGAACAATGGCGAAAGCTCATCGGCGGGCGACGGTCGCGATAATATTAGCATTGCCCCGAGGCCTTACTTGGTTGTGCTTAGTCCTCCGTGATAAACCTAATTCTGGTCCTCCGGTGTCCCGGCTGGTGGAGGGCACGCCGGGACCCGCCGGTTAAGTAGTGAGTAAGGGCGGGCGTCGCTTCATGGTTTGGGGGTTGGATGCGCATGCGTGAAAAGGTGCGCATGCGCTGGTCAGGTTATTTCGATAGCGGAAGCGGGCGGACATCTTACACTGGTTTAAAGTGTCCCAGAGGTGGGCACGTTTCTTGTAAAATGCATAGTCACAATGAGGACAAAAAACTAAGACATGGAATTAGTATTCAGTAATGGTTAAGTAGCGAATATCGCTTCATGGTTGGGGAGCCAGTGTGCTTGTGCTGGACACGTAGTTTCAGTAAGTGAAGAGGGCGGCCATCTTACAGTGGTTACAAAGTGTCCCGGGGGTGGGCACGTTTCTTTCAATCACATAGTTTATTTATGAAATGAATTGACTGGACTGTTGGCAATGCATAGGTTTCAGGCATATATATAGTTTCAGTAGTCGCAAGGTATGGAATTAGTGAAACGCAGGTAAGATGAACAGAGACGAAGAGTCCCAGTCAAGGACTGCGCTAGAATGTCTCAATTAGCGTTTGCTCAAGCTATTCCATGGAATATTGTCGTTTAAACCAGTCTTGTGACTTGCTAGTCGATATATCCATCGCTGTTCCTTGTTGAGTAACTGTTGCTGGATATTCGGGGTGTTGGGGTCCAGTGCTTCGATAATTACCCATCTCATGTCATTGGTTGTGTGGCCCACTTCTAAGAAATGATTAGTCATTTTAGTGGTATTCTTTTTGCACCTGATCGTGCTCCGGTGTTCACATATGCGCGTTTTCACCTTTCTGTTTGTCATGCCGATGTATGTGAGATTACACGGACATATGATGCGGTATACTACGTGTGATGTATTAAATTGGTGTAGGCACCTAGTTCCCATGTTTTTCCGGGTTCAAGGTCGAGTGTTTTGGTAGTACTTGTGAGGTGACATACGCTGCAATCACCACATGCAAAGTGTCCTACAACCCTTGGCAGTCCCCATGCGTTCAGGATCGTGTTTAGTTTATTCTGGATAGGTTTTGGCCTAGCTCTGACTATAGCATCTTTTATGGACCTTGCTTTCTTGTGGGAGATGAGAGGTGGGTCCCAATTAAAGTTTCCTGTTTCAATGATCTTCCAGTGTTTCTTGATAATTTTTGATACTTGGTTGGAGACCGAGTTGAAAGTGGTTACACAGGTAAGCGGCATGGGCTTAGTCTCTCGTGGTAGTGCCTCAATGAGTCTCTCACGGTTTTGATTTCTAGCCCGTTTTTTTGCTTTTTCTGTGATCTTTGAAGGGTATTCTCGACTGTTGAGTTTGGCACTTAGATCTCTTGCCTGTTCTTTGAAATCTATACCCTGGCTGCAGTTACGTCGGAGTCTCAAAAATTGTCCGTAGGGCAGATTTTCTCTCAGGGGTTTGGGGTGGAAACTTGAGAAGTGTAGTAGAGAGTTAAGGGCAGTGGGCTTGAAGTGCGTTTTACTTTTCAGATATCCACCTTCCGCCTCTATGTCCAGGTCCAGAAATGTAGTTTTTTTGGGGTTGGAGCTATGAGTGAATTTTAGGTTGTGGTCCCAGCTGTTGAGCCATTGGCAAAAGTTCAAGAGTGTTTCAGTGGTACCTTCCCAGATCAGTAGGATATCGTCGATGTAGCGTTTATAAAATTTAATTTCCGGAAATCTGGGCTTGTTGTTGCTAAAGATGAACTGGGTCTCAAAATGATGCACGTACTTTTGGAGGTACAGCTTGCCCTCAAATAAAAAAAAATTGTCCTTAAGGTCTAGTTTGGCACAGTCCCAAATGAATTTGGTGGAAGTTCGATGTTGCCATTCTGTATTGGCCAGGGCGAGCTCAAGGACTCTGAAGTTGTCATCTTGTGGAAGGCTCGTGAAGAGGCTTTCTACGTCAAGGCTTACTAGAAGTGACGTGTCAGGATTATAAGTTTGGCCTTCTAGGAGCCTTAGGAGGTCTTTGGTGTCCTGTAAGTATGTATTGGTACATTTCACCATGGGCTGGAGAAAGAAGTCGCAATAGCGAGATAGTGGTTCCAGGAGAGACCCTATGCCCGATACGATTGGTCGGCCAGGTGGGGGCATTTTTTTTTTGTGGATTTTGGGTACTATGTAAAAGTAGGGAATTTGGCCTTCGGTGGTGGTCAGGAATTTTGCTTCGCTGGCTGTGATGAGCCCAGCGGTTTCGGCTTCTTCAACTAAGTTGTTGATGCGTGATCTCAGATTTTCACTGGGGTCTCTACAATCCCTACGATGCAATGAGTCCATCGTCATAAAACCCGCGAATAAGGGTGGCGGGACAGTAATCATGAATAAAAAAGACTAACAAAAAGAATGCATGAGACTTCTCAGTGACCCCAAGAACTACAAGAGACTGGACCAAGACCCCAGTGAAAATCTGAGATCACGCATCAACAACTTAGTTGAAGAAGCCGAAACCGCTGGGCTCATCACATGAAGAAAAAAGATTGAATAGAATCCTTTCCCTTATTGATGCCTTTTTTATGCATGCCTTTCAAGACAAATATATTCTCTCATATTCTCTCTTTGCCTTCTCCTTTAGTAGAGGAGTGCGCCTGAAGTGGTTCATCAGACGAACTTGTTTAAAAATTATCTGAAGAAGTTCTTTGGTAACAGAGAGGGCCCAAAAGTTTGATACCAATTGAGTTCATTAGGCAAAAAATATTTCAGTCTTCCTCACACCTAAATACAGGTATTTATAACTTCGTTCCTGTGATTGAGAGGCCTCGGGTGGGATTTGTTGACAACCTCAGCTCCCTGTCCTCTGGCCTGGCCTGGAAATGCACGTATATTGTCAGGCTGATTCTGTGATGGCCGCTTTCTGAGGTAAGACTCTCCTATCATAAAGAGTTTATGGAACAAATCTGTTTATTGAGTTAGTTGGTAGGTGACTCGACATTTGCGTACAGCCATTTGCCTACAACCTCAGGTGCCGGCGGCTAAAGACAATGCATTGAGTGTATATTTATAGCTCTATCGCAGTAATGTCGACATCCCGGAGGCTGGCAGCTCTCAAAATCAAAGCTAACGAATAGGAACAGCATACATTTTCAGAGGACAGTGTCTGTCCAGGAACAAGAAACCACCTTAAAAAGGGAACAATAAAATAGAAAAACAAACCCCACCCTCCCACCACCCCCCAAAAGAAGAGGAAAACAGAGGGGAACCCGTACCAAGATGTCAAAAGCTGCACAGCGACCCATACTACCGCAACGCCCGCCTCCAGCCCCTCTCGCTCGCCTAGATGAGACACTACTTATTCTCATAAAGAGTTTAAATGGTTTTGGAATTTTCTTTATTTCTACTGATTTCTGTATCATATCATTCAACTGTGGGCCAAAGAGCTTAGATCCCATGAATGTTTTTTTTCTGAATTAAGGGCCTCAGGCTCACATCTTATTTCCATTGCTTCATCCACAGAATCTGTCTGCCTGCAAATACTGCTCCTGCTGAGGTGCTGCACCGACAAATTGTAAAATGTCGCATCCGAAAGAAACTGTACTAAAAGTTCCATATGTGCCAAAATTGGTGTAGAATCATTGCATTCTTGCAAACAATCATATAAGGACTGGAAACCCTTCAAGAGAACTTGAGTAGCTTATGCTGCACAGGTACAGGAACATTTAATGCATCATTGAATCCTTAATGTGTATTTTCCACTTTTCTGTCCACCACGTCTGTCAACATGGAATCTTCTGATGCTAATGAAGAGGATGAGGCCATTAAAGACAGAATGTTATCAACTTTATGTACCTGAGTAAAAGTATTGGGATGTATTTACTATGGGTACTGTATCGATCCCCCTATTTCTGACCCTTGTCTGGTTAATAATTAACTAGCAGCCATTCAACTGCACAAAAACCGTTATCTGATTAGCCATACAACGGCACAGAAGCCCGTTATCTGATTAGGTCATAGCGCATGCCATCTCATTAGGCAAGCACTATTTCTCCAGCCCCCTAATAGGCATACGGAGTTCTCAAAACAAATCAAACCTACAGCGACCTGGGAAATCCCCGCAGCCATTGTTTTGATTTAGGCGAGAACTTCAGTAAAGAATGTGCGAACAAGCAGTTCTTATGACATCCTTATTGACGTATTTATGTCCATCCTTACGTCAATCTCGGCACCTTTCAGGTATAAATAATACCGACATTGCCTTAAGCAAACACACGAGGTGGTGACAAGATTGGAGCAGCGAGACTTGCCGAGGAGCCCAGCTGACAGCGAAGCCCACAGACACTGCCCCTCCTTTCTGACGCGCTGAGAAAGAGACGCTGCCTTTTCTCCTGCCGAGAAATCCAGCTCCGGCGCTTCCAGCCGCCCTTGCAGGCAGCTGGGATATCAAGCCCTGAGATTGAGATACCAGCCCTCCAGCCTTCTAAATCCCAGGTACTGAACTGAATAACCCCTTGCAGAGAATTCTTGAAGCAGACCCTTGGCAAAGCAAACTTAACTTAAACTGCTACTTATCTACTCCCGCCCATGTATTAGGCTTAGGTCAGGTACATTGGGGTAGGCGTAGTTAGAAGCACCAGTTGAGTACGATTAGTCAATGTATATATGTATGTATCTATTTTATCCATTTTAAGTATCATATGGCTAAGAAACCATATCAATGCTTTTACAGTATTATTTTATAATTCTGTTTTTACTGTATGCACTCTACTTAACAATAAGTATTGCAATAATAGCGATTAATTTCTCTTGTATGAGAAAAGAGACTGATCAATAAATAACATCTTTTATTGAACACGCCCGTCTCTTCCTTTTCTCTACAATCTGGTGAAACTAAGAATGCACTGAACTGACTGAGTAAAATAAGTTGTCTTTTGTTTTCACACGACTCTAGAGATACACTCTTGATTAGGGGAGAGCAAAGTTGTCATGTTCTATGGTTGTCAGAAACTAAATCCCTTCTTGTCTATCCAGGGAGGTTAAACTCCTCCTTGTCTATTCGAGAAAGTTTCTAGTGAACTCTGAGCTAGCTGGCAAACACTAAACTTTAAGTCTAATATCGTCAGTAGAAGACCTAGTTAACCTCTGTCCTACGTCTATACTATTGAAGATATTATTCCAATGCGCAGAGCCTATTGGGATAATAGGAACTACACTACATGGCGCCCAACGGTTTGGATAGGCGATAAATCTAACGTAAGACATTAGAGTAACTCAGTCGTGCTTTTTCACACAGACCCCTTTTTCCCCATAATACTCCAAAGACGTCTGGAGTGGGTGAAAAGTTATATCCGCCAAACTTCGTAGGAGGAGACTCCTAAGTATGGTTCTTGGTTTATTCAACGTTGAAGGATACACTGTTCCAAAATATTGTGCATCTAATCTTTGTTTCCATAGAAACCTGATCTGCAAATAAACAAAATAACCTTCTTGACAGTAGAATGTCAGAAACTGAAGAAGAAAGGGAGGCAGCTAGAATAGCAGCTCAACTCCTAGCGGATGACAATAGTCTCCTACACCAAGACCCGGATGCAATACTCATCCCGGTCAACATAAGAAAATCTATAACTTTAAAACTTATAGAAAATGGGCTGACACCGAGAGGTGGTACAGTCATATTCGTAATTGAGGCACACGAATATCGGCAGATAGAGGTATTCTATTCATGGATAAACTTTCCAGCAGCAAACGCTGTAACAAAGGACTTCCACTATTATAAAATAGAGGAACCTCCTAATGAGTACACTCCTTTCGAGGAGGTGGAAATACCACTCAAATACCAAGAGCACCTGCTCTGGTTTAATGGCGCCCTAAAACATAATAATCACATCACCAGGCTCGGTCCACTAGGTAGACCAGGAGCAACGTGGCCGGTCCTAGCCGGATACACACCACATCCAGACATTGAAGAAATGCCTGCACCAGATCTTTTAGCACAGCTAAAACAATTAATTAAAATACATAGACAATTAGTCCAATATGTAATGCGGACTTCAACAGTCCAACCATCGATTAAAATTCCACAGCTGATCCCTCATCAGGGGAACACAAATAAAATTACACCACAGAACATACAGTCCTGTCTAGGTAAAGGACCCGCAAAACGGGAACAAATTCCATTCTGGTTAGCACAAAAAATCACTCAAATAGAGGCAGTGTTCCCTGATACCACCTCTGTTGAGAAACACCGAATTCTGACTATCTGTCTTCCAATGGGAATCGCACCACATGTGGAGGACTGTGACACTTGGGGTACAGTCTTTGCTTCCATTTATACAAAAACACATGGTGTCCCATCCATGTCAGTAATACCAGATGTGCTAAAACAAATTCAAGATGAATACGGTCCAGAACCTGCTTTAACTCTTGGTATGAAACTACTAAAAGACTTCAAGCAGGTCTCGGCAATATTATTAGCCAATATAAAGGGAGAAGCAGCAAATGTGGCGATCCGCCAGAGGTTGAAAGAGACAAATATAGCAGATCAACCATTTGAAATTGCCAGAATCATAGAAAAATCCTAGGAAGAACTAGGAAGAGATAGTTTGGGTGGAATACCTGTAAAACCCCAACTTTTTGAAAGTCCTGAAAAGGTGTTTATTAAAAATAATCTAAACAATCAAAAGAAGAGCTGGGATGGAAAAAAACAATCCACTCCCAAAGAAAAAAGATTCCAGTCCAGAGGAATGTCTCCTCGGCGGAGAGAAAGATCTCCGGACCAAGGACGCAAGTCTCCCCAAAGGGAGCCCTCTGTGAAAAAATATAACCTTAGAAATAGGGATAATATAAAAAAACCTGATAGATATCAAGATATTGATACACGTCCCTCTCAATCTTTTCAGACTTCCTCGCAGAAATCGGAAAGAAGAGGACGATCAGAACACAGGGAAGAGCACGTCAAGTCCAAAGACAAGGAACCTGCTCATCAAAATAAAAAATTACAGTTTCCAAAAAAGAAGGTAGCCAGTATTAAAGTAATCAACCATGCCGAGAATACTGAGGACACAGCTGAAAAACGGAGAATGGGCTCAGACAATGCTAGACAGCGCAGCAGAAGTGAGCATAGCTCGCAAGATCCTTATGAAACATCTGGAGACAGTGGACACGAATAAATACATTCAGGTGGAAACTGCAGATACCAGAGTTAGCAAACCTCATAAAATATATGAAATAACGTTGCTTATAGAGGGGGATAAGACTAGGAAAATAAGGGGTCTCTTTTGGGATAATCTCTCCAAGGGCTATGACATCCTTCTAGCTGAAAGAGACTGGCCACCAGAGTTTGTCAGGGAGTACCCTCATGGCGAAGAAATAATTATGCCTGCCTTCTCAAATCATATCCCAATTCATAAAAAATATACACTTGCAAGAAAGTGGGCAGTAGCCCAAGCTCCTGCATTATATAAAAACCATGTGGGATGGGATGAGGACTCGCCTCCTCACAAAATCCAGTTAAAATCACAACCTACTGCACAGAGGCAGTACCCAATTAGGCAAGAAGCTAAAAAACAGGTAAAAGAGATCCTAGATCAACTTGAATACCAGGGGGTGATTGAAACTTGCACCTCACAAATGAATAATCCTTTGTTTCCTGTCTCCAAACCAGACAATTCATATCGTCTTGTTTTGGACTACAGACACCTTAACTCATGTTGCAAAACCTTTGCAGTACAAAACTCGCATAGTGCTGCACTAATGAATAACATAGTGCGCAAAAAATACAACACAACATTAGACATCTCTAATGGATTCTTCTGTCAAAATACAGCACCAGAGAGCAGATATTTGACCGCGTTCTCAATAAATGGCGCGCGAAAAAAATTCTGTCGTTTGCCCCAGGGGTTCAAGAACAGCCCAGGATTATTATCAGCAAGAGTAACAGAGTTACTACAAATATATGATGATGAGGCATTATCTTATGTCGATGACATCTATCTAACAGATGATGACTTGGATACTCACTTGAAGAGAGTGAACACCATAATACTTGAGTTCGCAGCAGAGGGTTACAAATTCAACTTTAAAAAGTCAAGAATTGCCCATCTAACTGTCCTGTTTTTAGGATATGAACTATCAAGTGAAGGCAAAAGCCTGGCTGACAAGTTCCTAGAGAAATGTGCTGTAATCCAAGCACCTAGAACACTAAAAAACTTACAATCAATTCTAGGTTTCCTAAATTTCGGAAGAACTTACATTATAAATTATGCAGAGAGAGTTAAACCTCTCTATGATCTTATAAAACCAGATTTTAAAAGAATCAATTGGACTCAAAAACACACAGAAATTTTGAGATCTTTACAAACAGATATGTTAGTTAAAACAAAATTACAAACACGTGATAACACACGCAACCTTGTAATTCGAGTCATCCCAGGAAGATGCGGATTCACGTACCTAACCTCTAATGAGGGAGAGAAGGTACCAATTGCATACAAATCACACTTGTACACAAAAGCTGAAATGAAATTTAGCCCAACGGAAACAATTCTAACCGCGGTACAGACTGCTGTAGCAAAAGAACGAGCCCTAGCACAAGGTAAACGAATAATCATCGTGACACCGATACCAGCCCTGGAGGCGGTAACAAAGGCAAGCATTCCGAATGCTAAAGCACTCCATCCGAGATGGATACAATGGGCTAATTCTCTTGCTGCAACAGACGTGGCATACAAATTTGATCCCAACTTAAAAACACAAGAGTTTCTCCAATATGAATTCGAATGTCCTCCGCCGACCGAAATTCTGCCTCTAGAACATTACGGCTGTATAATATATACAGACGGATCAGCACAACCCGCAGTAGGGGGTAAACAAGCTTACAGTGCTGCATGCGCGATTGTTAAGGGTCAATGGCACGAAAGGAAATTTAAACCAGTGGTCACTAAAACGCAATCTCTAGGAGACTGTACAGCTCAAAGAGCAGAACTACTGGCATTCAAGATGGCGCTTGAAAATACTGATCGAGAATTCCCCACACTCATAGTGTGCGATTCATATTACTGCGTCCAATCTTACAATGAATATTTGCAGATCTGGGTTCAGAATGGTTTTAAAGACGCAAAAGGTAACACAATCAAGCATAAAAGGCTTTGGGAACAAGTAGTTCTTTTGCAAAAGAAACTACAAAAGACTCACGTGATACATACACTGAGTCATCAACGTGATGGCGTTCACGTTGCAGGGAATTCATTGGCTGATGAGGCCGCGAAGGCAGCCGTGCAAACGGCTTCCGTAGCTGCCATCACTCGCTCAAAAACAAAAATAGACAGCAAAATATTACAGGCTGTCAGCGCTACAGTAAAAGATGCGATAGAAACACTCCCGAAAGGCTTTCCAGTAAAGTACTCATACATAACTGATGCAAATAATGTTCCGTTTGCTCGAATCCCTGGAGTGGGGGATAGGGCAATTCCAAACATGGAACATAGGTTAGGACTCATCATAGCGGCACACAAGGGGCTTGCTTCTGTACATGCTGGCGTTTCAGCCACAGTATCATTATTAAAACAGAGATACTGGTGGCCACAAATGAGACGACAGACAAGGAATTATGTTCTAGAATGTGAAATATGTCAGAGAATGAAGGTATCAACAGTGAGGCGACCAGCACAGACGCCCCTTCTAATCTCAGATAAACCATTAGCCTGTGTTTACCTGGACCACTGTGGTCCCTTACAAAGGGATGGTAACTATAAATATATCTTGGTCGCAGTGGATTCATGCACGAGATTCATATGGATGTGGCCCCAGCGATCGGCTGACGCCAGAACTGTTATAAAAGATTTGCGAGTCTTTATCGGCACATACGCAATTGGCATGCTACATTCTGACCAGGGTCCTGCTTTTAGCTCTCGAGCTTATAGGGAGGCCATGACCAGCATGGGCATTGCATTGCGGTACTCTTGTCCATTTCATCCTGAATGAAACGGAATTGTAGAAAGAAAAAACCGTGACATAAAGCAATCGATAACAGCAAAGGTATTAGGTTCAGGAGCTGGGTGGGTCAAACATTTTATAAGTGTCCAACGTAGTCTTAATAACCTGCCAAGTAATTCTCTGAAAGGACTCAGTCCGTTTGAACTATTGTTCGGGACTAGAATGTTGATCCAGGACTTTGATAGTCAGACTTCAGTGGTTAAAGATAAATGCTTTGATATCAAAGATCGTTTGGCTATTTTACAGGACTTAAATGAAACAAGAAAAGACCTGAGCAACATAAAGTTGAAACAGCAGCCAACAACCACTGAAGAAAAACCACCTGTCCCAGCAAGGCCTGTCTGGATTCCAAAAGTCGGGGATCTGGTCAGAGAGAAGATCGCGGTAAAGAAGGAATTTGGGCCTTCTTACAGAAAAGCAGTTCCTGTCTTGTCTATCAACGGGACAAGATCAGTAGTACTACCGCCCCTTGCTGGTAAAAAGGAGAACCGAGTCATATCCATCGACCTGGTTAAACCACAATCATGTGGCCGATAACAAATAGTAGGCCAAGTGGACTCCCAAGAAGTAGCAGAACACATCCACAGAGGTTCAAACTGAAAGACTGATCACATTTGAACAATCTACAGTGAAACAACAAGGACTATGCAATAAAGCAATGGAACTTAAACCTCTTAAACCCCAAATCAAAGCTTTTCATCAAGAAACACCGACCTACGATGATGTAACTACAGACTTTTCTAATGAAACAAAGCAAAATCCAAAAGCAAAAAGTAATCCAGAAGCAATTGGAACAATTGACAGAACGGCATCCGGCTACTTCATCAACTTCGATGATTTTTCTGAAGATCCAAGTGAACCAGAAGTACAGCCATCAACAAAAACTTTTAAAGACAAAGCAAAGGAACTTTTTCATCAACTAAAGGGAACCTATCTGACTTCTCCATGGATTGAAATTTGGGTGACATTAGGTGCATTTGTCCTCATACTTTGGCTCATCAAGGTACTATGCTTGGGACATTTCATTGAGGGACAATATGCTAAAATGGACACAGCAAGCTAGAAAATCAACTTGGTCCTTAAACCACACACATCTTCACATGTTGAGAAAAGAGAACTTTCTTCAGTGAACTTCACAGCCAATCCTATACCAGGCGGTGTAGCATGGGACAATACTGATTATGAAATCTATGGCCCGGTTGAAATCCTGAAGTATCCACATCAATTTAAGATCTCGTTAAGTGACTTTGTAAAACCAAGCACATTTGCTGATGATTGGGACTTTGAAAGTATTAATGATATGATGTCTGACCTAGTAATGTCTGCTAAATTTACAGAACATGATTATTTGCAGGGTTCGTCTAATTATGATCAAATGTTCTGCTACAACCACTATGGTAACAATTATCTCCATAAATCTGCACAACCTAGAAATGTTTTAAATTATAACCAATGGGAACATTGTGCTACTCCTCCAAAGGGTAGTTCTAAAACATTTTATGATAAATATTCATATTTTTCAGGGTTTAACACAAGTAATGCAGAAACATTTTATTTCAAATTGTCGAATAAGACAGGTATGAAGACCATGCTTACAAACACGAAATTGATATATTCAGATTCATTTTTTGAGCAAATGAATACATTTGGTTTTGATTTCTGGAACAATAACATTGAAGCAAAAACTGTTTGGGGTACAAAAGATTGGCAAGTACAAGGTATAGAATCATTGTTCAGAGCCTGCATGATCCCAGAACAAATTATATTTTTGAATGACACTATTCAACAAAGTAGCTGCCTTGGCTTAGCCAAAATCAAAGACTTAAACAAACCGTCTATTCCAAAGCCAACAACGAACAGTAATAGCTCTATAGATGTTGAGATAGACGTGAACCATATTTTAAACCAAAACAGAACACATCCTGATTGGAAACAATGGTTGATCTGGCCCACAGACACAAATAACTGTCAAGACAGATTCCTGAACAAACTACAGGGGTTCAAATTGACCAGGCCAGACCCTAGATATTCCCAAAGACAACATCCAGGGATAGTAACTACTTACAGTGTGGGCAAGCTCTGCCTTCAATGGCTACAAACATCCACACTGGCAGAAATTAAGCAACACCTAACTTTACTTCAAGAGGGTGCTGACTTGCGTGATTTCATTATGGGACCACGCAAACAGCGTCAAAAACGTTTCATAGCGGCCTCTATATATGCAGCTTACAATGAAGCTTGGAAAGAAACTCAAATTGAGACAGCAGAAAAACTACGGGAAATTGACCGTATTAATTTGGAAAAATCACTTTCTGTTGTAGCCAATGGGTTAATGACTCTGTCCTCCAGAATATATTCACTGGACAGTATTGTGTCTTCAGCAATCGATATAATATCGCAAGACTTACTGATGTTACAACACGGTCAGTCCCAATTGTGTTCTATTGTACAACTTGGCTGGACGTTACAAAATCAGCGTTCAGGCTATGTGCCTTGGCGTTTAATCAACACAACGTCACTATTTAATATCTTTAACCTTACTGATAAACAAATCAGTTTGGCACAGAAGGGTGCTGACTATACAATTCTGAGCATTGAAAAACTTGAGAGATTACCATTGACAATGTCAGAACGACCTGTCATTGAATGGATAATACATGGGATAATTAATATCCCGATAACAACTTTCCAGTTTCAATACTGCCAAAAATATATACAGGCAGGCCAGTATGAAAGGTTGGGTAAAGGGTACATTAAGTCAACATGGAACTTGCCCTATACACACACATGTGTTAGTAATAAAGGCCAGAATGTGTTTCTTAGTGGCAATAATTGTGCAAGGTCACTAAGCGGTACACTTCTGTGTCAGGGTATTAGTTTGCATGGAGCCTGTGAAGGGACTACAAATAACCTTTCATGTCACCAGCTAGGCACACCTGCAACACAAATAGAACCATTCTTTAGGAGACTCTCGAACGGGAGTTACATTCTAATTGTAGATCGCAGATGTTGCAGTCTGCTGCCCGGAAAACCTTATCTCATAACCGTGACTACGAAGGTCATGTGCTGTGAACGAGTATTGTTCCCAAACGATGCTCGAGACAGGGAGGCAAGGTTATGGCCCAGTTTGAAAATTTCTTCTATTCGAATTGATACTTTAAGCAGAATGAAGACTGTGCTCCTACAGACGCCAACCCGGTTAACGTCATCAAAAGAAACGTATGATCTCCAAGTTGCAAGGACAACTGCAGAGATTCATTCACTGTTATCAACCAATTCCCCCATACATTTCGCAGAAATACTGAGCGAAATCTTAAATATTTCTGATACAAGTGGAATCTCGAGTGTATTTAAGACAGTGTTTTCGGGAGCTTTAACCCCATTCAAAGCCATCCTGGGTATTTTTCCTGATTTTATCCATTCCATCTTTGGCGGACTTCCTCTCCTTTTGGGACTAGTGGCAGGCAACCTATTTTTGATCCTGTTACTTCGCTATGGCAAACCACGTCACAGACAAGACACCAGCGACAATGGAAGAAACGATCCTAGCCATACGCTACAGGGACCGCATAACTAAAGTCCTTGGAATAGCCCGGCTTAGAGACCTGAACATGACTTGGTTTCTTTCATTTAGACCGATGTGGCAACGTTGTGTTATGCCTGTATTAAGGTGCTTGCTATGCGGCGAAGAATGCGTGTTGGACACCTGTCTGACACTACAATCGGATGTGCCAATAGACGCAGAGACTTTGTTGGGTCCGGTAACGGCTCATGCATTGTACTGTCCCCAGCGGCTACCAATCCTGATGACGGCATTCGTGGAGACTTCACCACTGCGATTGAAGAGTAGTGAAGTACAAGATGAAAGAAGCATCGATCAGGTACGACCTTCTGTCAGCTATGCTGATCGAAACATCAATGAAGGCAATCTTGCTCATGAATGCATGTTAATAAATTTTTCCGAGTTAGTGGAACTTTCGCAAGAAGCAGTTGACAGTTCTTTTCGAAAGTCTCAACTATATGATGTTTTCACCAGAGCAGAAAGAATGACTTTGAGCAAACTAGCACACGGCGTTCCCTACACCCTGAATTTGGCCTTCAACTTTGAAAATAAAGCAATAAAAAATGTTCTCACCAGTTTTACGGAGAGCGGGACATTTTTTTTTTCTTCCCATTTCCAAAAATATTTACGATTTTTTGGGACACTTATCTTCTGCTTAAAGTAAAACTATTCTTAGAGAACAAAATTTCTATTTTTAGCTACTCTAGAGACATTAGCTACCCTCTAGCATGTTCACAAGTATTTATGATTTTGTGATGAGATGGTCTCGAATTTTTTTTCTTCTGTATTAAGAGCCATTTCATGTGTAATTTCCGCATTTCGTTCATGCTGATTTCAAAATATGCGTATTAGATTTTGCATTATTATACTGCTTGAAGTGCATATAGTAACTATACTCATCTTTTCGTGTATTTCGCATTTCCAATTTTCAAAATGCATTTGATTGTATTTTGGGGTGGTTCGGTATACACATGCACTACTAGTTTTGTTTACTATGCCTAGATTTGTAAATATGGACATAGATTACGTGGAGTGGGTGTGATGTATTTACAATGGGTACTGTATCGATCCCCCTATTTCTGACCCTTGTCTGGTTAATAATTAACTAGCAGCCATTCAACTGCACAAAAACCCGTTATCTGATTAGCCATACAACGGCACAGAAGCCCGTTATCTGATTAGGTCATAGCGCATGCCATCTCATTAGGCAAGCACTATTTCTCCAGCCCCCTAATAGGCATACGGAGTTCTCAAAACAAATCAAACCTACAGCGACCTTGGAAATCCCCGCAGCCATTGTTTTGATTTAGCCGAGAACTTCAGTAAAGAATGTGCGAACGACCAGTTCTTATGACATCCTTATTGACGTATTTATGTCCATCCTTACGTCAATCTCGGCACCTTTCAGGTATAAATAATACCGACATTGCCTTAAGCAAACACACGAGGTGGTGACAAGATTGGAGCAGCGAGACTTGCCGAGGAGCCCAGCTGACAGCGAAGCCCACAGACGCTGCCCCTTCTTTCTGACGCGCTGAGAAAGAGACGCTGCCTTTTCTCCTGCCGAGAAATCCAGCTCCGGCGCTTCCAGCCGCCCTTGCAGGCAGCTGGGATATCAAGCCCTGAGATAGAGATACCAGCCCTCCAGCCTTCTAAATCCCAGGTACTGAACTGAATAACCCCTTGCAGAGAATTCTTGAAGCAGACCCTTGGCAAAGCAAACTTAACTTAAAATGCTACTTATCTACTCCCGCCCACGTATTAGGCTTAGGTCAGGTACATTGGGGTAGGCGTAGTTAGAAGCACCAGTTGAGTACGATTAGTCAATGTATATATGTATGTATCTATTTTATCCATTTTAAGTATCATATGGCTAAGAAACCATATCAATGCTTTTACAGTATTATTTTATAATTCTGTTTTTACTGTATGCACTTTACTTAACAATAAGTATTGCAATAATAGCGATTCATTTCTCTTGTATGAGAAAAGAGACTGATCAATAAATAACATCTTTTATTGAACACGCCCGTCTCTTCCTTTTCTCTACAATCTGGTGAAACTAAGAATGCACTGAACTGACTGAGTAAAATAAGTTGTCTTTTGTTTTCACACGACTCTAGAGATACACTCTTGATTAGGGGAGAGCAAAGTTGTCATGTTCTATGGTTGTCAGAAACTAAATCCCTTCTTGTCTATCCAGGGAGGTTAAACTCCTCCTTGTCTATTCGAGAAAGTTTCTAGTGAACTCTGAGCTAGCTGGCAAACACTAAACTTTAAGTCTAATATCGTCAGTAGAAGACCTAGTTAACCTCTGTCCAACGTCTATACTATTGAAGATATTATTCCAATGCGCAGAGCCTATTGGGATAATAGGAACTACACTACAGTATCTTTAAAGTTCTCAATTTGTTATCTCTTCTTGTGTGTGATGTTATATCATATGGCCGTACCTCTTTCGCTTGCTTATGCCCCGGTAGAACTATCTGTCCTAACCACTAGTACCAGAGGTTCGAAAAGGAGTTTTATGAACATTACCAATGAAGCCCTTTCTCCTTATATAGAGACGAGTAAGTACTCTCCTCTGAGAGATGTGGACGAGGCAGCTGATGGGCTGGTCAATTCCATCACCAAAGCTGTCGAGGAACTGGCCCCTCTATCTTATCGATACTCGGCGCGTCATAAACCCTCTGCCCCATGGTTCACAGAATCACTAAGACTTCTGAGACAAAGCTGTAGAAGACAAGAAAGAAAATGGAGGAAGACCTGGGATCCTACTGAAAGGGAGGCACATAAGCGTCTGTTAAGAGACTACAAAGCTAGTGTCATCAGGGAAAAACAGGAGTTTTTCTCCGATCTCACCACCTCCCTCACCTCTTCTAGGGAGCTCTTCAAGATTGTGGACTCCCTCTGTTCCCTTCAGGTGCCTGATCCAGTCGTGGGCTCGCAGGAGCTATGCGACAATATCTCGGAGTTCTTCTATAAGAAAATTGAAGATATATATCTTGCTTTGGAAACTCAGAGGAACACCTTAGGGGATCTCTCTCTCCAAACTCTGGTAAATCTAGAATCTCGGCCAAAAGACCCCCCCAAGAGCCTTACTTATTTCCCGCCACTTACCCTTGAAGGGCTCGAGCTCTTGCTGGATCGGACAAAATCGTCATCGCCTCTCGACCCATGCCCTCTGAAGACCCTGAAGGAATGTAGGGCTACACTTCTTCCGCCTCTCCTGGAAGTGATGAAAGGAGCCATAACTCAAGGCATCTTTCCTTCAGCTTGGAAAAGGGCGATAGTGAAACCTCTTCTTAAGAAGCCCACGCTGGACCCGGACAGTTGAAGAATTTTAGACCCATTTCACTGTTACCCGCTCCCGCAAAAATGCTGGAATCTCACCTGAGTCTACATCTTTCTACCTTTCTGGATTCGTCTGGGTTCCTTGATAGCTCCCAGCATGGATTCAGAAAGGCCCACAGTACGGAGTCAGCTCTGACTATGGTGGTGAACAATATCCGCATGAAGGTGGACTCAGGCCAAACCACGGTGTTGGTCTTACTGGACCTCACAGCAGCATTTGATACCCTGTCTCCCTCTACGCTAACATCACGCTTGGGGGAGGCAGGGATTGCGGGTCCGGCCCTGAACCTTCTGCACTCTTTTTTACATCTTAGAGAGCAGAGAGTGATGCTTGGTGAATTCCTCTCCCCTGCTAAATCCTTGCAGTACGGGGTGCCACAAGGGTCGGCCTTGAGCCCGACCCTATTTAACATTTATGTGGCCCCCCTTGCGAGGTTAGTAAAATCGCAGGGGATGGAGGTTGTGTCATACGCCGATGACACTCAAATCATGGTGTCGCTGGCCCACTCTGCTTCCACCTCCGCCACCAACTTTAGGATCTGCATGCAGACAGTCTCGGACTGGATGATTCAGAACTCCCTAAAGCTGAATGGCGATAAAACTGAGATTCTGGTCTTTGGCAAGGACCAGGATGTTTGGTCTAGTGAGTGGTGGCCGTCAGCTCTGGGAACTTGTCCATCTTCTTCCCAGTCAGCTAGAAATCTCGGCGTAATTTTTGACACTTCACTGTCCATGACTCTACAGGTCAATCGAACAGTGGCCACCTGTTGGGGGGTCATTAAAATCCTTAAGAGAATCCTTCACTATCTCTCTCCTTTAGCACGCAAGCAGACGGTGGTTGCATTGGTGGGTTCCAGGTTGGACTACTGCAACGCACTTTATGCAGACTCCAACAAGGGACTCATCCAACGCCTTCAGGTCGTACAGAATGCGGCTGCTCGATTTGTTCTGGCGCTTCCTAATGCATCCTCCGCAACAACAGCCAGAAGGAGCCTGCATTGGCTCCCTATACATCTGAGGATCTCTTTTAAGATCTTATGTTTAGCATACAGAGCTCTCGCAGATGGGCCATTGGACCCCCTAGGTACCCTTCTGACTCGCTACATGCCTAGCAGATCCCTCAGATCATCGGAGATGAATCTGCTGGTGGTCCCTCGTGCCAGAAGGGTACGCTGGGGAAGTAGAGCATTTTCCATTGTGGCCCCTAGACTGTGGAATTCCCTTCCCCCGGAGATCAAGACTCAACCCTCTCTGCCCCTTTTTAAAAAAGCGCTAAAAACCTGGTGCTTTATCAAGGCCTACCCACAGTAAGAGTATATTCGTAATAGCTAGTTTTCATTTGGTTAGGCGCCTTGATGCCCATTGGGCTTAGTAGCGCTATATAAATCTATTTTCATTTCATTTCATTCATATGTATCCATGTCCTTCCATTCTTTATGAATTATTCACTTTATGACTTCATTAAGTGGCAAATCATCCACCAGGGTCCCACCATCCTGTTGTAAAATCCCTTTTCTTCCTGAGGTTTGTGTTCAAAACCCAAGACTTCTCTAATGTATGACAATAAGTCTTGCAGCTGGGAGGCTTGTACATACTCACCCTTTGGACCATTGTCCACTTCACACTCTGGTTCCACCCTTTGCCTCTTTGCTTGGGGTTGATTGAAACCAGCCTCTGCTGCATCCCTAATCATAGTTTCCAAGTAAATCCTTGAACTATAGAGGACTTCCTCTTCCTCCTGCTGCTCCACATTGTGCTGCTTACTAGGGTGCTTTCTCCCCGCCAAAACAGTGATGTAGCTGTTTCTGTAGTGGTTACCTAGAGACCAAATCTCATTAGGTGAAACTTGGCCCCTAGACAACCCATGCAGCCTTAGCTTTACCCACGCACCCACTGGGATTATTAAAGGGACCCAGGATACAGAAAGACCCAACTGCAGCAGGAATTGGTCCTTTTTATTCCAGCCCAGCACCTGAGCGGGGAGCAGCCTCCAGTTGATTCATTTAGGAAACCCAGGAATCCCAGCTCAATGACCAAAAACACACACCGTTAGTGAGGAAAAATATGTGTCACGTACCTCTTACAGACTGACAGGATGAGGGCCCAGCAGCTTCCCCAACCATAAGGTTTTGCAAAATCCATGATAAAATAAAACAAACATTGACAAAACCAATAGACTGGAGGCCATGCCAGACCTATTGGCTCTATCAATGTTTTGTTTTTATAGTTTGCTTAATTCATGTCCTTATGTGCTGTGCACATACATTTTGACACATCCAATGCATCTGTAGCATTACATTTTAGACACATATTTCCAGGTCACTGAAACATGCCTCAATAATGACAGCTCTTGAAGAACCATCATTGACATAGGAGAATTGAAACTATAGCGAAGCTTTAGGCTCAAAAAATGACAGAGTAGGACAAATACATTATTGCTGAATGCAATGATTTTGAGGGTCAACACACTTGAATTTCAGCCTGCAGTGGAATATGCCTCGAGTGTAACAGATAGGAATACATTTAAGAAAAACTACCATTGTAAAGGATAGGCCTAGATTACAAACATAGACCCAAAAAGGGTAAGAAATAATTGGCCAGTTTGTGGGTAAGTTAAAGACTTGGCCCGCAGAGAGGTTTTAGGGTTATTGCTGATCAAATGATTAGTGCTAGCTTAACTTTAAAGTGTGTTAAAGTCAAAGGGAGACAGTGGATTAGTAGAAATTCTGCCAAGTGGATCAATTACTTACGTGGTGACAAACCCTGCGATTCACAAAATTATAGGCTTTGTGACCGCAGAAGGACTTATCCCAATTATTCTAACCTGGAAAGGCTTTTCCTATTGTTTTCCAATAGCAAACCGGATTTATCAACTCATTCTAAATCACAATTAACAAGAGGGATATAAGGGGCGTCTCCTCCTAAATGCGATTCTGAGTAAAATGTAACAATGCTTTGTGAAATATTACTGACTCCTCAAAGGAGGATGTAACAGCGGTCACAGACCCGCTGTCCTCTTTGGATGGCTTCTCCTTTGGGAATGGTGTGAGCCAGCCTCAGGGAGGGCAGTCTGTGGTCCACTGCCTGCTCCTCATGATGCCCTTCCAAATGGGAAAATATATATTTTTTCAGTGCTTAATTTGTAAAAAAAAGAAGTGCAGGTGCTGAAAATGTTGCCAAGCAGGCCACCGCTCACTTCTTCATCCGGTAAGCCCCTCTTTCAACACTCTCACTGCCTCAGTCTATATCTTCTAACCTTGATCTGTTGTCTGTCCCCCAAATCTTTGCTCTAAGAGTCTATCCTCTCACCTCTCTAATTGTTTTCTATCACCTTTGTCACACCCTGTATTTCTGATTTGCCCTCTATTCATTTTAGCCCTGCCCTTTTTTCTCTTCACTTTTATCCATGCTCTGCTCTCTCTCCCCTCGATCCTGGCTCTTTACTATCACTCTCTAGCAGTGATTAGCTGTGTCTCCATTTTATCATTTGTCTGCTTTTTTTCCTCTGTCCTGTCCTCCACATTCTATCATTCTATCTTCTCTCTTCTTAATGCTCTCTTCTTCACATCATGGCTGCTTTCTCCTTGTATATGATTTGCTCTCCTCCTTTTCTTCTACTTTGCTCCATTTTCTCTCTCCTCTCTTGTTGTTTCTTCTCCTCTGTACTCTTGCTGTCTCTCATCTCTAACACTGCTGCTGCCTGTGACCCCTGTCGTCAGCCTGTATATGTCCCTGCTATTTTGAACTCTGCGTTTTCCTGTTGTTATTCCTAAAGAAGCGGAAGATTACGTGTTTTACTTTCTTACCTACACAGAGTGCAAAAACAAAATGTACACCAAATGAAAATACTTTTTTGCATATATTAATCAGTGTGGTATGACAGGGTTTATTGCGGAACAGACGGCTGCTTGAGCACGGCAGGTCATGTCCCTGCTAGTGCTGCCTGTAATTAGTAGGTCCAGGGAGGACGACGGCATCGCATCCATTGCTCAGCTTGCTGTGATCCTGCCTGCTACAGCACAGGCATTCTCCCCAGCAGTAATGCTGCCAATTTCTGTAAGTTTGGCTGTGGTGCCTACTGGACTCACTCACGCTCAGAAATTACCATGCTGGGGTGCAGCGCACAGATTCTACTGGTGACGCCATGGCGCACAAAAGTTATGTTGGGCGACAGTTGCATCCAGCACATTGAGGATAGCAGCAATGCAGGGCTGCCGGATATGATACTTTGGCTACGCAACAAGTGGAAAGTCCACACTTACTTTAATTTATTCTTCTTCAAGAGCCCTCACTCCAAAGTTCCAAATGCGCTCTTGCAGCTTCCTTGCCTCAACTCTGTCATGAGCCAGCCCCCAGTTAAAATTATCCAATGAGACGTTTAGGCTCAGGCAGTGGCAGGGTGCTGCAGACTAGGGGAATAGAATGCAAGCCATAGTTTGTCGATGACTTCTTAGATTTGTGATCAGCGTGATGACATCATCACTAACGTGGTGATACACAATCCTGCCGGCCTGGACAGGCATATGCCGGCCTGCCTATGAACATATACCAGCCCGTCACCATGCAATGTATGTTATTCTTTTTATTTTGAATTGAACAATTAATATTGAGACCACCACCTGCAGGTTCAGAAATTGTAACTCCGGCCCTGTGAAAGAAGTGCAGGTGCTGAGCACCTGAAATCACCTGCTCAAATTAAGCACTGTATTTTTTATTAAAGAAGCACTGCTTCCTTTAAGGAACACGCTCTGCTTTACAAAACACGTTCCCACTTGGAATGCGAACACTGGAATGGTGGTCTGCTCGGTAGCTTATTGCAAAATGATGGCACCCCCTTGCGAAAATGAATGAAGGAGATGACGTAAATGGAAACCAATTGTGAGTGAGTTGCTGGTTAAAAACGGTGAGACACAAAACACAGGATATGAGCATGAAGCATCTTCTAAAGATAGCAAGAAGCCAACAATTAAGGATTGCTATGTGTGTGGTAGTCATTTTCAAGCGGCTCAGTCAAAAAATTGCTCTGCATCAGGGAATGATTATTGGGAGAGCTGAAGTAAAGGTAATTTTACTACAACATAAAAGAAAAGGAATGGATTAAACTGGGAGGAGGAGAATAGCAGTAGTGAGAAAGGGAAGGGGAAAAATGTCTGTTGGGGTGTGAGAGATGTTATGGAACGTAGAAGTAAAAACAAAGCAATGTTTAAAGTGAATGGGAAGGAAGCACCACTTTTAATGGACTTCGAGTCTGTAATAAATTGAAGAGCACAACTCTAGTTCTTAGACATAAGCCCATTTTTCTATTTACCCTGTTGCCTTTTTGATTCATTTCTTCTGTAGGTGCATTTCAATACATGCTGGTGAATCTGTTGAAAGATCAAAATATTGTAGATGTGAGTGGTTTATTATTTAAGATTAATTTAAGGAGTGAACTTATTGATTTGGCTAGTTAAGGCTATTTTTGTATCACTTTGACTAGGAGAAGAATAAGACAGAATTTTGTTGGTCTTTTATCACGGATGGTGATTTGTTGGTGTGAGTGGAAAGATTTGTCGACTGTAAGAAACATGTGATATTATTGGCAATATGAAGGGGTGGAAGCAAGAGGAGTGAAGTTCTCCTGCATGAGTGAGAAAGTCAGCCGGATAAGTTATTTAAGTGTTTTTTTTTATATAAGCACGTTTGTGGTCATTTGCTGGGGCGGCTCCTCCGTTAGGGTGGGGGAGCGTCACCATACTGCTTTCTCGCAGGGCGAGAAGCAGAAACATAAAACGGTAAACATACCATTTTATGTTTCTGCTTCTCGTACTGTGAGAAAGCAGAAGTGCCTGGTTGAAGAGCAGTGATTTTGAAGAGGGGGGTCTGCTCGAAAGCAGGGGAGGAGTGACTTGCCTAGTGCTATGGGCCCTGACTGTTTGGTCGGCCTTCTGGGGCTGACCGAACCAGTCATGCCCACTCTCCCTTTTCTCTATGTAGGCTGCATGCAACCTACATAGAGAAAATGGCCTTGCCACAGGCGCCCTGCTGGGTGCCGTCCCCACCAATCACAACGCTGCCATTGCAGTGCTGTGATTGGCTTAGGGTAGGGGAGGGAGTCTGCCTCTGGCTGCTTTCTGTTCAGGAGAGCAGCAGGAAAATGCAGGACCCAGCCAGAAGCTGAGATGGAGCGAGACCAGGGAAGGTATGTTTTTAAAATGTTAATTAAACCCATCCCACCTCCCCCCCTGCTAACAGGCACAAACCACCCCCCCACCCCACCCAGCCACAGTGAGTCATGCCAGCCGCAACTAGTAGTTTGGTTGATTACTACTGTAAATGGCCAGTGGTAAAGCTTGTAAAAGATATGGTATCAAAGTGTACCACTGAAGTGTTACAGGAGGTGTGTGCATTTGAAGAGCTACTGGTTGTATTAGAGGCTGAAAATTACGTCCAATATTTCTCCAGTGAGATGCAGACTTTCTTGAAAGAGTGTGGGATCAAACATTTTAAAGTGTCACTGCACGGAGCGTAGAAAAGGAGAAAAGAGGCACAAGAGAAAGTATCAAAGGGTGGCTGAATAGTTCAGAAAAGAGTTGGTTTAGGCCAGGTGTTTGGGTCAGGGTGAAAATGGGTAATAATCAGGCAGGATAGTGCTCAAATATACTTTTTGACATAGAAGGGAGAAAATATATGTGTTCTTGCATAGCCATAATACAATGCTATTTGGTTCCAGGTCTCAATCAGTCAATCAATCAGGGGCTTTTAAAGCGCGCTACTCACCCGTGAGGGTCTTAAGGCGCTGGGTGGGGGGAGTGCAGCTCCGGGTCAGCCGAAGACCCAGGTTTTGAAGCTCTTCCTGAAGGTGTGAAGGGTAGGGGAGCATCTGATGTTGACTGGGAGCTCGTTCTAGGCCTTGGCTACGACGTAGGAGAAGGCTCTTCCACCTGCTCGGGTTCGGAGGATGCGCAGGGTCTCTGCTAGGGCGAGGTCGGCGGAGCAGAGGTTTCTTTTCGGTACTTGGAAAGAGATTCTTTTGTTGAGGTAGTTGGGTCCGATGTTGTGGAGGGATATGTAGGCTTGGGTGAGTAGCTTGAAGGTAACTCTCTTCTCAACGGGGAGCCAGTGGAGGTCTCGCCGGTGTTGGGTCATGTGCTCATGTCATGGGGTGCCGGGGACAAGTCTGGCTGCGGTGTTCTGGATAGTCTAGAGTTTGTGTAGCAGTGCGTTGTTGATTCCAGAGTAGAGGGCGTTTCCGTAGTCCAGTCTGCTAGTTATGTGTACGTGCGTGATGGTCTCTCTGGCTACAGGGGTGATCCACTTGAAGGTCTTGCAGTGGATGCGGAGAGAGTTGAAACAGGTGGAGGCAAAGGTGTTGATCTGGCGAGTCATAGTTAGGGAGGAGTCTAGAATGATGCCAAGGTTCCCGGCGTGGTCATTCGGGGTGGGTGGGTTTCCGAGGGTGGAGGGACACCAGGTGTTGTCTCAAGCGGAGGGGGAAGGTCCAAGGACGAGGACCTCTGTCTTTTCTGAGTTGAGCTTTAGGCATCTGTTGCTCATCCAGGCTGTGACGTCTTTCATTCCTTCCTGGAAGCTGAGTCTGGTGTCTTTGTCGTTCTTTTGTGAGGGAGAGGATGAGATGGGTGTCGTCAGCGTAAGATGCTACGCTGAGCCCATGCTGTCTGACGATGGCGGCGAGGGGTGCCATGTAGATTTTGAAGAGCGTGGGGCTCAGCGATGATCCTTGGGGTACTCCGCAGTTGATCTCTGTGGGTTCGGAGAGAAAGGGAGGGAGTCTGATCCTTTGGGTTCTGCCTGCGAGAAAGGAGCAGATCCAGTCAAGGGCAGTTACCCATATGCCGGCGTTGTGGAGTATGGCTTCAAGAATGCGGAGGGAGACGGTGTCAAAGGCTGCGGAGAGTTTTGTAGAACTATTAATCTTCTTGTTGACATTTGATGCCTGGACAAGCTGATATTCACCATGGACTGTATTATATATACGGCACTCTCTCCCTATGTGCGCCATGGAACACCGTTCAAAAGGTGTGCCAGCGCAAACAAGAAAAGTGTGCCCTATTATGCAGAATACGATGCCCCTAGGGCAACGCATTGAAGTGGAGCAGGTGCTGCAAAGCCATTCTGTGTTTCACAGTGTAGGCGGCATGCTGGTGGTTACAATGAGGGACTGCACTGGCCTGCAATGTGATGTCTGGGGGGGAGAAGTACATGAGACCCCATTTCCTACCCCCAGAGGATTGCTTTAGGAGGTGCACTAAAAGTGTGGCAGCTTTTGTGGCGCACTTTCAGAGCACATCCTAAAGGCATGTTTGCCTCTGTTTTGACGTCAGTTGTAACACACAGGTGCAGAGGCAAAAGTGATTCCCTGATTTGCATGTGAACATGTTCCCCCATTCTAATGAGGAAATGCCTTCTCATGATAGTGCTGGTGCTACATGTGTGCCAGCGTTGTCAGTATCACAGAAGGGGATGCACAAGCGCTTGTAGCCCCTTCTTTGATACCATTGTGCCCCAGGGGCGGATAATGTGGGCACACATGCCAGTTAAGCCCTCGGGTCACAATATATAATACTGCCCCAGATGTTCGCTGTGGCTTTTAATATAGTGGTTCCTGCTTTATTTGTAGTGTTTTGTGTTATTCACAAGAATAGTCCTGTAAGTTAATTGAAAGGCAACCCTATATTCTAATTTCTCTGCAGATCTGTTTACCTCTTCTGGAAGATGGCCTATTCAGAGACTTTAATAGGGTGGACCACTTGAGGTAGAACCATATGTTTTCATCATTATGGCCATCATGCCCGCATCACTCCAGCTCTAAATTAAGGGCCGTATTTAAAGTTTGGTGGATGGGATACTCCTTCACAAAGGTAGCAGAAGTCCTATCTGTCATATTGCAAGTGCATTATATCCTATGGTGCTTCTAACACAGTGGAAGAGATATCCTCCACATTGTGACAGAGCATCCCATCCACTAAACGCTAAATCTTCTAGATTTAAATTCTCAAATCTTTGGTACGTGAGAAGGACATTTCCGAGTTTCTAAAACGAGTCATTTGAAAAATATTGTCAATATTGAGATGGATGATATTAATGAACTGTCAATCGGTCCATTGAGGAACAGTAAACCAACCAATCCTTCAGAGAATGTTGTATTTCGGTTAACTCCGTGAAACTGGACAGTAGTGGAAGGCACAGGTAGACAATGACATTTTTCTATACATCACTTTTATGAACATGACTATAAAATGCAGTTAAAAAAAACTAGTATGAAGTGTAAAGACAAGTTACTGGCAGCAGTCTTATCATACACTTATTGTATATTTGTTTATCCTGCTTTGCAAAATTCAAAGTGACAGAGAGCATAGAGAGGTGAAGACGATAAAGGCCAGGACCATCACATCCACTGCTTGTGATGGAACATCAGGTGTAACTGTGTGTCTCTGCAGCTGGAAACAAAATCAAGGTTACTGCTTAATTAAGTCCTCTGTTAGCACCTACTGTACATTTTCACAACAAAAGGGCGCTAAAGCGCACCTGATTACAACGGATGGACTCACAAAATAGCAAGTTAGGCTGACTGTTGTATATATTCAAATAGGCAATCCACACAATCTACTGGGATGTAGGGATGGACATGAGAGTGTATCTATCATGCTGAAAAAGATAATTGAGTCAGATTCAACATTTCTCAGCCCAGGCAGTCCTAAGAAGGGGAGGGTGTTCAAATCCAAGTTTTCAAGATCACACTAAAGTGCTTTTTCCTATCTCACAAGATGTGAATGCCTGTCAATTGCAGGCTCTTAAGCCATGAGAGGGTTACACTGTGGTAAAGGAATATTTAACACAATTTATTTGAGTAATTGAACAATTATACATAAATATAAATGCATTAATGATACAGCAAATGCAAACAATGGATAGAAAATGTAATGTAGACAACTGGCAAAAAATTACACAGAAATACCTGCCTGATCAACTGAAAGCATTCAAATATAATGTTGGGGAGGGCAGAACAGAATAACGCTTCCATTAAGAATCGGTAATGATGAAGATGGGAGCACTTCATTAATAAGAAACTAAACTCAAAAAAGTCTTCCCAGATCAGTTCCAGTTCTTAGGTTAATAAACGCTCGCTCTAGTTGATTAGCTTTTAACATTTTAGTTATCCAAGTGTCACTTTGCAGGTGTTTGGTAGGTTTCTAGCTTTCCAGAACATTTTCCCCACTAGACCTCTAAGTATCCACTTATGCTTGAAAATTACTCCCACTCCTGTTGTCTAAGTACACCGCAATGCTGTGTAGAATGAATATGGCCAAAGTGTTACTTCCTGTCAATCAAGTTATGATCTTTGGGAAATTTAGAGTTTAAATGTGGTTCCACATATCCACATCAAATACCCGATTCCCACAAACCATACTTTTCCATCTTATAGGGAGATCTGTACATTTGCTACATTGTCGTCTTTAGTACAGAGGCAGTAGGCATCTTAACAATAATTTTTGTCATGCTTTGCAAACATCTAAACCAAACATTTTGTAGTATCACACATTCAAATGCCGTTTCTCAATCAGTCAAATAACTTTATTCGATTCAGAGGAATCATATAAGTTTACAGAGAATTCATACATTCATTTAAAATTAAAAAAAAATAATTCAAAAGGGTTTTTGCAAGCCATACACAAACGTTAGTGCCAAATTGCATAAAAGTAATAAAAACTATTCATAATTCATATTGTTTCCTAATTAAAAGAGCAATTCTAATAAAACTAAGCACGGAACTACAAATAGTGGCGGTTGATAATGCCCTTTGATATTCAAAACCTTCCTTATAAGTACAGGGGCGGATATCCCTCAGAATAGGTTTAATAAAACGTGCTCTTGGAACTTTATAGAGTGAACAAAAAAACATAAAGTCGATTGTTCTCTGCTGGGCTACGTTGTTACATTCACAAGTCTCAATACGGACAAGGGGGATGTCTCCATTGCCGTTTCTCAATCTCCTTTATTTTTGTCAATTACAGTTAGATTTGTTCTAATTAAGGTGTTTTAAATATTTGGGCATCACCTTTTATTAATCAATAAACCAGCTGTCATTGCCCCAGCAAGTAAAGTTGAGCTTTCTATTGTTGGCCGCTGATTAATCTTCGTTGACCATATTTTCACTCTTTGTCAGAATGAAGAACCGGGTTATTTAAGACCCAGCGGCGCCAGGGGAAACACCCTAGTCTCCGGGTCCACCTGTCTTAGAGTACAGAGACATGGGGTACTTCTTGGTGACGTCAAAGATCAATTTTATTAGCTGCAGCCAGTAACAGATATCCTAGAAGTACAACACGGTGTATGTCCTCAGGAGACTGCTCAACTTTACAAAGCTAGTCATCCCTTTTTATACCAAAAATTATGCTTCAGGCAAACATTCCTTATTTACAATTGACCATTCACATGTTTTCACGAAAAGAAAGAACAGGGTCATGATGACAAGTACATTTTTCAGTTTGTCCTGCCCACACTCAACTAATGGTCGAACCTAACATTCTTCATCAGACTTGTCGATCGAACCCACCATAAAAACGGGCACATCCCCATCGTAAACGGCCCATAAAGAAAGTAGCAGAGACAGGTGTGAGCAAGATAAGACATAGTGATGCGCAATAAAAGGTGTGATGGTGTCTTGTGTCTTGTTCAGTAATCTTGATCAGCTACTGGGAAAGGAACTGGCTTAACAAGTTTTGGCTTCAGGCAAGAGGGTCGCCCGCTCAGGTCATTCAGAAGTCAGCTAAAGTGTACTTATGCTTGGAGACTCGTTTGGCCACTGTCATCGACCTATGTAAGGGCAACCACAAAATGGCTGCTGTATACAAAATGGAACCCGAGGGTTCAGAACGGAATCCCTGATTTTTTGGTGATCGCGTCGCTCGAATATGACGAAAATGCTCGTATACCTTACACTTGCCATTTTTGGTCTAATGTTACCAAAATCGTCATGATACGACGACTTTTATGAAACGGGTTCAGAATTTCAGTACCTCAGACCCTCCTTTTGCCCTTACATAGGCAATAACCTAAACCCATGTCAGTCTGAGTCCAGGTCTATACTCATCAGGTCATCAAGATGTTGCTGTAGCATCATCCTATTACTTAGCACGTCCCTCAATACAGGTCTCCTTACACACGATGTAGCACAGAGGCCACATATGGCAGGAGCACACTGTACGCACAGACAGAACAGGAAAAGAATGGCTAAGATCATCCCAATGACCATCAGAATCTTCCATCCCCACGTGGATAACAGTTCCCAGAACCATGCCATCAATGACCAATCTCCTTTATCCACATGTATAGATTCGGAGATTTTATGCAGTTTGGAAATGGCCTGGTACACTGTCTGAGCATTATCTGAATGAAAACACAGCAACTTGATTGGATCCATTTACATACCCCACCTCGATCTGCAAGTACGACGTCTAACGCAACTCTGTTCTGGAGTGTCATAAGACGATCCGACTGGAGCTCAGCAGTCAAGTTACTAAGGGCACCGGCATTTTCAACTACTGTGGACTAAACCACTCTCGTCAATTGCCGTATGTTCCTGCTGTTAACCATAGGTCCCCAAAACGGCAGAAAACCCTTCAAGAAATCTCCTAATTCTTGTCCTGCAGTATCTTCCTTAGTGAAGACACCTCTAACTACCCTTGTCTTGTGGTGATCTGCCACCGCTGTGTAGGTGGGAGGCAACAGGAACGAGACAAAACATGTGCCAGAGAAATCAGGGGGCAACCATGTGTATGCTCTATCATAGCAGATGAAATAGGTACCCTTAGCTGCTAGGAACGATGGGGAAGTCTGGGACGCAAAAACATACGTCTCGGTGCAGATACTCTTCCCTAACTGAGCTCTTGGGTTCTTGCCATTACCTTGCAGACATAGGTGACCCTGATGGGGTACAATCCAAATCGTAGAGGATCTTTTAGCTCACTGGTTTTCGCTCAGACTCGCTCCATATCCAGTCACGTTCCATCCAATATATGCTAGTGTCTCATCTTCCGGGATCGTCTCATAGGAAGTAGCTCCCTTAATCATATCGATTATTCCCTTAACTAGAGCACTATTCTTTGGATTATCCTTCACAGAAAGTAGGGGGTGGACTTCATGAGCATAGATAAACATCGTTCTGTATGCCCACACAGAACCATTGTAACTGAATGGCAGGACCAGATAAAGAATACCTTTCTCAGTAGTATGAGGCATAAGGCCACACACCCAACAGTTAGTCGTGTTCACCACTAATTGGTGTTGGTGCAGGAGCTGAACGAAAGAGTTATTAACAAACTCCAATCTTCTAACGGTCTCATGTTCAGGCAGAGGATGAAAAGAATGCGAAGAAACAGTAGAAGAAAGTATGGGCTGTGTAGTGGGTGCAAACGTCACTTGAAGAGAGAATATAACATATCCCATTAAAAACATTATTAAGCTAAGGAACACAAAAACACACAATATTAGAAAACATTTTCTGCTCATGATTCGACACATTTTGGCTCTAAAATTCATTTCTTCAACAGGTCTCTCCATCTCGAAAAACTCCATCCTCTAACCTTGCTGCTCGCGGAGGTAGGGTGTTCCGTGCTAAGGAATGCGTCTGTCAGTCCAGGGAACGCCCTAGGACCAACCAGAACCGTCGACCTTGTGTCTTCGGCTTGCAATCCAAAGACTTGACGCCGCGACCCTACAGCTGAACCCGGATGGCGGTTCGAAAAACAAAAATCAGTCAAAATAGTTTCTCAGATGGGAGAGCCGAACTTTCAAAAGTAGCAAAAATAATTTTTATTTTTATTTGTCCGTGATTCTTGATCTCAAATTATAACGGCTTTTTCCAGGTAACGTCTGGTCTTGGAATAAGAGTTCAGGCTCGGTAGTGTCCATTCGAACTGGCGGTGGCACAGCTTTTTGCAGAAGATCGTCGCTTTCACGCTCAGAACTTGTCCCCATTAAACGTGCATCGCTGAAAGGCAGAAAACGAGGCACAGTTTCAGTCTCAGAATCAGGAATGCCCTCCTGGACCCACTGGTCGTACGGCAGAGGTAAAGGAACCCTCTTGCAGTGTACGCCGTGGATCCAGTTCTTTTTTCCTTGCACCCGCACTGCAGTTCTCGTGGACAAAAGCACCAGGTAGGGGCCGATCCAGCGGGGCTGATCGTTCTTTGTCCGCTGGAAGTTCTTGATTAGTATCCACGATCCAGGATCGATTGCGTGCCCTGGATCTTCAGAGGCCTGAGGCAGTGTATCACGAACCTGTTGGTGTAAGACACGCAATTTAGCCGTCAAATCATACAAGTAATCAAGCAGTATAGGGTGTTCAATCTCACTGAATTTCGTCGGCCTCGGCACCCCCCATATGTTTGCCGGGCGACCGAAAATTATTTTGTATGGACTAAGTCCCACTCGTGAATGCACAGTCATCCTTGTTGATAAAAGTGCTAATGGCAGAGCATCAGGCCATTTAAGACCAGAGCTCGCTTGTATCTTGGCAAGTTTCAATTTGAGGGTGCCATTATAGCACTCCACTAGACCAGCTGATTGGGGGTGATTTGCAGCGTGAAACTTTTGGCGGATTCCTAACCCTTCACACACTCTCCTCATCACTTGACCCACAAATTCACTCCCATTATCGCTCCAGACCATTCTCGGCAAACCAAACCTAGGGAAGAATTCTTTGACAAGGGCTTTAGCTGTGGACAAGGCAGTATTAGCTTTTAGGGGATATGCTTCTACCCATGACGTCCAATAATTCTCCAGTGAGATGCAGACTTTCTTGAAAGAGTGTGGGATCAAACATTTTAAAGTGTCACTGCACGGAGCATAGAAAAGGAGAAAAGAGGCACAAGAGAAAGTATCAAAGGGTGGCTGAATAGTTCAGAAAAGAGTTGGTTTAGGCCAGGTGTTTGGGTCAGGGTGAAAATGGGTAACAATCAGGCAGGATAGTGCTCAAACATACTTTTTGACATAGAAGGGAGAAAGTATATGTGTTCTTGCATAGCCATAATACAATGCTATTTGGTTCCAGGTCTCAATCAGTCAATCAATCAGGGGCTTTTAAAGCGCGCTACTCACCCATGAGGGTCTTAAGGCGCTGGGTGGGGGGAGTGCAGCTCCGGGTCAGCCGAAGACCCAGGTTTTGAAGCTCTTCCTGAAGGTGTGAAGGGTAGGGGAGCATCTGATGTTGACTGGGAGCTCATTCTAGGCCTTGGCTACGACGTAGGAGAAGGCTCTTTCACCTGCTCGGGATCGGAGGATGCGCAGAGTCTCTGCTAGGGCGAGGTCGGTAGAGCAGAGGTTTCTTTTCGGTACTTGGAAAGAGATTCTTTCGTTGAGGTAGTTGGGTCCGATGTTGTGGAGGGATATGTAGGCTTGGGTGAGTAGCTTGAAGGTAACTCTCTTCTCAACGGGGAGCCAGTGGAGGTCTCGCCGGTGTTGGGTCATGTGCTCATGTCATGGGGTGCCGGGGACAAGTCTGGCTGCGGTGTTCTGGATAGTCTAGAGTTTGTGTAGCAGTGCGTTGTTGATTCCAGAGTAGAGGGCGTTTCCGTAGTCCAGTCTGCTAGTTATGAGTACGTGCGTGATGGTCTCTCTGGCTTCAGGGGTGATCCACTTGAAGGTCTTGCAGTGGATGCGGAGAGAGTTGAAACAGGTGGAGGCAAAGGTGTTGATCTGGCGAGTCATAGTTAGGGAGGAGTCTAGAATGATGCCAAGGTTCCCGGCGTGGTCATTCGGGGTGGGTGGGTTTCCGAGGGTGGAGGGACACCAGGTGTTGTCTCAAGCGGAGGGGGAAGGTCCAAGGACGAGGACCTCTGTCTTTTCTGAGTTGAGCTTTAGGCATCTGTTGCTCATCCAGGCTGTGACGTCTTTCATTCCTTCCTGGAAGCTGAGTCTGGTGTCTTTGCCGTTCTTTTGTGAGGGAGAGGATGAGATGGGTGTCGTCAGCGTAAGATGCTACGCTGAGCCCATGCTGTCTGACGATGGCGGCGAGGGGTGCCATGTAGATTTTGAAGAGCGTGGGGCTCAGCGATGATCCTTGGGGTACTCCGCAGTTTATCTCTGTGGGTTCGGAGAGAAAGGGAGGGAGTCTGATCCTTTGGGTTCTGCCTGCGAGAAAGGAGCAGATCCAGTCAAGGGAAGTTACCCATATGCCGGCGTTGTGGAGTATGGCTTCAAGAATGCGGAGGGAGACGGTGTCAAAGGCTGCGGAGAGTTTTGTAGAACTATTAATCTTCTTGTTGACATTTGATGCCTGGACAAGCTGATATTCACCATGGACTGTATTATATATACGGCACTCTCTCCCTATGTGCGTCATGGAACACCGTTCAAAAGGTGTGCCAGCGCAAACAAGAAAAGTGTGCCCTATTATGCAGAATACGATGCCCCTAGGGCAACGCATTGAAGTGGAGCAGGTGCTGCAAAGCCATTCTGTGTTTCACAGTGTAGGCGGCATGCTGGTGGTTACAATGAGGGACTGCACTGGCCTGCAATGTGATGTCTGGGGGGGAGAAGTACATGAGACCCCATTTCCTACCCCCAGAGGACTGCTTTAGGAGGTGCACTAAAAGAGTGGCAGCTTTTGTGGCGCACTTTCAGAGCACATCCTAAAGGCATGTTTGCCTCTGTTTTGACGTCAGTTGTAACACACAGGTGCAGAGGCAAAAGTGATTCCCTGATTTGCATGTGAACATGTTCCCCCATTCTAATGAGGAAATGCCTTCTCATGATAGTGCTGGTGCTACATGTGTGCCAGCGTTGTCAGTATCACAGAAGGGGATGCACAAGCGCTTGTAGCCCCTTCTTTGATACCATTGTGCCCCAGGGGCGGATAATGTGGGCACACATGCCAGTTAAGCCCTCGGGTCACAACATATAATACTGCCCCAGATGTTCGCTGTGGCTTTTAATATAGTGGTTCCTGCTTTATTTGTAGTGTTTTGTGTTATTCACAAGAATAGTCCTGTAAGTTAATTGAAAGGCAACCCTATATTCTAATTTCTCTGCAGATCTGTTTACCTCTTCTGGAAGATGGCCTATTCAGAGACTTTAATAGGGTGGACCACTTGAGGTAGAACCATATGTTTTCATCATTATGGCCATCATGCCCGCATCACTCCAGCTCTAAATTAAGGGCCGTATTTAAAGTTTGGTGGATGGGATACTCCTTCACAAAGGTAGCAGAAGTCCTATCTGTCATATTGCAAGTGCATTATATCCTATGGTGCTTCTAACACAGTGGAAGAGATATCCTCCACATTGTGACAGAGCATCCCATCCACTAAACGCTAAATCTTCTAGATTTAAATTCTCAAATCTTTGGTACGTGAGAAGGACATTTCCGAGTTTCTAAAACGAGTCATTTGAAAAATATTGTCAATATTGAGATGGACGATATTAATGAACTGCCAATCGGTCCATTGAGGAACAGTAAACCAACCAATCCTTCAGAGAATGTTGTATTTCGGTTAACTCCGTGAAACTGGACAGTAGTGGAAGGCACAGGTAGACAATGACATTTTTCTATACATCACTTTTATGAACATGACTATAAAATGCAGTTAAAAAAAAATAGTATGAAGTGTAATGACAAGTGACTGGCAGCAGTCTTATCATACACTTATTGTATATTTGTTTATCCTGCTTTGCAAAATTCAAAGTGACAGAGAGCATAGAGAGGTGAAGACGATAAAGGCCAGGACCATCACATCCACTGCTTGTGATGGAACATCAGGTGTAACTGTGTGTCTCTGCAGCTGGAAACAAAATCAAGGTTACTGCTTAATTAAGTCCTCTGTTAGCACCTACTGTACATTTTCACAACAAAAGGGCGCTAAAGAGCACCTGATTACAACGGATGAACTCACAAAATAGCAAGTTAGGCTGACTGTTGTATATATTCAAGTAGGCAATCCACACAATCTACTGGGATGTAGGGATGGACATGAGAGTGTATCTATCATGCTGAAAAAGATAATTGAGTCAGATTCAACATTTCTCAGCCCAGGCAGTCCTAAGAAGGGGAGGGTGTTCAAATCCAAGTTTTCAAGATCACACTAAAGTGCTTTTTCCTATCTCACAAGATGTGAATGCCTGTCAATTGCATGCTCTTAAGCTATGAGAGGGTTACACTGTGGTAAAGGAGTATTTAACACAATTTATTTGAGTAATATAACAATTATACATAAATATAAATGCATTAATGATACAGCAAATGCAAACAATGGATAGAAAATGTAATGTAGACAACTGGCAAAAAATTACACAGAAATACCTGCCTGATCAACTGAAAGCATTCAAATATAATGTTGGGGAGGGCAGAACAGAATAACGCTTCCATTAAGAATCGGTAATGATGATGATGGGAGCACTTCATTAATAAGAAACTAAACTCAAAAAAGTCTTCCCAGATCAGTTCCAGTTCTTAGGTTAATAAACGCTCGCTCTAGTTGATTAGCTTTTAACATTTTAGTTATCCAAGTGTCACTTTGCAGGTGTTTGGTAGGTTTCTAGCTTTCAAGAACATTTTCCCCACTAGACCTCTAAGTATCCACTTATGCTTGAAAATGACTCCCACTCCTGTTGTCTAAGTACACCGCAATGCTGTGTAGAATGAATATGGCCAAAGTGTTACTTCCTGTCAATCAAGTTATGATCTTTGGGAAATTTAGAGTTTAAATGTGGTTCTACATATCCACATCAAATACCCGATTCCCACAAACCATACTTTTCCATCTTATAGGGAGATCTGTACATTTGCTACATTGTCGTCTGTTGTACAGAGGCAGTAGGCATCTTAACAATAATTTTTGTCATGCTTTGCAAACATCTAAACCAAACATTTTGTAGTATCACACATTCAAATGCCGTTTCTCAATCAGTCAAATAACTTTATTCGATTCAGAGGAATCATATAAGTTTACAGAGAATTCATACATTCATTTAAAATAAAATAAAAAAATTCAAAAGGGTTTTTGCAAGCAATACACAAACGTTAGTGCCAAATTGCATAAAAGTAATAAAAACTATTCATAATTCATATTGTTTCCTAATTAAAAGAGCAATTCTAATAAAACTAAGCACGGAACTACAAATAGTGGAGGTTGATAATGCCCTTAGATATTCAAAACCTTCCTTATAAGTACAGGGGCGGATATCCCTCAGAATAGGTTTAATAAAACGTGCTCTTGGAACTTTATAGAGTGAACCAAAAAACATAAAGTCGATTGTTCTCTGCTGGGCTACGTTGTTACATTCACAAGTCTCAATACGGACAAGGGGGATGTCTCCATTGCCGTTTCTCAATCTCCTTTATTTTTGTCAATTACAGTTAGATTTGTTCTAATTAAGGTGTTTTAAATATTTGGGCATCACCTTTTATTAATCAATAAACCAGCTGTCATTGCCCCAGCAAGTAAAGTTGAGCTTTCTATTGTTGGCCGCTGATTAATCTTCGTTGACCATATTTTCACTCTTTGTCAGAATGAAGAACCGGGTTATTTAAGACCCAGCGGCGCCAGGGGAAACACCCTAGTCTCCGGGTCCACCTGTCTTAGAATACAGAGACATGGGGTACTTCTTGGTGACGTCAAAGATCAATTTTATTAGCTGCAGCCAGTAACAGATATCCTAGCAGTACAACACGGTGTATGTCCTCAGGAGACTGCTCAACTTTACAAAGCTAGTCATCCCTTTTTATACCAAAAGTTATGCTTCAGGCAAACATTCCTTATTTACAATTGACCATTCACATGTTTTCACGAAAAGAAAGAACAGGGTCATGATGACAAGTAAATTTTTCAGTTTGTCGAGCCCACACTCAACTATTGGTCGAACCTAACATTCTTCATCAGACTTGTCGATCGAACCCACCATAAAAACGGGCACATCCCCATCGTAAACGGCCCATAAAGAAAGTAGCAGAGACAGGTGTGAGCAAGATAAGACATAGTGATGCGCAATAAAAGGTGTGATGGTGTCTTGTGTCTTGTTCAGTAATCTTGATCAGCTACTGGGAAAGGAACTGGCTTAACAAGTTTTGGCTTCAGGCAAGAGGGTTGCTCGCTAAGGTCATTCAGAAGTCAGCTAAAGTGTACGTGTGCTTGGAGACTCGTTTGGCCACTGTCATCGGCCTATGTAAGGGCAACCACAAAATGGCTGCTGTATACAAAATGGAACCCGAAGGTTCAGAACGGAATCCCTGATTTTATGGTGATCTCGTCGCTCGAATATGACGAAAATGCTCGTATACCTTACACTTGCCATTTTCGGTCTAATGTTACCAAAATCGTCATGATACGACGACTTTTATGAAACGGGTTCAGAATTTCAGTACCTCAGCCCCTCCTTTTGCCCTTACATAGGCAATAACCTAAACCCATGTCAGTCTGAGTCCAGGTCTATACTCATCAGGTCATCAAGATGTTGCTGTAGCATCATCCTATTACTTAGCACGTCCCTTGATACAGGTCTCCTTACACACGATGTAGCACAGAGGCCACATATGGCAGGAGCACACTGTACGCACAGACAGAACAGGAAAAGAATGGCTAAGATCATCCCAATGACCATCAGAATCTTCCATCCCCACGTGGATAACAGTTCCCAGAACCATACCATCAACGACCAATCTCCTTTATCCACATGTATAGATTCGGAGATTTTATGCAGTTTGGAAATGGCCTGGTACACTGTCGGAGCATTATCTGGAATGAAAACACAGCAACTTGATTGGATCCATTTACATACCCCACCTCGATCTGCAAGTATGACGTCTAACGCAACTCTGTTCTGGAGTGTCATAAGATGATCCGACTGGAGCTCAGCTGTCAAGTTACTAAGGGCACCGGCATTTTCAACTACTGTGGACTAAACCACTCTCGTCAATTGCCGTATGTTCCTGCTGTTAACCATAGGTCCCCAAAACGGCAGAAAACCCTTTAAGAAATCTCCTAATTCTTGTCCTGCAGTATCTTCCTTAGTGAAGACAACTCTAACTACCCTTGTCTTGTGGTAATCTGCCACCGCTGTATAGGTGGGAGGCAACAGGAACGAGACAAAACATGTGCCCGAGAAATCAGGGGGCAACCATGTGTATGCTCTATCATAGCAGATGAAATAGGTACCTTTAGCTGCTAGGAACGATGGGGAAGTCTGGGACGCAAAAACATACGTCTCAGTGCAGATACTCTTCCCTAACTGAGCTCTTGGGTTCTTGCCATTACCTTGCAGACATAGGTGACCCTGATGGGGTACAATCCAAATCGTAGAGGATCTTTTTGCTCACTGGTTTTCGCTCAGACTCGCTCCATATCCAGTCACGTTCCATCCAATATATGCTAGTGTCTCATCTTCCGGGATCGTCTCATAGGAATTAGCTCCCTTAATCATATCGATTATTCCCTTAACTAGAGCACTATTTTTTGGATTATCCTTCACAGAAAGTAGGGGGTGGACTTCATGAGCATAGATAAACATCGTTCTGTATGCCCACACAGAACCATTGTAACTGAATGGCAGGACCAGATAAGGAATACCTTTCTCAGTAGTATGAGGCATAAGGCCACACACCCAACAGTTAGTCGTGTTCACCACTAATTGGTGTTGGTGCAGGAGCTGAACGAAAGAGTTATTAACAAACTCCAATCTTCTAACGGTCTCATGTTCAGGCAGAGGATGAAAAGAATGCGAAGAAACAGTAGAAGAAAGTATGGGCTGTGTAGTGGGTGCAAACGTCACTTGAAGAGAGAATATAACATATCCCATTAAAAACATTATTAAGCTAAGCAACACAAAAACACACAATATTAGAAAACATTTTCTGCTCATGATACGACACATTTTGGCTCTAAAATTCATTTCTTCAACAGGTCTCTCCATCTCGAAAAACTCCATCCTCTAACCTTGCTGCTCGCGGAGGTAGGGTGTTCCGTGCTAAGGAATGCGTCTGTCAGTCCAGGGAACGCCCTAGGACCAACCAGAACCGTCGACCTTGTGTCTTCGGCTTGCACTCCAAAGACTTGACGCCGCGACCCTACAGCTGAACCCGGATGGCGGTTCGAAAAACAAAAATCAGTCAAAACAGTTTCTCAGATGGGAGAGCCGAACTTTCAAAAGTAGCAAAAAGAATTTTTATTTTTATTTGTCCGTGATTCTTGATCTCAAATTATAACGGCTTTTTCCAGGTAACGTCTGGTCTTGGAATAAGAGTTCAGGCTCGGTAGTGTCCAATCGAACTGGCGGTGGCACAGCTTTTTGCAGAAGATCGTCGCTTTCACGCTCAGAACTTGTCCCCATTAAACGTGCATCGCTGAAAGGCAGAAAACGAGGCACAGTTTCAGTCTCAGAATCAGGAATGCCCTCCTGGACCCACTGGTCGTACGGCAGAGGTAAAGGAACCCTCTTGCAGTGTACGCTGTGGATCCAGTTCTTTTTTCCTTGCACCCGCACTGCAGTTCTCGTGGACAAAAGCACCAGGTAGGGGCCGATCCAGCGGGGCTGATCGTTCTTTGTCCGCTGGAAGTTCTTGATTAGTATCCACGATCCAGGATCGATTGTGTGCCCTGGATCTTCAGAGGCCTGAGGCAGTGTATCACGAACCTGTTGGTGTAAGACACGCAATTTAGCCATCAAATCATACAAGTAATCAAGCAGTATAGGGTGTTCAATCTCACTGAATTTCGTCGGCCTCGGCACCCCCCATATGTTTGCCGGGCGACCAAAAATTATTTCGTATGGACTAAGTTCCACTCGTGAATGCACAGTCATCCTTGTTGATAAAAGTGCTAATGGCAGAGCATCAGGCCATTTAAGACCAGAGCTCGCTTGTATCTTGGCAAGTTTCAATTTGAGGGTGCCATTATAGCACTCCACTAGACCAGCTGATTGGGGGTGATTTGCAGCGTGAAACTTTTGGCGGATTCCTAACCCTTCACACACTCTCCTCATCACTTGACCCACAAATTCACTCCCATTATCGCTCCAGACCATTCTCGGCAAACCAAACCTAGGGAAGAATTATTTGACAAGGGCTTTAGCTGTGGACAAGGCAGTATTATCTTTTAGGGGATATGCGTCTACCCATCTTGAGAAGGCACAAACAACCTTTAGTACGTACTTCAGGTTGTTGCATCTCTCCATGTGAATGAAATCTAGCTACAAAACCTCAAACGGATACGCCGGAGGAGCAAAATGACCAGCTGGAGTTGGAGTTCCCTTACCAGGATTGTATTTCAAACAAATCACACAATTCTTGACCACATTCTCTGCACACTTAGGAATTCCAGCATTTTGCCATACTGGAGCCAACAACTTACAGATCCCTTTCACACTGATATGGGCCATTCCATGCGCCATTGTAACCACTGCAAGCACGTACGCATCGGGTAACAACCATCGCTGATGTTCTGACAACTCAAGCCAACAACCATTCGCGTCTAATTTACCCGTACTCTCTCTCCACACCCTCAATTCTTTCTCTGTATCTTCAGCTTGAATAGACTTCACACTCTCTATTGTATCTTCACACATTCCAACGTCACCAATCCATCTTGCAGGGCCCGCAACATGCATTCGACTCATCACATCTCTTGCCGTTTCTTTCGCAACTTCATCAGCAAACGCATTACCGCGACCAACGTCGTCAGTAACCTTCTTATGTGCACTGCATTTCACAATCGCAACTTGCAACGGTAAGGTAAGTGACTCAAGAAGCTCATTCACCAACTGACCATGCTGTATCTTAGTTCCATGAGACGTGAGGAACCCACGTTCCTTCCACAATCGTCCAAAACTGTGAGCCACACCAAACGCATACTGGCTGTCAGTATATATGGTCACTTTCTTTCCTTTTGATAGTACACACGCTCTCGTAAGTGCAATCAACTCTGCTGCTTGAGCTGAATTATGTGGGATACGTGCAGCTTCAACAATAGTATGCAAAGTCGTAACAGCATATGCCGCAGTCGTATCACCATTTGGAAGCTTGAAGCATGAACCATCCACCCATAAGGTACCATCACACTTCACAAGAGGAGTGTCCCTAATATCTATTCTCCCTTTTGTTTCCTCTTCTGTCCTGAGAAAACATTCATGTTGTTCAGAAACATCTGTCTTTGCTACAATCGGCAACAACGTAGCTGGATTCAGCGTGTTGCATCTTTTTATGTGCACATGGCTCGCTAAAAGTGTCAGCTCATAACCTGACAATCGAGCACTAGTTAAGTGCTGTGTCTTGGTTCTGTTTAGCAAAGTATCCACTGCATGTGGAACCATTACAATCAACGTATTATTCATCACCAAACCAGCAAACTGTCGAATAGAAACAGCTGCTGCCACAGTAGCTCTCAAACAACTCGGCAACGCTCTAGCTACCGGATCCAAAGTCGACGAGAAATACGCACATGGACGCTGCTTGTCCCCAAAAGATTGTGTCAACACTGACAATGCACATCCTTCTCTCTCGTGAACATACAGTGTAAAGGGCTTACTGTAGTCGGGGGTAACCAACACAGGAGCCGAACACAATGCATCGCGCAATTCCGAAAAACTTTTCTGACACTCTTCGGACCACGGAAGGGGATTTGGTGTATCTTTACAAGTCAAAGCCACCAAAGGTTTGGCCAGTAGGGAAAAATTTGGTATCCATTGTCTGCAATATGACGTGATACCTAAGAAAGCACGCACTTCTCTCTGTGTAATTGGCACACTCCATTTTGCAATCGCTTGAATTCGTTCTGGGGTCAATTTTCTTCCTTCCTTCGATAAGAGATGACCTAAGTAGGTCACTTCTTGTCGACAATACTGTAATTTTGAGAGAGACACTTTATGATGCAAATCAGACAAATGACGCAACAATGACAAGGTGGCTTCTTTACAAATCTCCTCAGTATCTGCAGCGACTAACAAATCGTCGACGTACTGAATCAGAGCAGCACCATCAGGTAAAACAATCGTATCAAGCTGTGTTTTCAAAGCCTGACTATATATTGATGGACTCTCACAATAGCCTTGAGGAGCTCTCTTAAACCGGAAGCTTCGACCTCCTAAAGAGAAGCCAAAAATATCCCTACTTTCCTCGGCAATCGGGATGCTGAAGAAAGCATTCTTCAAATCAATCACCGAAAACCACGTGGCTGAAGCTGGAATCATGGTCAGTAAGGCAGTGATATCTGGAACGACAGGGAATTGCGGAACTACAATCGTATTCACCTCGCGAAGATCGATCACAAACCGGTAAACAGGTGGCTGAGAAGAGTCAGTACGTTTTAAGACAGGCAGCACAGGGCTATTGCAAACATTACCTCTCGTTTCTTCAATTACATCTTTCTCAATCAGGTCATGAATGATCGCTAGCAACGCCCTTTCTCCTTCACTGGGGATCTTGTATTGGGGAATACGTGGCATTTTAACATTCGCTTTCAATGTCACAACATATGGCGGTATCTCCAAAAGACCTACGTCATTAGGACCAGTAGCCCAAAGAATATCAGGGAGAGACGACAATTCTGTCGGAAGCTTATCCTTTGACAAATACATCGAGGAGACCACTTTCTTACCCAGTGTAAGTTGTACTCCCGATGGAGAACAATACAATGTCGCGTACAATCTTTTCAACAGATCCAATCCCAATAAGTTCTCACCACAACCTGTCGTCAGAATAAGGGGTGCTTCGAATTCACAAGGTCCAACAGAAAGAGACATAGGACTAGAGATCGGGTTCCTAACCTGGGCGCCAGAAAAACCTACTGACACATTCATCTCGCCAGACAAAGGTGCGGCAGGGAGTTTAAAGTGCATAATAGAACTCTTTGTAGCACCAGTATCCAACAGAAAAGGCTCTGACACACCTGATGTAATCACCTCAACATAAGGTCCACTCTGATCTACTGGAACTGAAACAACTCCCTCTCTTTGTCTATGGCTGTCCTAGCAATCATCACCTTCCATATTTTCACCTTCTGTGTAGTAGTCATTAGCATAATACTGAGTCGTACTACCAGACGCGTTATTCTGCTGATCAAAACTATTCATTGAATTTTGTGGAGGAAAGGGACGTGCGTTCTGGAGGAAACCTCCACGTCCTCTACCTCTAAGAGCTTGTGGAACACCTCGACCTCTTGTGTTAGAAACACCATTCATACGCTGTAGCAAAACAGGGCAGCTACTTTTAAAATGGCCCTCTTCTTTGCAATATGCACATTGATTAGGGCCTACAGGGAAACGTTGTTGAGAAGGCTCGAACCTTTGCGAGTTTCGCTGAAACTGCTGAGGTTGCTGATAATCACGCTGGTTACTACGGGCGGATACGCTTGCTGTAAAAGAACCTTCGTCTTTAGCTCTTTAGTCTTTTTGTCTGCCCTATCCTTCTCATCCTTATCCCTATTTTCGTAGTATTGTGCAGTAGCCAATATCTGTGCTGATGAGGAAACAGCCCATGAACTCTCGGAATCCTTCAACTTAGTACATAACTCTGGAAGCAAATTATGCACAGACTTATCAACAAACAACCGTTGACCACCTTCAGTACTCATGTCTTGACCACTGTGGTCGATAAACGTTTCTTCAAACCTAGTGAAGAAATCGGACACAGTTTCACCTTTCTTCTGCTTACACGCAGACAATTTGTCCCAGTTTACTCGCATAGCAGGCATTAAAGTCTTCATGTAAGTAACGATCTTACCAGGAAGTTCTGCAACTAAAGGCTCAGGTTTAGCACCACCAACTTGTCGCCCATCTGCAGCACTAATATTAACCCAGGTATCACCTAACTCTTGCGCATGATCCGTGTGACGAATCAATCCCCATAAAGGCTGTGGGACCACGTTTCCAAACAACATGTCTATATCAGCTAAATTCATAACACATGAGTCTGCAGTCTGGGATAATTCCTTATAATACCCTGCAGGATTTTTACGGGGGTCAGGTAAGGTCTGTTTAAGAGCCAAAACTTCAGCTCGCTTCCATGGAACATGTACCCAAACACGCTGAAAATGAGGCTGAACAGGTGGATTAGCGGTTAGATCCCCTTCTTTCCAAACTGGGGTAACTTCTCTCATTGGATGTTGTCGCACCTTTCTCCTAACAGAGGGATCAGGTTCAAACAATGACCGAGAGATAGCCTCACTCCTAAATGACAACAATGTCGCAACTGCTCTCTCTACATCGGAACCCACAATCGTGCCTTTTGCAAACTCGAATCGTACACGACACAACTCAGCTGGATTGGGTTCCAAATCATTATCCTACAATTCTTCGCAAAGAAAAACACACATTTTATCAAAAACATATCTCTGCTTTGGTGCTTCCCATTGGCGGAAGACATCCATGACAGACTCTAACTCATATCTTGCAGGGTCGGTAACCCATTTATGCGCCAAATGATCCAATACTCCCTTCTCTCTAGAATCAGGCAATTGGCTACGTAACTGTTTATACTTTCGGAACCTCCTGAGGCACAGCCGGGAGTAGGCAGAACGTAGCGCATTGCTTGTTTTACTTGTGAAAATTGCTTTTAAAACTCACTCACCTAGCCGTCCTGACACCTGATTACTGTGTGCAGGCACCCCTTACACAGGGAGTAGGCAGAACATAGCGCATTGCTTGTTTTACTTGTGGAAATTGCTTTTAAAACTCACTCACCTAGCCTTCCTGACACCTGATTGCTGTGTGCGGGCACCCCCTGCACAGCGGAACGAGCGCTGGAGAGGGAGAAATCGCCGACCTACTTCACCCGCCATTGCCCACGCCGAGGCAGGGACACGCCCACTTCGAGGCCACGCCCCTGCAACCAATACAAAAGCGCGCTGAATCACTAGCGCAGCAGATAATTTCGGAAACTCCTGAGGCACAGCCGGGAGTAGGCAGAACGTAGCGCATTGCTTGTTTTACTTGTGAAAATTGCTTTTAAAACTCACTCACCTAGCCTTCCTGACACATGATTACTGTGTGCAGGCACCCCTTACACAGCGGAACAAGCGCTGGAGAGGGAGAAATCGCCGACCTACTTCACCCGCCATTGCCCACGCCGAGACAGGGACACGCCCACTTCGAGGCCACGCCCCCTGCAACCAATACAAAAGCGCGCTGAATCACTAGCGCAGCAGATAATTTCGGAACCTCCTGAGGCACAGCCGGGAGTAGGCAGAACGTAGCGCATTGCTTGTTTTACTTGTGAAAATTGCTTTTAAAACTCACTCACCTAGCCTTCCTGACACCTGATTACTGTGTGCAGGCACCCCTTACACAGGGAGTAGGCAGAACGTAGCGCATTGCTTGTTTTACTTGTGGAAATTGCTTTTAAAACTCACTCACCTAGCCTTCCTGACACCTGATTGCTGTGTGCGGGCACCCCTTGCACAGCGGAACGAGCGCTGGAGAGGGAGAAATCGCTGACCTACTTCACCCGCCATTGCCCACGCCGAGGCAGGGACATGCCCACTTCGAGGCCACGCCCCCTGCAACCAATACAAAAGCGCCCTGAATCACTAGCGCAGCAGATAATTTCGGAACCTCCTGAGGCACAGCCGGGAGTAGGCAGAACGTAGCGCATTGCTTGTTTTACTTGTGACAATTGCTTTTAAAACTCACTCACCTAGCCTTCCTGACACCTGATTACTGTGTGCAGGTACCCCTTACACAGCGGAACGAGCGCTGGAGAGGGAAAAATCGCCGACCTACTTCACCCGCCATTGCCCACGCCGAGACAGGGACACGCCCACTTCGAGGCCACGCCCCCTGCAATCAATACAAAAGCGCGCTGAATCACTAGCGCAGCAGATAATTTCGGAACCTCCTGAGGCACAGCCGGGAGTAGGCAGAACGTAGCGCATTGCTTGTTTTACTTGTGAAAATTGCTTTTAAAACTCACTCACCTAGCCTTCCTGACACCTGATTACTGTGTGCAGGCACCCCTTACACAGCGGAACGAGCGCTGGAGAGGGAGAAATAGGTGACCTACTTCACCCGCCATTGCCCACGTCGAGACAGGGACACACCCACTTCGAGGCCACGCCCCCTGCAACCAATACAAAAGCGCGCTGAATCACTAGCGCAGCAGATAATTTCGGAACCTCCTGAGGCACAGCCGGGAGTAGGCAGAACGTAGCGCATTGCTTGTTTTACTTGTGAAAATTGCTTTTAAAACTCACTCACCTAGCCTTCCTGACACCTGATTACTGTGTGCAGGCACCCCTTACACAGGGAGTAGGCAGAACGTAGCGCATTGCTTGTTTTACTTGTGAAAATTGCTTTTAAAACTCACTCACCTAGCCTTCCTGACACCTGATTACTGTGTGCAGGCACCCCTTACACAGCGGAACGAGCGCTGGAGAGGGAGAAATCGCCGACCTACTTCACCCGCCATTGCCCACGCCCAGACAGGGACACGCCCACTTCGAGGCCACGCCCCTCTGTACCTGCCCCTGCACTATATACATGTGTATCAACAGGAAGCGCAGCGGACGAGCGCAGCGGGCGCGACGATTGCACGCCGAAGGCGCGCTCAAGGCAAGCTCGTCTGCGCTCGTCCGCGCCGAGACCGGGCCTAGGGCCACCCCCCCTATATCTCAGGCCGCAAAGACCAGGCATTACAGCACCGAAACCCTCCTCGGAATGAGGCCCCATGGAAGGGACTGTTACCGGCATCTGCTTCACGCAGAAGACATCCCACAAACTTGTCCTAACTGTAAATCAACCCTTAAACCTAAGCCGGCCCCAGACCAGTCACACGAGTACCGCATGTTCATGCTAAACTGTAGATCCCTGCCTAAACACAGGGCAGAGTTTGCACTGCTGTTGGAAGAACGTATGCCAGACATTGTATTCCTGACGGAAGCATGGCTTGCCACAGATTCGGACCCTGCCCTAGTTACAGCCCTCCCCCAGGCTTCCAAATCACTCGGCAGGACCGTCCTGAGGGTAGAGGAGGAGGCTTAGCAATTATTTATAAAGATCAGTTTCTTTGCCGAGTTATCCCGGAAACTATCCCTGATTGCGAGAGCTTAGCCTTTAGTCTCGAACTCTCCCCTAATAACTGCTTCTCAGAAACTCTAATCTACCGCCCCCCAGGCTCCCCTAAGCAATTCCACAGCCATCTTGCCTCGATTGTGGCTGAACGCGTTAGCACTTCCTCGAACTTCACCCTGTTAGGTGATCTTAACTTACACTTTGACTCTGCAGTTGATCACACGGCAACCACGCTTACAGACGACCTAGCTGCTCTGCAACTAATCCAACATGTCAGGTCTCCAACTCACGTTAAGGGTCATCTGTTGGACCCCGTGTTCAGCAACTGTGTAGATCTGGCAACAAGTCTACCAATCCCCCTCCCGTGGACTGACCATTCATTAGTTCCCTTTACCTGGACCACATTTAAGCCCTTAACCATCAGACCCACAGTAAGACTCGCCAGAGCCTGGTCCCGCCTTCCAGTCGATGAATGGACTATCAAACTTGCCAGCAACCTACCTCTCTATAATGAGGATCCATGCCTAGCAAACCAGACATATGAAGACTGGATCACCCAATCCCTTGATGACTCTCTCCCCAAAAGAAAAACCACACTGAAACGCTCCCATAAAACCGTTCCCTGGTATTCAGAGGCTCTTAGGGCAAAGAAACGCCAATGTAGGAAAGCTGAAAGGAAATGGCGTCTGGATTTTTCTCTGGTGGAAAAAACTCAATACCGAGATCTAATCAAAGAGTATAAAGAAGAAATCAAAGTCACCCAAGCTGCATACTTCTCTAATAAAATCATTTTAGCCAAATCAAAACCCAGAGAAATTTTTCAAATTGTGAAAAATCTTACCAAGTTGCCACCTAGCCTGTTTGAGACCAAATCCGCAGAACATTGTAACAAGGTGGCAGATTTTTTCCACCAAAAAGTTAATAAAATGTATGCATCCTTCCCCCCCTTGATAACCCCCTCCCCAGCTTTGACCAACACAACCATGGCACACCCCTCATCACAGCCTTCTCCCACACTGGACCACTTTCTCCCTCTTGATCTCGCGTCCCTGGAATCTGTGGCTCGGAAAGTTAAATCTGGCTCCCCTGACGATCCAGCCCCGCCAGACATCGTAATGTCGGCATCCCAGGTCACATTGCCCATCATAATGGACCTCCTGAACGCATCCATCACCTCCGGCACGGTCCCTCCTGGATGGAAATGGGCCATGGTTCGAGCCCTGCTAAAGAAACCCAGCTTGGATCCTTCAGACTTTAGCAACTACCGGCCCATCTCCCTACTCCCCTGGCTGAGTAAAGTCTTGGAGAGATACATCAACGGCCAACTGGTTGCTTTCCTAGAAAACAACCAACTGTTAGATCCTACCCAGACAGGTTTTAGACCCAAACTCGGAACTGAGTCCGCCCTTCTCATGGTCACTGAGGAAGCCAGAAAAATCCTGGACCAAGGAGGATCAGTGGCAGTGATCCTCCTTGACCTCAGCGCAGCTTTTGATATGGTCAGCCACAACATCTTGCAGAACCGTCTGACTAGTGTCGGTATCAAGCACAATGCATGGCTATGGTTCAAGTCCTTCCTGAAGGACAGATCCTTTCGAGTATTCGACGGCGAATCAGTGTCCACTAGCAGACCATTGAGGTGCGGGGTCCCACAAGGCTCCTCTTTAAGCCCTGCGCTCTTCAACATCTATATGAGGCCACTGGCTGAGGTTGTCCGTCCGTTTGGAGTCAAGATCATCTCTTACGCGGACGACACCCAGCTGGTGGTCTCATTGGCGCAGGAGGCTAACTTGCCAATGGGAGGAGGGCTCAGAATGTGTCTAGAGGAGGTAAAGAGCTGGATGTCCTCCTCATCACTCAAACTAAACGGGGACAAGACAGAGCTAATGCTTCTGGGCCCCGCTGATCCTAGTTTCTTCAACTCCTTATGGCCACCCTGCCTGGGCACCCCCCCAGCAACTAAGGATAACATCAAGAGCCTTGGGGTGTGGCTGGACAGATCCCTCTCATTTGACATCCAAGCCACCAAACTCTCGGCTACCTGCTTTGGTCTTCTCAGGATGTTAAAGAAAGTTCTTCATCTTTTACCCATGGAGGCCAAGCAGGTAGCCATCCAGGGTCTGATCCAGTCCCGCCTGGACTTTAACAACGTCCTCTACCTTGCTGCTCCAGACTATACACTGCAGAGACTTCAGACAGTGCAGAACTGTGCAGCTCGCACACTGCTTCAGCTCCCACGCAGACAATCAGTTAAAGCTGGTCTGATCAGCCTACACTGGCTGCCAGTGCGCCAAAGAATCCACTTCAAAGCCATGTGTATTGCCCACCAGGCCTTTTGGGACACTGGTCCTTTGATCACCCGTGACCTAGTCTCCCACTACCAACCTAGCAGAAACCTCAGCTCAAATCAGGCCTTCATGGCTACCGCACCTAGAATAAAAAAGGCTAGATCAGGCGGCAGGACCTTCACCCACAATGCTTCCAAGACGTGGAACGCCCTTCCCCTTCATCTGAGAGCCAACCCCAATCTCTCCCTATTCCGTAAACAGCTAAAGACATTCCTCTTCAACTCCTCACAGTAATTCTCCGCTAGCTCTTCTTGCTTCTGCCAATCATCTCTGTTGGTTCCTAGCGCTTGGACGCCCCTGGGCAGCAACCGCCCTCTACAAATCCACATACAAATACAAATACAAATACTCTGAAACGGGGGTCGTGTTTAATGACCCAAAGAAAGGAGACAAAAGACTAGTAACAGTATCCGTCATTCTCTGTCGTACAGATGGAGAAGTTGACAGAACAGGAGATAAAGCCGATTGAGAGGAAGCTAATGTAGGAGCAGTAGCAGGGGAGGCAGCAAAAACAGGTGGAAAAGTCGTAGGGATTAAAGACGGAACAGGTAGCAAAGTCGGCAGCCCTTGAGAAGGCTGCACCAGAGGAGTAGGAGCCAGCTGAAGAGGAGCTGGCGGCTGTGCAATAGCAAGAGGGTTGCGCCGCTAAAGGTTGCGGAGGTGCTGTAGCACTCTGCGCATCAGGGGGTGGCGAGCTCAACAACTGTGACATTAAAGGATCTTTCTCAAGTTCCTTTGTTGCATCTTGCTAAAGAGGTGGCAAAACTGGATAGCATTCATCGATCGCCATTTTACGTTGCCGGTGCAACTGCTCACTCGCTTGTTCTTCTTCATTATCTTTATACTGCATAGCAGCTTGCATTATCGAGATACCGTTTTCTCTTTGCTAATTTGATTTCTTTCTGTTTGGCTTCCTTTCGCCATAGGCGGAAAGAGTCAAACATCGCCGGCCGGGCTTTCTTCTTAAAAAGTCTAACCTCTAGGTTATCTAAAATTTCCGTGTCAAAACTACCATGTCGGGGCCATTGTAGGACACCGTCCTTTTTTGTGTAACGAATCCATACTTCGTTATATGCGATGGGGCCTATGCCATGCTTCACATACAGTTCATAGGTTGGAGTTCCAATCGGAGGAACCGGACACGAGTCCTCCAATCGGGAATCCCTATTATAACCACAACAAAACAAATTTCCAAGTCTGCTAAGGTTAGGCATCTTCGCTCACTAGTCTAGCTTCAAACTTCAAGGGAATATCGAATACGATAGTCTCGTGAATACACGAGTCCCTCGGCTTTGGTACTTGCAAGTTCTAAATCAAAGATCCCAAGGGGATACCCAAAAACTAAGGACTGGGAGACGCTCCACTCATACTTAACTGAGGTATCGATGTCGGCACCAGAAGACCCGTCTATCGTCTCGCTTTACAAATCATCAAAGGCTTCAAGACAGGGCGATAGTCAGGGTAGCAGTCCTTCGTAGCCGTCGGAAAGCGGGGAACCTCGCAGCAAAGACTTTCGAACCACGACGACATACAGGGGTCGATGAAGTGGTTGGCCTTCCTCCAGAATTTCCACACGAAGCTCCTCACGAACCTCTGGCTTGGACCGGTACTGCTGAAATCGCCCCACGCTGGGCGCCAAATGAAGAACCGGGTTAATTAAGACCCAGCGGCGCCAGGGGAAACGCCCTAGTCTCCGGGTCCACCTGTCTTAGAGTACAGAGACACGGGGTACTTCTTGGTGACGTCAAAGATCAATTTTATTAGCTGCAGCCAGTAACAGATATCCTAGAAGTACAACACGGTGTATGTTCTCAGGAGACTGCTCAACTTTACAAAGCTAGTCATCCCTTTTCATACCAAAAATTATGCTTCAGGCAAACATTCCTTATTTACAATTGACCATTCACATGTTTTCACAAAAAGAAAGAACAGGGTCATGATGACAAGTACATTTTTCAGTTTGTCCAGCCCACACTCAACTATTGGTCGAACCTAACATTCTTCATCAGACTTGTCGATCGAACCCGCCATAAAAACGGGCACATCCCCATCGTAAACGGCCCATAAAGAAAGTAGCAGAGACAGGTGTGAGCAAGATAAGACATAGTGATGCGCAATAAAAGGTGTGATGGTGTCTTGTGTCTTGTTCAGTAATCTTGATCAGCTACTGGGAAAGGAACTGGCTTAACAAGTTTTGGCTTCAGGCAAGAGGGTCACTCGCTCAGGTCATTCAGAAGTCAGCTAAAGTGTACGTGTGCTTGGAGACTCGTTTGGCCACTGTCATCGGCCTATGTGAGGGCAACCACAAAATGGCTGCCGTATACAAAATGGAACCCGAGGGTTCAGAACGGAATCCCTGATTTTATGGTGATCTCGTCGCTCGAATATGACGAAAATGCTCGTATACCTTACACTTGACATTTTCGGTCTAATGTTACCAAAATCGTCATGATACGACGACTTTTATGAAACGGGTTCAGAATTTCAGTGCCACAAGAGAGTTCAGTAATTCTATAATTGTAATTCTAAAGTGTAATAATTCTCTCTGCTTTTTAAAATAACTTTTTAAAAAACTGTTACCTCATACAGCGCTTAAGAGCTGGTCACCCTGTGCCCCGGTCCACCGCCGCTCCCAGGTGCCGATTGATGTGGAGGGCTAGACGGACGCCATCTTGAGTCAGGCTCGGACCCGGCTGAACCCGAGTTAGCGGTCCAGCGGAGGGAGGGGCTGTGGCTACAAATTGGTTTGGAGTAGGTGGGACTGAGCGTTTGTTGGAGGTGGTGGCAGCACCCCGTTATTTCGCTCAGTGAAGGCGAGCAGATTGCGAGGGCTCTCCTCTGCTCACTTCTGGTTCCCACTGAATTGCCAAGTCTTTTTAAATTACCTGCATTTCGATTTTAGATTTGTGTGTAATAATTCTCTGTGCTTTTTAAAATAACTTTTTAAAAAACTGTTACCTCATACAGCGCTTAAGAGCTGGTCACCCTGTGCCCCGGTCCACCGCGGCTCCCAGGTGCCGATTGATGTGGAGGGCTAGATGGGCGCCATCTTGAGTCAGGCTCGGACCCGGCTGAACCCGAGTTAGCGGTCCAGCGGAGGGAGGGGCTGTGGCTACAAATAGGAATGCTCTCCAAGACGCGCAGCGGCCACGCGCAGCGGGCGCGCCGTCTGCGCGCCGAAGGAGCGCCAAAGGAGGGCCCGTCTGTGCCTCGGACGGGCCTAGGGCCACCCACCATGCCATCACCCCTCGGCGACCTTTTAGCAATATTATGCGGTATTCGCGAGGACACCTCATGTCGCTGAGAGCCAACTCCTGTACATGCATAGATGCATGGGAGGTGGCAAACAGCACGTCCCGGGTCTGCCAGGTGTGTAAATTTCGTTTCCAACCTATTTGCACCCATTCACCTTCCTATCCTGCTGATTTCTCACTAGTCAAAGCCGGTCTGATCAATGCTAGGTCTCTGGTCAAACACGCTGCTGACATCTTTGAATTGTTGAATGAAAATCGGCTGGATCTACTTTTTATCACAGAAACCTGGCTAAATGACACCTGTGCCCCCTCTGTTGAACTTGCCATTCCCCGTGGATTTAAAATATTTAGATCTGACCGCCCTGTGGGCAGAGGAGGGGGGATTGCGGTTGTTTTTAGAGAGCAGTGGACCTTTTCATATGATTCCCAAAAACAGCTGGCTGAAGCTGAGATGCTCCACTTCTCTTTAATATTCAACGCACATTCATCTATAGGTGGCACGCTGGTTTATCGTCCCCCAGGTCATATTGGCAACTTTGCGCAGGTCCTAGAAGAAACTATAGTCCCCCGGATTTTACGTCATTCCCGGTATCTTTTACTGGGTGACTTTAATATCCATGTGGATAGTCCGGATCTACCAGAGGCGGTCCGCCTGGCTGAAGCTCTTTCTATGGCCCAGCTAAAACAATGGGTGGTTGCCCCAACCCATCACGGAGGTCATATCTTAGATTTGGTATGCTCAAACTTTGATATTACTGTGACCGATCCTGAGCCTGTGATCTGGTCAGACCATAAGCTTATCAGATTTTTTTGGCCCTCATTGATTTCTGCTGCACCCCATCCTCATACTGCCCATAAGCAGAAAATTAATTTAGATATTCTCTCTGATGGCTTGGCTGCTTCTCGCCCATTGTTTCCTCCTGATATTGAGGCCGCAGCCAGCACATTTAATCTATGGGTGGAAAGTGCGACTACGACATCAATTAAAAGCAGCCGAGTCTGTAGACTCCGTGCTACCCCTTCTAAACCCTGGTTTTCTCATTCCCTCCGTGACCTTAAGTCCGGCTGTAAAAAGCTTGAGAGGGTCTGGAGGCAAGCCTATCTCCCTGAAGCAAAAAAGGATCTGCGGACTGCGCAAAAAAAGTATTATGCAGCCATCAGATCTGCCAAAAGTAGTTATTTTGCTGGGCGTATTAATAAGGCAAACAACAACAGCAAGGAAATTTTTACGATTGTTAAAAGTTTTTTATCTCCTTGTGCATCACAACCGTTACCGCTTGCATCTGAGGAATGGTGTGAAGAGCTATCTGAATTTTTTACTGATAAAATTGTTAAAATTCAGATGGATCTGCAAAATGTTTGTAATGGTCACTCATCGTCCCAAACAACTTTGCTCCCTCTTATGCCCTCATGCATTGAGAAATTGACCGCCTTCACCCCTCAATCAAACTCTGACATTATTGCTATTGTTGCTGCCTTAAAATCTGGTTCTCCCTCTGACCCATGCCCGGCTAGAGTTTTTGCGAGCCTAGCGGAAACAGTGGGAAATGAGGTAACTCAGATTATTAACCTCTCACTTTCTACGGCCACTGTTCCCGCCTGTTGGAAGCAAGCAAAACTGCTCCCATTACTAAAAAAAAATGGATTAGATCCAGGCATTCCGTCTAATTTTCGCCCAATATCTTTGCTTCCTGCAGTAGCAAAGATATGCGAAAAGGTTGTTTTTAAGCAGTTGGATAAATTCGTTGAATCCACCGAAGCTCTGCATCCAGCTCAGTCCGGTTTTAGGGCCTCCTTCAGCACTGAGACGGCCTTAGTCGAAGTATCAGAGGCAATTCGGGAGTGTTTGGACGAAGGTGGCAGAGCGGCTCTGATTTTACTAGACCTCTCTGCTGCCTTCGATACGGTCCCCCACTCCCTCTTGCTCTCCAGACTGGCCGATATAGGCATTGTCGGACATGCCTTTGACTGGCTTTCTTCATTTTTGAGTCATCGCACTCAACAAGTCTGGCTACCTCCTTTTGCCTCTACCCCTAAATTACTCTCTACTGGTGTCCCGCAGGGATCAACTTTAAGCCCACTGCTTTTTAATATTTATCTTACCCCTTTGGTCTATCTAGCAGAACAGCTGGGGGCTAAAATTATGGCGTACGCCGACGACACACAACTCTTGTTTACCTGGTCAAAAGATAATTTAGACACGTCGGCGGCCCAATTTTGTTTGTCCTCTGTTTTCCAATGGTTAGCAAGGGCCCAGTTAAAATGTAACGAAAGCAAATCCGAGATTTTATTGTATGGCTCTTTCCCAGAGGATTTCAGTGAACGTTTTTGGCCCACGGACCTACCCCCACCAAAAGCCACATCTGGCCCGGTGAAAAATTTGGGAGTTTGGTTCGGCAAGAACCTTAAGTTTGAGGACCATTTAAATAAGCTCACTGGCGTCTGTTTTTCCACCTTAAAAACTTTGCGCAGGTTTTTTCCTCTCCTTCCAAAAGAAGCAAAAGAGACTGTCATTCGTGCCTTAATTTTGTCTAGGTTAGACTATGCGAATGGGCTGTTCTGTGGATTGCCGGCATATCTGATCCACCGCCTTCAGGTTATTCAGAATGCCGCTGCCAGACTCCTGTTTAATGTCCCCAGGCGTTCCAGTGCTCGCCCGCTTCTCCACGCTCTTCATTGGCTTCCAGTTGCACATAGGATCCTGTTCAAAATTCTTGTGCTTGCCTACCGAGCTATCCATCTAACTGGCCCGGTCTATCTGAGAAAAAGGTTTTGCCTATATGTCCCTAGCCGCTCGCTGCGATCGGCCAACCTGTGCCAAATGTCCATTCCTAAATTTAAATACTGTAGACTTGGCGGACAATCAATCTCAGTCAGAGCGGCTAAATCTTGGAATACCCTACCCCTCCATCTGAAAACTGCATCTACTCTCAGTGCGTTTAAGAAGGGTCTAAAAACCCACCTCTTTAACACCATAGTTTAACTCTTCCCCATTGAGTGTTTGCAGTTATCTGCCTTCTGTCATTTCTGCTGTGCCTTCATCGCGCCAGGATACTATTTTTTTAGTAATTGAGCGCGCTATAAAAGCATTTAATATAATATAATATATATATATATAATATAATATTTAATATAATATAATATATATAATTCACATTTAGCAAGATTGTGTCTCATTTTAAGTTTCTTAAATAATAACATTGTATCTTCTTTAGACAATAATTGACTTAACTTGATTATATAGCACTCAATTCTGGCTTTCCGAAAATTTTGTTTTTCTATATGAATACTGGGATTGTTTCGGATGGGAGCTTCTGGTAATTCATACATTTCGAAACCTAAATAATGCATGAGCCTTTTAAATGTAAATTTAGCAAACATCATTCAGTCTAAATATAAAAATTGTTGTCTACATCGGTTAGCAAAGGAAAACAATATTGAACAGTCTGCTTTTAATAACAATGGTCAACATAAACCCAGTTACACTTCAGATGAATTGGTGGGAACTGCCAGGTGATATTCCTTGAAATTATGGAAATCAAACCCTCCTCTAGTCTGAAGGTTTGGCAAGGAAGATTAAAGAGGATTTCTTTGTGTTTCACAGAATTTTACTTAGCAGGTTTTCAGGTTTTAAATATAAAATAAGGTTTCCTTTTGCCGGGATTGGAGTATACGAGTAGGTCTACCAGCAGGAATGAACCCTTGAAAAATTTTTGACTACAGGATCCACATACCTCAAAGAGCCTGTGAAGCAATATACACATATGTGGTCAGTACGAAAAATAGGGAAATCCCCAGGCTGTAGTTGGTACTGGTAAGCATGAGGTGGAGCATGAGAGAATATCACAGCTGATTTATGCACAAAAACAGTGTTAAATAATTAAATGAAATTCAAAATGGAATGTTGCAATGGGCATAGTTCGCTTCATAGAAGTCAATTAGACAATCTTAGGAGATTTGCCTTTTTATTTCTTTTTATTTTATTTCTTACATAATCCTCAAACGTAATCCATGTTCATAAAACACATCCAGCCAACATGTTTCATTCAATATATTGAACTTCGTCTAGGCTCTTGTGTACCGTAGTGCTGAAAATGACCAGATTATCATCACTACAATAATGTTGAATTAAGGCTGTGCCCCAGGGGATGGGGTGCCTGGGGCTATAATCGGCCCAGGAGCCATGTGGCCCCTTTTACTTTAAAGAAAGTATTTGGCCCTGGGAGGTGGTGGCGTCCAGGGCCCCGCGGCTTTGCTTGGCCATGCATAATTTTTCAGTTAGTCCCAGGGAGGTGGTGGACCCTGGGGCAGAGGAAAGCACTATGAGAGGGGCGGTGTGAGCCCCCCTCCCTTGGTAAAAATAAAGCCCCTGGTAAGTGGCAGCCCCTGGGGCTCCTGGAGCTAAATGGCGAGAGGTCCCGGGGACCCACCTCCTTAATGTCAGTAAAGCCCTGGGGAGGTGGTGGTGGTGGTCCCGATGCCTATTAAATGGGAAAACAGAAGGAAGAAAAATGAGAGGGAAAGACAAAACATAGGGCAGGAAAACAACAGGAAAGGCACACCACAAAAAGCAAAAAACAAGCAGAAAAGGCAAAACAGAGGGGAGTAAACAAGCAGAAAAGGCAAAACAGAGGGGAGAAAACGAGCAGGAAAGGCAAAAAAGGGCAGAAGAGGGAAAACAGAGAGGAGAAAAATGAACAGGAAAGGCAAAACAGAGGACAGAAAAACAAGCAGAAAAGGCAAAACCGAGCAGAAGAGGGCAAAACATAGAGCATTCAGACACTAACACACCCACTCATAGACTCACTCAATGACTCACGCCCCCACTCACACACCCAATGAGATACTCACACACCCAAGTTTAGATGGAGAGCAGCTCCTATAGAGAGCAACCAGTAGCACCAGTAGCACTGAATTTGATCTCCTCAAATGTCTGCTTTTCTATCAGAGCTTTTAAGCATCGGATGAGCACATTGCCAACCATGCCGTGATAGAAAGGGACAACGTTTTTTCCATTTCTGTTCTACACCAACATCTTTATTCATAGGATTAGCACAGTGCCATCCATGCAGAGTTGTAAAATGACAAAGCCCTTTACCACTGCAGCCACAATGTTACAGCTTTGGAGTGGTAAAATACCATCCAAGCCAACCTGGAATGAACAAAAGCAAATCCTGACGTGTTTTGCAATCATTATAGCTCTTCAGAGCGGTTTAGCTTTCTTCAGACACAAGGGAGCACCCACTATATGTCAAAACAATAGCCTGTCAACAGATAGCGTTGCATACATTCTGCAAAAAAGAAGCAGAGGATTCTGGGAAGTTCCCAAGTTAGTTTGAGAGCAGCTCCTGTATAGAGCACCCTACAACACCAGCAACACTCTGAATTTGCTCACCTCAAATGTCTGCCTTTCTATCAAAGTTTTTAAGCCTAGGAGTAGCACATTGCCATCTAAGCCGAGATAGAAAGGGACAAAGTCGATTCACGCGAGAGCGCAAAAACAAGATGGCCACCTCCCGGTGAGCTCCGTGACGAGGAGACCGTTTCTTTAACGTCAAATCGTTAAATTCCATTCTGAATCTGCTGGAACTGACTTTAGCAGTCCTGTGAAGTTGTACTTACTGCTGTAGTGCTTGTTCCTGAAGCTTTAAACGTCGGTGGTGGTGTTTTTCATCCTCCTGCTTCTGTTTGGAGCTCTGCTTGAGGTACTGCCTAGATTTCCTGTCAAGGGGGCGGAGCTCATTTTCAGGAAAGGGCCTGGCTTTGGCCTAACCACTCCCATAGTCAGTTTTAGCTGCTGCACCAGCTTGTTCGTTGCTGCATTTTTACTGCATTCATTTTATTTTTCTGTACTTTACATTTATTAACTCCTTGCATTTTTTAGTGCAACAATGGAGAATAAAAATGCGCAAAATTCCAATAATAAGAGGAAGCAACAGATTTCTCCTCCTCCTATAAAATCTAATGTGGTGGAACCTAGTGAGCCTTCTTTACAATTAATTCTTGAGGAACTTCATGCGCTACGTGGAAACACAGATACCATTGCATCAGAGATTAAAAACTTATGTAAAGATATGTCCAGTATGTCAATGAAAGCTTCTGATAATTCCATTAAAATACAGGATAATAAAGTTAAGATCGATACCTTTGCACCTCTTGCGGCAAAAATTTCTCCTATGTCTGCCCATCTTCTGGATATGGAAAATCGCAACAGACAATACAATCTGCGTATTTTTAATTTACCAGAGGATGTTGAAGGCCCTAATTGCAGACTATATTTGGAAAATATGATTCCTGGTCTTTTAAATATTAAATTGTCAGAGAAATTTGAAATAGATAAAGCGCATAGGATTCCATCTCATCGCTATCCTCATCATACTAAGCCAAGGCAAATGATTTTTAAGGTTCTACGTCATCACCATCTGGTTTTGATAAGGAAGGCAGCACGTGAAATTCCATCCTTAATGGTTAATGGCAATAAAATATTTATTTATCAAGATTTTGCCAAGTAGACTGTTAAGATTCATAAAGATTTCAATGACATGCATCCTCAACTGAGAAGTCTTGGATTTAAATATGGCTTATTTGATGTTTCAACAATGCGCAAAATGGAAAGATAATTTTTCGAAGTCCTTTCAACGTCCAGAAGAATTAAAATTATTCACAGCATTCTATGGATAGACATGATTCTGCTACTTTAATTCTGTTCTAATATGTTTTTCTGACTAATTTTGCAGTTCTCTTCGTGCTGGGCTCCAACGGGTCGGTCATGCTTGTAAAGCGCATGTGCTTTTTATTACTGTTATTAATGTTTATTTGTAGTTGTCTTTTTTATGTTTGTTAGTCTTTTTTCTTTTCCCTTCTTTTCCTGTCATATTGTTCTAGGACTACTATTTTCTCTATTTTTCTTCATCTTTTTCTCCTCTTCTTAATATTTCTTTTTTCTATCTATTCTATTATGCCTAATGTTCATAGTATTAAAATAACTTCTTTAAATGTCAAGGGTTTAAGACATCCGATAAAACGTACAAAGAAAGTTGAAAGACTGATATTTGTTTTATTCAGAAGACACATATTGAAGATAAAATATTAGAAAATATGAAAAAAAGTGGGTTGATACTATTTTCTCTTCTCCTGCTAACAGTTGTAAAAATGGTGCTGCTACTCTTTTTTCCAAAGATTACATTGTCAAATCGTAAGTAAATCATCAGATTCAGAAGGTAGATATGTCATAGTTAAAAAAAAATGTTTTTGATTCAGTTATGTTTTTAATGAATGTTTATGGTCCAACTGCTGATGATCCTATGTTTTGGTCTAATTTAATTACTGAAGTTCTTAAGTTAGGTAAAGTTCCTCTTATAATAGGAGGAGATTTCAACTTTATTTCCGATCCTTTATTGGATAGAACATCTCTCACAAAACTTTGCACTCCAAAAGCTTTTTTTACTTTAAATCTATCCTTAAAACTACAAATTAATTGACATTTGGCTATTATATTTTTCTACAGAAAAAATGTTTACCTTTTTCTCTCAGCCACATAATTCACATTCGAGACTTGATTATTTACTAATTTCTAGACAGTTAATTAATTCTGCAATTACTCCCACCATTGGTAATATTGACATACCAGATCATGCTTTAATTTATTTTGTCTTACAATTTAACTCAAATTTTAAATCACAATCCAGATGGAGACTGAATAGTGATATTGTTCCTAATGAACAAAACAAATTGAAAATATTTGTTGCTATTCAGGATTATCTTCATCTTAATCCGGAAGGTTCTACATCCATGAGGAATAGGTGAGACTCTTTTAAAGCTTATTTTAGCGGTGCCTCTATTTCTCTCATGGCACTTGAAAACACAATTTTTAATGTATGAATTAAAGAATTGGAAAAACAAATATGCAAAATTTGGAAGGTTATTTATTACTTCTCATGACCCCCAGTATAGGTTGAAATTACAATAACTTAGATATGAATTTATTTCCAAGTCTTAGCAGAAGAGCTGGTATTCATCTTTCCAAATCCAAAGCCAAATTTTGTTTTAATGCTAACAGATCGGGATGGCTTTTAGCTAATTTATATATGGATTAAAAAAGACAAATCCAAATAAATTTGATTCATTGTCCAAATGGGAAAATTGCCATTTTGCAAATGATATTGTAACTGAATTCATAAATTATTACACTACTTTATGTAACAAACCTAATTTTGACAATTCTTCCATAATTGATTCCTTTTTGACTTCTTGTGGATTACCCAAAATTTCCTCTTTAACTAAAAATAAATAAGATCTGCCCATTACTGAAGATGAAATTCGGTTAGCTATTAAATCTCTTAAACAAAACAAATCTCCTGGACCAGATGGCATTCCAACAGAATTTTACAAGGAATTTCAAATATAACTTATTCAACCTTTATTTAAATTATTTACCTTTTTTAGCTCCTCAGGGACCACTACAGGTTCTTTTACTGAAGCGTTAATTGTTTTATTACCTAAACCCAATAAAGATCCTAAACGGGCTTCAAATTACCGTCCTATTTCCTTGCTAAATCAAGATCGTAAGCTCTATGCTAAAATACAGGCAACTTGGTTATCCTCTGTGTTAGACTCTATCATTCATCCTGACCAAACTAGATTTATGAGAAATAGATATTTTGCCAACAATACAAGAACATTATTGCATGTTATAGAACAAGGGTCCAAATTATCTTTACCAGTAGGAGTATTAGCCTTAGATGCTGAAAAAGCTTTTGATAAAGTCAATTTGCAGTTTTTATTTCTTCCTTTATTTGCATTTAGTTTTGATGACATATTTATTCGTATGATATCTGCTGATTATTCTAATCCTACAGCTTGTTTATTTATTAATGGCCAAACATTTAACCAATTTTGTCTTTTCAGAGGTACCAGACAGGGTTGTCCCCTCTTCCCACTCTTATTCCTTCTTGTAATTGAATCTTTGCTTGTTTCAATTAGAAAATGTAATGATATTAATGGCATTAAAATGAAAGAGGTTAATGTCAAAACGTTAGCATATGCAGATGATGTACTATTATGATTTGGTAATCCTATTTCCTCACTTCCTCCTTATTTGAGATTATGTATTTTTATAAATTAAGTTTTTCTTGATTTTCTTGTGCAGTTTCTAGATATTAGTAGTTCTATTTTATGATTATTAATAGCATATGTATAATTGTTTTCTTTCCTCCCTTTTAATTTTTTTGTACCATTTTATTATATTATACTTTACCTGTCAAACTTTATTGAGATTGATAATCCTCATATATTTCTTGTTTGTACATTTTTTGTACTATTTTTTGTATTGTCTATTTGTTAACTAAAAAATGCAATAAACTATTCTGAACACAAAAATAATAAAGAAAGGGACAAAGTATTTTTAAATTTTTAAGGCATATTCTTTCAGCATACTATTAGCAAAGTGCTATCCATGCTGAGCTGTAAAATGACAAAAGCCTTTTCCACTCCAGGCACAGTATTGCATCTTTGGAATTGTAAAATACCATCCAAGCCAACCTGGAATGAATACAAGCAACTGAGACATTCTAGTTCTTCAGTGAGGTTTAGCTTTGTCCGGACATAAGGGAGCATCCAGTATAAGTCAAAACAATACCCTTTCAGGCAGAGAGTGCTGCATACATTATGCAAAAAGAAGAAGAGAAGTCTTTGAAGTTCCCAAGTTGAGGTGGAGAGCTGCTCCTGTATAGAGCACCCTACAGCACGGATGAAAATCCCCACACCAACTAGGTGCGTGCTTACCTTAAACCCAGGTACAATACTATCCCAAGAAAACCCTACACCAGCTGTAAAGGAGCATTTCCAACTGTATACATACTTACCACTGTTTCATTACTTTTTTTGTCATTTCTTTGAGACTGTGGGTGGTACCATCTTGTAGAAGGATAGAAGATCAACCACATTACAGTATATACTACAGACTATAAAACAGAGTTGTCCAGTGGCTGCCATCCTTATCTAAACCTTCATTTCTTTACACAAAATTATAAATGGGGCTCCAGGTTTTATGTTATTTCATTTTTAACTGGAAAAGCTAAACTTGGGCACACTAACCCCAACCACTATATCCGCGTAGAGAGGATCGATCCTGAGACAGTGGCTGTACCCCACTATCTTTCACATATTGTACGCCCATCTTCACTTAATCCAGCAGCTGTTCCTTTTGTGTGTTCATGTAAGGCAAAAGGAAATTCATCATCTCAGGAAGATAACCCTCTTTACTTCCGCAATGTTAATACCCTAAGCTGGATTTTATCTCCCTTTTAGGCTCTGATTTAATCTTGAATCGAGCATCTTTTCTTGCATGTTTTGCAAATATTGAGATCCTGAACTTATTCCACAGTAATGGTATTTCATTGGTTTCCCTGTCCTATGTTGGGCAATGGATTAAAACGAGGTTAATGTTTCACTCTAAAATTGTTGTGAATATGGTATTCCAAAAGAGTGAATGTCTACAATGCAAAGTTATCAATGTGTTACCCGTTTATGAGGGGGTATATGGTAAAGATAGGGGTCTGAATTATAGCACAATAGTGGCGGGACTGGCAGTCTCATTCTCGTAATGGGGGTCTCCTGGTTGATACAAAGGTGTTGAAAGTTCATAAAGGAACAAATTGAAGAAGTGTGACCATTGGGCGAACTGTTAATGCTCATGTTGATTGTGTAAATAATGAAATTCAAAAATGGAACTGGTTGGCAGGAACTTTAAACATTGTCCATGCACCACCTCTTGCACTGCAATGTCATAATTAGCAATGAATTAAAAGTGTGCTCCTCAAATGTGGCAGGAATAAAGAAAAGTAAAGAGAAGTTGCAAATCTCAAGTGATCTAAATGCTGATATAATCTGCATCCAGGAGACCTGGTGCGATGGTGAGCTTGAGTGTGATGATTTCTTTTCCATAGATTGTAAAGCCACCCTGTCTAGAACTGGAAAAATCAATCAATCAATCAATGAATCAGGACATTTGTTAAGCGCGCTACATACCCGTGAGGGTCACAAGGCGCTGGGGGGGGGTTGGGGGGGGTTGCTGCTACTGATCGAAGAGCCAGGTCTTGAGAAGTTTTCTGAAGGCCAGTAGATCTTGGGTCTGAAGTAGGTTGGTGGGGAGGGTGTTCCAGGTGTTGGCGGTGAGGTGGGAGAAGGATCTGCTGCCGGCGGTCATTCTTCGGATGCGGGGGACTGTGGCGAGGGCGAGGCTGGCGGAGCGGAGCTTGCGGGTAGGGGTGTAGAAGCTGAGTCATCTGTTGAGGTACGCTGGGCTGGCATTGTGGAGGGCCTTGTGTGCGTGGATGAGGAGCTTCAAGCTTATCCTCTTGTTGATGGGGAGCCAGTGTAGGTCTCTCAGGTGGGGTGTGGTGTGGCTGCGGCGGTGGATGTCGAGGATCAGTCGCGCCGAGGCATTCTGGATGCGTTGCAGCCGTCTCAGGAGCTTGGTTGACGTTCCTGCATAGAGGGCGTTTCCGTAGTCCAGCCTGCTGATGACGAGGGCCTGGGTGACTGTTCTTCTCGTTTCGGTTGGGATCCCCTTGAAGATCCTGCTGAGCATTCGGAGGGTGTTGAAGCACGAAGAGGAGACAGCGTTGACCTGTTTAGACATGGAGAGGGTGGAGTCGAGGATGACCCCCAGGTTGCGTGCGTGGTCGGTGGGTGTCGGGGCTGTTCCCAGTGTTGTTGGCCACCAGGAGTCGTCCCAGGCTGAAGGGGTGGAGTCAAGGATGAAGACCTCCGTCTTTTCCGAGTTCAGCTTCAGTCAGCTGTTCTTCATCCATTCGGCGATGGCCTTCATTCCTTCGTGGAGGTTGGTTTTAGCGGTGTGAGGGTCTTTGGTGAGGGAGATGATCAGCTGGGTGTCGTCGGCGTAGGAGATGATGATGAGGTCGTGCTGTCTGGCGACGTGGGCGAGGGGTGCCATCTAGATGTTAAACAGCATTGGGCTTAGGGAAGAGCCCTGGGGTACGCCGCAGATGATCTCAGTGGCGGTGGAGCGGTAGGGTGGGAGGCGGACGCACTGAGTTCTGGCGGAGAGGAAGGATGTGGTCCAGTCTAGGGCCTTCTCTTGGATCTCGGCGCTGAGTAGGTGTGTTCGTAGTGTGCGGTGGCAGACCATGTCGAAGGCAGCTGACAGGTCCAGGAGGATGAGGGCTGGTATTTCCCCGTTGTCGAGCAGGGTCCTGATGTCGTCGGTGGCGGCGATGAGGGCAGTTTCAGTGCAGTGGTTGCTGCGGAAACCGGACTGGGATGGGTCCAGGATTTTGTTGTCCTCGAGGTAGCGGGTCAGTTGTTTGTTGACGATTTTCTTGGTGACCTTCGCCGGGAACGGGAGCAGGGAGATGGGACGGAAGTTCTTGAGGTCCTTGGGGTCTGCCTTGGGCTTCTTGATTAAGGCGTTGATCTTGGCGTGCTTCCAGCTCTCCGGGAAGGTTGCTGTCTTGAAGGAAATGTTGATAGCTTTCCGGAGATGGGGAGCAAAGATTGTGCTGGCTTTGTTGAAGATGTGGTGTGGGCATGGGTCAGACGGGGATCCGGAATGGACGGAGTTCATAATCTTTATGGTGTCATCATCGTTGATGTTGGATCAGGCGGCTGGTGGTCGCGGGGTGGAGGTCTCAGTGGTTGGTGGGAGAGTCTTGGCGTTGAAGCTGTTGTGGATGTCGGCGATCTTGCTGTGGAGGAAGGTGGCAAGTGAGTCGCACAGGTGCTGCGTAGGGGGGTGTCGTTGGTGTTGGAGCTGGGGTTGGAGAGTTCCTTCAGGATGCTGAATAGCTCTTTGCTGTTGTGTGCGTTATTATCCAGGCGGTCCTTGAAAGCGGTCCTCTTGGCGGTTCTGATGAGTTATTGGTGTCTACGGGTGGCGTCCTTGAGGGCTGTGTATTTGTCTGGTGATCATTCGCGGAGCCAGTTCTTCTCCAATTTCCGGCATATACGCTTGGAGGCCTGGAGGTCTTCAGTGAACCCGGTGGCTTTCTTGCTGGTGTGGCTGTTGGAGGATGTCTTGAGCGGAGCGAGAGTGTTGGCGCATTCGTCGATCCACTGTCGGAGGTTGAGGGTGGCGGTGTTGGGTTCGGTGGGGTCAGCTGGTGGGCTCTGGGAATGGGTGGTGACTAGCTGCTCTTCAGTGACTTTGCCCCAGCAGCGATGAGGCATCTGTTGGGTGCGGTGGTGGGTGGTGGGCTTCCTGAAGGTGAAACGGATGCAGCGGTAGTTGGTCCAGTGGGGTTTGGTGGTGTGGTTGAAGGTGACGTGGGGGCTTGCAGAGAAGATGGGGTCAAGTGTGTGACCGGCGGCGTGGGTGGGTGTTGTCACAAGCTGTCTGAGTCTGAGGTTGGCGAGGTTGTCGATCAGGGTGGCTGAGTTGACGTCGTTGTTGTTCTCGAGGTGGAAGTTCAGGTGCCCGAGGAGGATGGCCAACGCGTCAGTGATTTTTTGCTCAAGACCCTGGCAGAGGCGCACCCGCTGATGCTTACTTCATGGACCACAATGCTTTGGGGCAAAACGCTGATAGGACAAGCAGTGTGCGACCAATTGGACTTTCTTTTGTATTCAAGCTCCCTTGAGCTGGTGGGGCTGACGAACCCGGGTTACGCACCTGCGTGCCACGAGTGGTACCGGACCTGAGGATATTTTTTGGCAGCCTACGCAGCACCCCATCATATATGCCTATTCCCTGCTGACGAGAGGTAACAACCTCGAAATACGTGTCCAGGGATGGCCAACGCGACAGTGATTTTTTGCTCAAGACCCTGGCAGAGGCGCACCCGCTGATGCTTACTTCATGGACCACAATGCTTTGGGGCAACACGCTGATAGGACAAGCAGTGTGCGACCAATTGGACTTTCTTTTGTATTCAAGCTCCCTTGAGCTGTTGGGGGTGACGAACCCGGGTTACGCACCTGCGTGCCACGAGTGGTACCGGACCTGAGGATATTTTTTGGCAGCCTACGCAGCACCCCTACATATATGCCTATTCCCTGCTGACGAGAGGTAACAACCTCGAAATACGTGTCCAGGGATGGCCAACGTGACAGTGATTTTTTGCTCAAGACCCTGGCAGAGGCGCACCCGCTGATGATTACTTCATGGACCACAATGCTTTGGGGCAACACGCTGATAGGACAAGCAGTGTGCGACCAATTGGACTTTCTTTTGTATTCAAGCTCCCTTGAGCTGGTGGGGCTGACGAACCCGGGTTACGCACCTGCGTGCCACGAGTTGTACTGGACCTGAGGATATTTTTTGGCAGCCTACGCAGCACCCCTACATATATCCCTATTCCCTGCTGACGAGCGGTAACAACCTCGAAATACGTGTCCAGGGATGGCCAACTCGACAGTGATTTTTTGCTCAAGACCCTGGCAGAGGCGCACCCGCTGATGCTTACTTCATGGACCACTATGCTTTGGGGCAACACGCTGATAGGACAAGCAGTGTGCGACCAATTGGACTTTCCCGAGGAGGATGTAGTCTGTGGAGGTGAGGGTGTGGATGCTGATGAGGTCGGCGATGGAGTCGCTGAACTGTGGTCTGGGTCCAGGGGATCTGTAGATGAGGGTTCCTCTGAGGGTGGTGTTGGGGTCGGTGTGGATCTGGAAGTGCAGGTGTTCGTCGGTGCTGAGGGTGTCGTCGGTGTTGGTCGAGACTCTGAGGGTGTTCTTGTAGACGATGGCAATTCCACCTCCTACTCCGTTGGTGCGGTCTCTGTGGGAGATCTTGTAGCCTTCCGGAATGGCCATGGCGATGTCGGGTGCTGAGGCGGGGTTCAGCCAGGTCTCCATCAGGAAGGCGACGTCTGGGACGGTTGAGTCGGGGAGGTCCTAGAGTTCGACGGCGTGTTTGCGGGCGGAGCGAGTGTTGAGGAGGATGCATCTCAGGTAGTTGGGTTCGTTGGTAGGTGGTTTTGCGGGTCGGATGCTGGTGAAGCTGCAGTTCCAGCAGGTGAAGGGCCCTTGGGTGTGCTTCGGGGTGGCCCGGTAGCAGGTGTGTTCTCGTCCGGGTGTGAGTGCGTGGAGGGTGCTGGCGTCGTAGTGCAGTTGATTTTTGTGGTGTCATTGGGGTCCAGGGGTTCTGGTGCTAGGCGCGGTCCAGGCGCGGACGGGCGCAGACGGGCTTGCCTTTGGTGCACCTTCGGCGCGCGGTGTAGCGGCCGCCATAAGAAGGGGAGGTGGGGGGGAGCAGCTGGGTGGGGGGAACAGGCGAATGGGAGCTGGGGGGTGGGGCCGCAGGGGATGCAGCGGCGGGATGTGGGACTGGCGAGGTGTCAGGGGGTGAGTGGGCGCAGGAGAAGGCAGGCACAGGCCAGGGTACAGGGCACAAAAAACAGTAATTGTTCAGGGAATTAAACAATTTTAACGGGCACAGGGCGCAAAACAGCGAGAGACAGAGCCCAGAAACCGGTAATTAGAGGGGGAATAAGACAATATTGACGGGCACAAGATACAAAACTAAACAGTGAGGGACAGAGCACAAAACCAGTAATTAAAGAGAGAATTAGACAGTATTAACGGGCACAAGATACAAAGCAGAGAGGGACAGAGCAGATCTGGGCCTACCAGGCGGGCCTCGCACTTGGCAGCAGATAGGTGGAAGCACGGGCACAGACCGGTGGAGCTACGTGGTGTGGAGAGCAACCTGCCTGGGTGCAGGGTCAAGGGTCGCTGTCGCGTAGCGGCCGCCATAAGAAGGGGAGGTGGGAGGAAGGACCAGCTGGGTGGGGGGATGGGCGAATAGGAGCGGGGGCGGGCCGCAAGGGATGCAGCGGCGGGAAGTGGGACTTGCGAGGGGGCAGGGGGTAAGCGGGCACGGGAGAAGGCAGGCACAGGCCGGGGCACAGGGCACAAAAATCAGTAGTTGAGGAGAGAATTAAACTATTTGAATGAGCACAGGATGCAAAATAGCGAGGGACAGAGCGCAGAAACCGGTAATTAAAGGGGGAATAAGACAATATTGACAGGCACAAGATACAAAACAAAACAGGGAAAACAAGTGTAACAGAGGGCAGAAGGGCACAAAAAACGAGTGGAACAGAGGGCAGAAGAGCACAAAACGAGTAGAACAGAGGGCAGAAGAGCACAAAAAACGAGTGGAACAGAGGGCAGAAGAGCACAAAAAAACGAGTGGAACAGAGGGCAGAAGGGCCCAAAAAAGGAGTGGAACAGAGGACAGAAGAGCACAAAAAACGAGTGGAACAGAGGGCACAAGAGAAAAAAAACGAGTGTTACAGAGGGCAGAAGAGCACAAAAGACGAGCGGAACAGAAGGCAGAAGGGCACCAAAAAACGAGTGGAACTGAGGGCAGAAGAGCTCGAAAAATGAGTGGAACAGAAGGCAGAAGAGCACAAAAAATGAGTGGAACAGAGGGCAGTAGAGACAAAAAACGAGTGGAACAGAGGGCAGAAGAGCACAAAAAACGAGTGGAACAGAGGGAAGAAGACCACAAAAAACGAGTGGAACAGAGGGAAGAAGAGCACAAAAAAGGAGTGAACAGAAGGCAGAAGGGCACCAAAAAAGGAGTGGAACAGAGGGCGGAAGAGCACAAAAAACAAGTGGAAGAGAGGGAAGAAGAGCACAATAAAACGAGTGGAACAGAAGGCCACCAAAAAACAAGTGGAACAAAGGTCAGAAAAGCACAAAAAAACGAGTGGAACAGAGGGAAGAAGAGCACAAAAAACTAGTGGAACAGAGGGCAGAAAGGCACAAAAAACAAGTGGAACAGAGGGCAGAAGAGCACAAAAAACGAGTGGAACAGAAGGCAGAAGAGACAAAAAACGAGTGGAACAGAGGGCAGAAGAGATAAAAAATGAGTGGGACAGAGGGAAGAAGAGCACAAAAAACGAGTGGAACAGAGGAAAGAAGAGCACAAAAAAGGAGTGGAACAGAGGGCAGAAAGGCACAGAAAACAGTAGATGAGGAGAGACTTTAAACCATTTTAACGGGCACAAGATACAAAGCAGAGAGAAACAAAGCAGATCGGGGCCTACCAGGCGGGCCTCGAACTTTGCAGCAGCCAATGAGAGTTTTGATCTGCCCCGGGGCAAGATAGCGCCCGTCATGGATGAGTAAGTAGGGTGCTCCCGGTGTCTCTTTCCTTCCCTCTCTCGGCACAGATTGTGGTAGAGAAATCTGGGTGAAAACAGCATAGGATAGTGCATGGACCTAAATGGATTAAAAAAAGCTTTTCGGATGGCAGAAAAGTGTTGTATAATTGCCATTGTTTAGTGGAAAACGCTGGGCGAAAGCATTTGGGAAAAAGCACAATCACTGGTGGTGGTGCTCGAGCATGGCAGCATTACTGGAGAAGGGGTGATCCCTCAGCGTGAAACTTGGTGGTGCACTTCGCACTCTAATGGATTAAAAGGAGTTCTTGGAAGTCCGAGGATAGTGTGTTCTTGGACTAAAAAAGAAACACTGGAAGATAGGAAGAAACTTGGTAGCAAAGAACGCTAGCGAGAATGACAGTGCGAAAAGATCTCATGGCCAAAAGGGGCACTGCAGCAGAAATTTGCTCGGACTTCCATTGTGAAAGTTTGGCATCTTTTTTCATCGAAAAACTGCAGGCGATTTATCGCACATTTCCGACTGACCCGCTGAATTTAGAACCTGTCAGCTGTTCTATTGATGGAAGTGTGGGCCTTGACACTCTGCCTCCTCTGTCTATGGAGGCATTCGATCTGCTAAGCCAGAAAATTAAGTCAGGTTCCCCTGCGGACCCACTTAAACCGGTTCAGCTTAGAACTATGCTGCCGCAGTGCCGTACCCCAGTGCTATCTCTTATCAACCTGTCTTTGTTCTCAGGCACTGTGCCCATCAGGTGGAAACAGGCTGTAGTCATGCCAATCTTAAAGAAGGCTACCCTGGATCCTCTTAAACCTGAGAACTACCGCCCCATTTCTCTGTTGCCTTGGGCCACTAAAGTTGCCGAGGCCCATGTGAATGGCATCCTGGCAGACCATCTCGCCAGAGCTAACATCTTAGACCCCACCCAAAATGGGTTTCGTGCGGGCCACAGCACGGAGACTGCCCTACTTTCCATGGTTGAACACCTGCGCTCTGTGCTGGATACTGGTCGGACTGCGGCTCTCCTGCTACTAGATCTGAGTGCCGCGTTCGATACGGTGTCGCACGGGATTTTACTCCAGCGACTCGAGGAAGTGGGAGTCAGTGGGTCTGCTCTGTGCTGGTTTCGGTCTTTCCTCGCGGATAGATCGTTCCAGGTTGCTATTCCACCTGGCAAATCTAAATCATACCCGTTGACATTGGGGGTACCTCAGGGGTCATCATTGAGTCCCACTTTATTTAATCTGTACGTAAGACCGCTGGCTGCGGTCGTCAAGCGCTGGGGCCTGACAATGGTCTCGTATGCGGATGACACGCAGCTGGCGGTCACGTTGAGTGGGGACTCTGATGTGGAGGCCCTCAGGTTTCGTGACGGTGTATGGGCTGTGGCCAATTGGATGAATGTGAACTGTCTCCAATTGAACACTAAGAAGACAGAGGTTATGGTGGTGGGAAAGCAGGCGGGGCTGTGGAATGACAACTGGTGGCCTTCGGAACTGGGGCTGACCCCTTCTCCGGTAATGGAGATAAAAAATCTTGGGGTCTGGCTTGACCCGGCACTCAGTTTCACTTGCCATACCAAGAGGGTGGCAGCCTCTTGCTATGGCATAATCAGAGGTCTTAGGCCAATACTCAAATTTTTTGATGCTCCCACCAGACAGCTGGTGATTTAGGCATCAGTGCTTTCCCGGCTGGATTATGCCAGTTCGCTTTTGGCGGGGATCAATCAGGCCGAACTCTCTCGACTACAGCGAGTGCAAAATGCTGCAGCCAGAGTGGTGGTAGGGCTGCCCAGACGATGCCCGGTTTCTAAAACACTGCACTCGCTTCACTGGCTTCCTGTAAGCCAGAGGATTAGATTCAAGGTGCTTTGTTTGGCATTTAAAATCCTGGAAGGTATTTCTCCTCAAATTCTGGCGCATCTCTTAACTCCTTACGTCCCTTCGCGATCCTTGAGATCTTTGGGCCAGAACTTGACGGTAGTCCCACGCTTCAGGCTGAGTAGAACTGGCGGCCGTTCCTTTCGGGTGTTGGCCGCGAAGTGGTGGAACTCCCTTCCCATTGAGATCCGGGCAATAGATGACCTACTTCAATTTAGGCGTGCCATTAAAACTCTTTTGTTTGTCTAAAAATCCCGACTGCTTCTCTTTTTTAGTGATGTTGTGTTGTGTTTACCTTCTCAGAGCGCCAGGACGCCCCTTTGCTGGGGCAGCTGTGCGCTGTACGAAAATAAATAACATAACATAACATAACAACAGGAGAAAGGCAGCTTATCAGCGTGGAACACAGCTGTGCAAGGTGATTCCTTGCAGCTCTGGACGCTGACATGCCTCCCAAAGCTGCTAGGGGAGGATAACCTAGAGCAACGGTGGAGCCGGCTGTGGGTAGCAGAGCTGCTGTTGTCGGGCGGCATGCGACCCTAGCTGCGGAAGGACCAACAGGATTCCTGGACAACATAGCTCAAGGAGGTAAGCATGGGGCTGACAGGGAAAAATAAAAGTACCCCAAATGTTTGCGGTGGCAAATACAAATAAAAAAGAACTTAACCCCACATATGGTCAAAGCAGATATTAAGAATAAAAAGGAGGGGCCAATAGAACCCTTGGCTAGTACTTATATGAGCACTGATGTAAATGGTAAAACACTGGAAAAGTCGATGTTAGGAGAATGTGCTGCAAAAAAGAAGACAGACTCATTACAAAACATCCCGGTGAGGGGAGCAAAGGCTGGAGGGTGCCAGTGTTGGAGGATAATGTGCTGATAATGAATATAACAGAGAGTGATTTGAAACTAAAAACCATGAAAAATTCTGCTTTCATGGGACTCTTGGCTGATAGCGGTTTGGAGGAGGCTGAGACTGGAGCAGTGGGGGGAGACGGTTGTAGGGAGAGTGACTCAGGGGAAAAGTTATTTTCTATATCAGATCCTTCGGACACCTCGGATGACAACTGTATTTTAGGGAAAAAGTCACGGTTCAGGAAAGTTCATTAATGAGTGTTGGCAGGGATCAAAATAGCTTAAATTGGGACATTGATAATGCCGATATGTCTACCGTTCATAAGAATGAGCTAGCTAAGGAGGAAAACCTGTTAGCTGAAGCAGTGAATAACTTGATGTGGGATACCTCATCCTCATTGGAGACAACCTCTGAGGGATTGAAAAGTGATTAACAAGGTTTGGAAGGGATTGAAGAAAGACAAGATAGACCAGTGTCTACCAGAGTATCTTAGATCACAGAGCTGAGTCCCGGATAGGAAACTTAAAAATACGTATGGCATGTTGAAAATTACAGAACACAGTGAGGAGGATTGCCAAGGTGTGTAATGAGTTTACGGACAGGATGAATGAAGTGGAGGCAAGGATATCCACGTCAGAAGACGAAGTGGTGGCTCAAAAGGCGACGTTGGAGGCTATGATCTCCCGATAAAGATGACACCCAACTTAAGCTAGTGGATTTGGAAAATCAACTACGAAGAAATAACCTAAGGATACTTGGAATACAGGAGGGAACTGAGGAACGTGACGTTCAGAACTTTGAGGTCGAACTGTTTACAGAGGCTTTTCCTGAACTTTCAATGTGGAATTGTGGCTCATAGGTTTCCTTTTAAACAAGCGATGGCTAAAGCTGAGCAATCTGATATCAGTCTGAGGGCAATATTGATTTGTTTAAATAATTTTTTGACGCGACAGGCTGTCTGTGACCTTGTAAGGCCTGATAAAAGGAGGGCTGGGAAGGGTGCACAGTTCTTTGTCAGACCTGATTATTGTCACTATACTTTGGAAAAAAGGTGGCAGCTGCGTCAATTAATAACGCTGTTTCAGGACAAGGGGGCACAAGCTTTTTTGTTTAAACCCTGCGACGTAGAAAATCATTTTAAGGGACAAACACTTTTTTTATATCGTATGTGCAAACAAAGGAATACCTTCAGTCTATCTAAAAGTAGAGTCAGAGTAAGGAAATAGCTTGGGTTTCTCCTGAAATTTCTTCTATGATGTCTTATATTTTATTTTTTTCGGTTGCTTCTTTGTTTTTTGCGATGAATGGTATTGAGAGGGAAGGGGGACATTGGGCAGCAAACTACTTCCAATCGCAAGGGCCATTAGCCCTATTGCCCGTGTATTTGGGAGAGGGTGGGGGGAAGGAGGGACAGGGCCTAGGGTGTGTGGTGGGATGGGAAGGGGTGCTGGGGGTTGAGGGTTAAGGTTGGGAGGGGCAGGGAGTGGGGAGAGTAAATATAAAATCAATCCAGAACAAAAAATATATGAGTACTTGTATGCAAAGATTGGTATGGAAGGTATTAAGTTGGGAGTTTGGCTATGGCTAGTAGGGAGGTAGCCTCCGGGGTACAGATTTGCTCGTTTAACAGATGTGGCTTGCACAATGTTATTAAAAGGCAGCGGGTAGATTCCGATCTGCGGGTGATGAAACCGTATATTCTGTGTGTGCATGAAACACATATACCCTGGGCCAAACATATGGTTTTAAAAGTGCTTGGATTCTCATTAATTACTGCTTCCCAGCAATCGACTATGAATAGGGGGTGGCTATACTGGCTCAACAAGGTATCTCTGAGACGGGGAGGGTATTATCAGATAATTATGGTAGGTGGGCCATTGCAGAATGTCAAGTAGGGGGCAGTAAGATAGTAGTATGTACAGTCTATGGATCAAACCTTTATGTAGAAGCAGTTCTAGAAGGGTTGAATGTGGAGCTGGCCCTATGCGATACTCCTTTACTCTAAAGTGGGGATTTTAATATACACTTGAAGTGCCAGGCAAGGGAGTTAGAGAATAAAAAATATAGTGGGCGTAAACCCAAGGTTTTTAAAGCAATAAGGCAACTTATTGAGGCCAATGGGTTGGTTGATGGCTGGCAGACCTTGAATTATCCAGATCCGGGATATACTTTTTATTCGTATCCTCATCACAAATTAGTTAGGTTAGATTATGTCTTTGCAACTAGGTTATTCATGGTGGGGGCTAGAATACAGGTGTGGCATAGAATTATGGCGGATCATAGACCATTATTACTGAATGTCTTCTCAATGGTTCGGGAGAGGGTAGGGATATCCTTTTCTTTTGATAGGAAGCTTTTATTGGATAGCTCTTTTGTAAACCATATGGAAAATTGGATCATGCAATTTCTTGATTTTAATAGAGGGTCTACCAGTAGTACCATGGTATGGGACACCTTGAAAGCCGATTTGAGTGGTGAAATACTTAGTTATGGATGGAGGAGGCAGCAGTTACAGCAAAATACTATGAAGGCCCTCCTGGATGACTTAAGAGCAGGGGAGCTAGAACTGATGCTGGGAATAAGGAGGGGAGGAGATCTGAAGGGGATACAAACGGATATGGGGTAAGGAGATTGCCAACCAGTATAAAATCTTTAAAGAGGAAAGGTATGAATATGGGGAACCCACAGGGCGCTGTTTGGCACAAGGATACAGGCTAAATAATCAGCACAGAGGATCACCTCACTGATTGATAATGAGGGGAGAAAGGGTGAAACATTGGAGGGTATATTGAAGGTATTTCATGATTTTTATAAGGAATTGTACATATAGGTTGAATGGAGTTAACAAGCCAATCAGACAATTTGTTCAGCAAGTAGAGATTGTAGGTGGAAGACAGGAAAACGTTGCAGTTCTTGAAGACAAAATTACAATGGAAGAGCATGAGGCAGCAATAGTGTCACTAGCAAGGGGGAAAGCTGCAGGACCAGATAAGCTGTCGCTCGAGGTGTATCGAACATTCTTAATGGTTTTAAGGAGGGACAAGTTGGTTACATTTCGAGCGGCGCAATTTGGAAACCCTCAATTGTCATGGTCAGAGGCTAACATAGTTCTATCTAAAAAGAAAGATAAGCCTGCGACCGTGCCTCCTGATCTTTTTTTATGGGCTGTTTTTTGTAGGATGTGGTTTGGTCCAGATTTTATTAGGAATCTTCAGGTTATGTACCAAAACCCTACAGCTCGCATTTGCACTATAGGCAAAGAATCAGATTTAGCATATATAACTTGGGGGACAAGGCACGGGTGTCCCTTCTCCCCGCTCTTGTTTGCTCTGTACATTAACCAGTTTTTGACAATGTTGGAAAAGAGCAATGTGATCAGCTCTATGATATGTGGGCAATATCAGATGTGGGTTCTCCCTTACGCAGATGATATTGCGGTGGCAACGTCAGATCCAAAGTCTGCGTATGTAGAAATAGAGCGGTTGGCTTTGAGATTTGGGGCGGTGTCTGGCTGTAATTTAAACACAACAAAAACCCAAATAGTGTGTACTAAAATGGCCTGTCCTGGGGAGAGTCGGGTAACCGAAGAAGCTTTGTATTTAGGTATAAAGATTAGGATGAGCTTGCAAGAGCTAATAGAGGTTAATTGGGAAGGCTGTTGGATGGGATTAAAAGACAGTTGGACCGCCTAGAATGTTTGCACTTGTGGGAAGGTGCAACGTATTGAAGATGAATGTACTCCCTCGAGTACTGTATTTTTTCTGGGCGGTGCCATTAGAGCTGACAACTTCACAGCTACAGAAATTGCAATATATGTGCGATAGGTTTTTATGGGGACAAAGGAAATCGGGGAGGGCATTTAAATATATGATGCTACCGCGCAGACGGGTAGGTTGGGCTGTACCAAATTTCACTTTTTATTATTATGCTTGTCTTTTTCAAAATATGAGGATATTCTTTACTGGAGAGGAGGTGGCTACAGTCGCTGAGGCCCCCTCAATATATCAGCTTATGCTCAGTTCTGTAGCAAGGAACTGTGGGCCAGATGTAGGTAACCAAATACCGGTCGGTAAAGGCCGAAAATACCGAATTTTGGCCTTTACCGACCTGTATTTGGCCTTTGAGATGTAGGGGACCCAAAAACATCCGAATCGGTAAATTTACCGAATCGGTAAATTTCCCCATTCGGAAATTAAGAAATGGAAAAAATGACCATTGAGATGTAGGTAACCTCTTAAATACAGAATTTGCATGAAATTCGGCATTTAAGAGTCGGTATTTACCATGGATTGAAATCAGGTGGTAACCAGGTGCAGGCTATAAAAAAGGCCCCAAAATGCAACAGTTTCACCAGAATGGTGGCATTCTATGTGATTGCGAGGCGGCTACGGCTACAGGCAGAAGGAGAGAGGGTCTGGGGGAGGGAGGAGCAGGTGTATAGGCAGATGATCACCCTATTCCAGCTAACTGAGCCAGAGATCCTACAAAGGTACAGGCTAGACCCCCAAACTATCCTGGACATTTTTAAGGGACCTCCACCCACTGTTGGACGATCCAACCCCAAGGGTGCACGCCATCCCACCCCATGTGCAGGTGCTGTGCAGCCTACACCTGCTTGTATATGGGAGTTACCAGAGTGTGGTTGCTGCGGTAGGTGGGGTGTCCCAGAGCTGTCTGTCCCGTTTCTTTAAGAAATTCCTATACGCCATATTGCAGAGAATGCATTACTACATCAGCTTCCCTGCAACGCATGCAGAACTGCTCAGGACAAAGACAGACTTTTATCAGATGGCGCATTTCACCAACATCATTGGCTGCATTGATGGTACCCACATACCAATATGTCCCCCTGCTGCCACATAGTACATTTATAGGAACAGGAAGTCCACCCACACCATAAATGTACAGGTGATCTGTGATTCCAAGTACATGATCACTGACATAGTAGCCAAATTTCCCGGGAGTACCCACGACTCTTACATCTTCCAAAACAGTGGGATCTACGCACGCCTGACAGCGGAGGAATTCGGCGAAGGATACTTGCTAGGTAACACACTGTGTGAAACTCCCTTGATACGTATTGCGGATGGATGTGTTTGTGTGCATGTGAGTAATGCTTTTTCTTGTTACAAATAGGGGACAGTGCATATGCCCTCCGGTCCTTCATCCTCACAGCCTACCTCAACCCTTCAACACCCAGCCAGAGGAGATACAACTGGGCACACAAATCGACCAGAAACATTGTGGAGCGCACCTTTGGTCTGTGGAAGAGCAGGTTTCGCTGCCTACATAAAAGTGGAGGGGCCCGCCAGTCACCTGCTGCAAGATGATTGCAGCCTGTGCAATGTTGCACAACCTTGCGGTTAAGAAGGGCACCGAAGTTGACATCTCTGATTATGAGGACCATGATGACGAGCAACCAGTGCCTGAACCACACACAGCTGGAGTTGCCACACCAACTGATGGCAGACATAGATGGGAAGAGATCACACGCAACTTTTTTAAGTAAGTAAAGAGACACAGACAGGTGCAGTATGGACCCAACGTAGTTTAATTGTGTCACTACGTAGGTTACTAACGCACAAATGTGCAACACATATTATTAACATTCAATGATGTGAGTCCTGGGTCACTTCCCCATTAACTAAAAGAATCATTTGCGTCCACGCTTACCAGTGGCAGTTGTTTGGTGCTCACTCTGCTCACTTTGCGTTCGGTCTGTAGCCTCAGCATGGCGCCTGCTGCTCCTCCTTGTCTCTACGACAAGGGAGCTTGCCATGCTGCTTCTACTTGTGCTCTCTTCACTCTCTGGCCCATCTAGAGCAGCAGTTTGTGCTGTTTGTGCATTTAACAGCGCCTCAAGAGCGCTGGTCATCCTGGCCATGCCCCTAGTGACCTCATTACTGTTTTGGGTTAGTCCCTCCTGCATGTTTATGCTTCTCCTGCATAGCAGGGATGTGGCTGTGGCCAAGCGGTTGATGGCTCTATTTTGTTGATGCACACGTTGCCTTTCCTTGCGCCTTGATGCAAATTCATTGTCTAGTTTGGTGCACAGAAGTTGCACCGATTGTGACATTTCACGCATCCCTGCAGCCATTTCTTTGTTGACATCTACTAGTTCCCTGATGCCCTTTCCTCTGTCTCCAATGTTTTTGTTCAGGTTCCTCATTTGGCGTTGGCAAGACATGATAGCTTTTCCCTGCATCCTCTGGATTTTTACCATGCTCCCCTCCAGGCCACGGAACACACTTGAACCCTCCACACGTCCAGCTGCACTGCTTTCTTGGACTCTGCGGTGTCTTGCGCCAGTATGGCCCACCTCTGCACTGGACTGCAGTATGGCAGAGCTACCATCCACAGGCAAGGTGTGTGTGTCTTCCCCCTCCATGTCATCTGCTGCTGACTCCATTACCAATAGTGGGGCAACAACAAGCCTCCTGCTTGGTTGTGATGCAGGTGTTGTTTCATGCAGTGATGCTGGCATTTCTGGGGATGACAGCAACAGAGGGGATTGTGATCGTTCTGGGGACGCCTGCAACTCTGGAGCATTTTATGTGTCTTGTGAAGGAGGATGGCTACTGGGTGCACCTGTGTCCTGTGATACATTCTGTGCACTTGGACCTGGCTCCTGACTCTCATCCCTCTCTGGTGCCGTGCCTTCAGTCTCCTGGGAACGCCTGCGAGATGTGTCACCTGTGGACATATGAGCGTACATTTGCTAAGCACTACTGTCTCACACTCACTACAATTAAATCTTTTTCACTTTCGCTTTATTTTGTCTGCAATCATTTCCCTAACTTGCTGGTTGCTGTGCTGTATGACATGGTCTTACATTTCCTGATTACATTTCCCATGATGCATTGCTCCTGTAAATTGCTAGCAGTACTGGACTGGGGTTCACTTAGACACAAAGGGTACAGGTAAGGATGATGGTGTGGGGGGGAATGCTGTGCATGCATCTTACCTTTTAAGCTTGGAGCTCTTACTGAGCTGTCTACTTCTCCCAGTCCACAGATGCTGTCTGGTTCTATGGTTGAGGCCACCATCTCCTCCAGGTCAGTAAGGGGGGTGCTGGGTTCTTCCCTTCACCAGTTTTGGTTTCCTGCTTGTGGTGTTCAGCCAATTTTTTTTGTTTGGCTCCTGAGGTCGTACAACCTCTTTTTCAGGTCCTCTGTGTCTCTGGTAGTCACTCCAACTGCATTTACTTTGTCAAGTATGTCCAGCCAGAGTTTCCTTTTGGCGGATTCTGCCACAGTGAGGGACTGCCTGCCAAACAGTTTTTGGTGCACCTTCACCACCTCCATAACAAGGACCTGCAACTCCATGCAGCTGAATTTCAGTTTCCTCCTCCTCTCAGGCTGCTCTTTGTCTTTGCTGCTTGCCATTTTTCATATTTAAAAGTGCACAAAACTCTGTCTGCTGCTCAGGGACTCTCTGCTCCAACTGCCTCTCCACAAGCTTCTAATTAGTTGCAGCTGCCTGTGTAGCCACTTCCTGGTAGGGTAGGGGAGGGTGGTAGCACCTGATTGGCTGCCTACTTAAGTTTTACTTTTGTTTGCTTTCCGATTCGGTATTTACCTAATCGGTATTTCCCATTCATTCCTATGGGCCAAATGGCCCAGAGGTAAATACCAATTCAGTAAATACCGATTTGGTAAATACCGAATGTCCGATTCCGTATTTTACCGATTCGGTATTATTTACCGAATTTTTATCTACATACCATTTACAAATTCTAAAATACCGATTCGGTAAAATTCGGTATTTTAGAATCGGTAAATTTGGATTACCTACATCTGGGCCTGTATGTTTAATTACAGGGAGCCAAGCTATTACAAGCGAATACAATTCAAGGTAGTGTGGGCAGCATATAAATTATGGAAGATGATGAGTAAAATGCTGGGAGTATCAGCGCTATGTTTTCATACCCCCATAAATTCTATAGCGATTTATCCGCTATTTTTTGGGATCATAAAATTGAGCAGTAGAGGGCTAAGGGGATTAGGCTAGTTGGAGATGTAGGAAATAGTGTCTTTTCATACTGAATGGATAGATATAATCTGTAAAGCGACGGATTTTTTCAAATATCTACAAATAAGAGATTACCTATGGAAATATCAGAAGCAAAAATGTATGAAGACTAATTCGCTCATTGAAGCTGTAAAAAAGGGAGTAAAAATAGGGGTTTTAAATGATTTAATTATGGGAATGCAGCTGATGATCTTGAAGTACAACATAGCAAATAGAGTGCAAGGTTAGGTCAAGAGGGGGAATATGTTCAACAATCGATTTATGTCGCGGGCAAGATTTTGTTGTCCTCCAATTTGAAATCCCAGCACTACAAGTCATTATTTAACTTGTATCATACACCAGCTAGGATGATGAAATGGAGGAAGTTAATGATGGGAAGTGCTTTAGGTGTGCAATGGATGAGGCTGATATTTTGCATAAATTCTATGGTTGTACTTATTTATTGCAACAGAGAGGGCAGATTGAGAGATTTTTGTTTGCGATCACAGGGGCGGATATACATATAACTATGCATGTTATGTTAACAGGAGTTGGGGATATTCTTCACCAGGGACAACCTGGATATCCATATAGATATTTGATATTTATGGCCGTGGCGGTAGCACGATTATGTGTGGCGTCTGTGTGGCTGCAGCAAATAGCTCTGTCATTTGAGATGTGGCGGGCTAAGTTTTATAACATCTTTAATTTGGTGCACAGTCTCTATTCAGTGAAATCTGACAACAGAAATTAGGGGCTCAGATATGGGGGCCTATGGTAGAGCATATGAAATAAGTGTATTGGCCGGTAGCTTCTGTTATTATAGAGGGGAAGGCCAACCATAAATTGTACTGTTTGTTTGGATAGAGTTTTTTCAAGCTACACGTAACCTATGTTAAAATTATGTGTTTAATGTATGTTGACTGCTATCTGTTTTGGATTGAGCAATAAAACATTATTTAAAAAAAAGGAAATATGAGAGTTAAAGAAATCCCTCCAAACGCTTCGTAGCAATAAAATTGTTCCCAAGTAGAAAGGGAGAATGTGTCAGTGGCAATCTTAGTGATAAATGCTTATATTTTCCCGAGGCCTTGTATAATAAGCTCTTGCACAAGGTTTTACATTTATTAAAAATACTCTAGATAAGGAAAAAGCCCCTAACGTAATTTTTGTAGGAGACTTAAATTGCAAAATCTCTAATCATGTTCTTAATCTATTGTGTGAAGTAAAAAATATCCATATCCTTCCCACCCAAAATTAAAACCAATAAGAGAAGGAAGATTCTCCTTGACCAACTGAGAAGTAATGATTGTTTAATAGCAAGTGGGAGAACTGCCATCTGACACCCCTGCACACAATTCCCACAAATCTCTTGAACTACCTTCTTGTAAGGTTATTTCAATGTGTTAGGTGATTATAAAAAAATGATTCCATGCATAGTGTCCATCATCTTCTGATTTTTACCCTAGAGGTAAATACATCTCATTTACCTCTTGTAAATTTAATGGGGGATGCTAAAATGTAATAAAAAATCAGGTAGAAACCAGTAGGACCCTAGAATGATAACTGTCTTAAAGGGCAAGTTTGAAAATGTGGTGAACAATCCCTAGAATGATAACTGTCTTAAAAAGCAAGTTCGAAAATGCGATTAACAATCTGGACTCTTGGGAGGTCGATGTTCTGCACTTTTGTAACCAGTTCATGAAGCAGATTGTAACAACTCAAGGACCCCTCAAGGTATCTATAAAATATTTTTTCCAGGTTCTCCAATTGGATAAAGAAATAAATGGTTCGATCAGCAAACAATTTATTTTGTATTCTATTGAGAGAAGTAATTGCCTGTCTTTATTGAAAAAGGTGTAGAAGACGCTTAAAGACAAGCCAAAAAAGCAAGCTTGTGATTAGATATGGATTAGACCTAACAGGGGCCACATTCATGCGATAGATGAGAAATTTCGGGAAATAGTTGCAGAAGGGTATAGGTACAAGGTTTAAATCCATCTCTTCCCCAATTGGGGAGGGTAGTTGAATACACTTTTTCTCCACCTTATATGCGGCCAATGGTGAGTTAGAAAGACTCCCCATTTTGCAACCAAGTATATCTAACCATATTCCTCCAACTTTAAAGGACATTGAGTCTGCCTTCTTGGGTATGAGCTCTTCTGCTACCATGGGACTGGGCGAAGTACCAATTTCCGTAGTAAAACAGCAAGCTACTGTTTGGTCCACATTATTGTTCCTAGTCTTGAAATTTTGCTATGAGAATAAGACAGTACCTCCATCTTAGACCAGAAGTATTAGTGTCCCTCTATTTAAAAAGAGGGACCATAATATTCCTGGAAATTATCGTCAGATTGCTTTATTAGATGCAGTGGTTAAAGTATTTTCGGAAAGTTTGTTGGAACAATTTAAACTCCTAGGCAGAGGACAGTAAAATCATACTGCTCTAGCAGACAGGTTTTATGAAAAAACACGGAACCCTTGACAATATAGCTGCCCTACAATTAATTAATCAGAAGTATGTGGGCATTAGAGGTTATGTGATGTATGCCACATTGATAGATTTTGCCATGGCTTTTGATAAACTGGATTGTCCAGTGCTATGGAAAAAGCTAACAGAGTTTGGCATGCCAGGTACCTTATTGCGTCTAATTATCACCCTCCATTCCTCCACATGGTGCAAGGCATTATTAGTGAGTGATCGTGGTCTCCGGTATATGGATGATATAGTGATTCTGGATCTCTCCCAGAAGGGTCTCAATAACTGGTTGGAGGCATTGCAACAATATGTTGATGTACACTATTTAAAAATTAACATCTCTGAAAGCAAAATACTTTGCTTTCATGGTAAGAAAAAAACAAAATATGCCAATTTTCCTTGGCACTTGTGTGCCCGAAAATTGGAAGTGTTGAAGTCTTATGCCTTCTTAGGGAAAATAATGTGCAGTAATTTGAGTTACAGTGATCATATTTTAAACAACATGTGTAAAGTCTAGGCCTAGGTCATGAGTTTGGATGCACTTTATGGGGCCACTTGTAGAAGACATTTTTCCCACCTCTGAGTAGTTTAACAGGCTGAAATCCCCTCTACCCTACTATATGCAGTGGAATTTATAGATATTGCTAGATGTTTTTTTTTAAATAAAAGTGAAGGGCAATGATTAATAAGATTCACCGCCTGTAACACCTCAATATCAGTGGTACCATTAAAGCTGGAACTTGGAAATAAAAGTGCTTATGTCCAAGGCCTGACAGGGGCTGTTCGTTAGGTGGTTGCCTCGAGAAGAGTGAAGGGGCCACACTTCGGCATTACAGGAAAAGGGAAATCCTTGTAGATAAGAAGTAGAAGACTCTAGTCTAGAGGAATTTAAATATGCCACAGCCCAACTTCGGCAGGGGTCTAGCTTGGTACTTTAGTTCCCCACCCCACAACTAAAGTGCAGTTTAACCCCTTGCATGCTTGTGACGGAACCATTCCGCCACGAGCCACGGTGGTGCTGTGCTGGTGACGGAATGGTTCCGTCACGACCCTGCCGCCGTGCCTGCGCGGCACCGAATTTGCGCCTGCGCTGAGCATTCTATAAGTCGGGCGGGGCCGTGACGGAACCATTCCGTCACAAGCACAGCACCACCGTGGCTCGTGACGGAGTGGTTCCGTCACGAGCATGGCGGCGCCGCACGGCCCCCCTCCCCCCTAGCGCTGCGGCGGAATTACCGCCGCGGCCAAGGGGTTAAAACGAGCCTTGCAGACCTTAAAGATTTCACTTGGAAAGTGAGGTCTGTTTTGAAAAAAGAGGATATCAAAAGGTAAAAGATACTGGGCCATATTATCAAGAACAGCGTTAACATTATCGCTATGGGCTTGATAATATGACCTTGTGAATTCCCATAGAAGCCTAGGTTCACACCAGAACCTGGGCTTCTATGGGAATTCACATGCGCATATTATCAAGCCCCTTATCGCCACCTTAGCGGCAGTTTCCTGCCGCCAAAGCGGCGATAATTTTAACACGGTTCTTGATAATATGCCCCACTATTTTAATGAAAAATTTACAACCTTAAGTAAAATGGAACATGCCTCATGGGGTCAGACTTTTTCATCTCGATGCAGTTGGATGTGTTACCTTTAAATTGTCTAACATTCAAATGGTACAGAACCTCTGAAGTATGTCATTTTTGCCAGAATAGGATCAAATATATGAATCATCTTATATTCGTCTGTCACCTTTTTTTGGTGCACTGCGGTAAATGCTTAATATTTCTAAAACTGACTGTACGATCCTCTTCGGAAGCTTTACAGTTATCAATTGATCCTCCAAATGAGTTGTTCTGTCATCTAATGTTAACTTTTAAAAATGTTTTTTAAAACTTAGATTTATGTTGTTGTGAACCTTGGGTTAGTGATCCAAATTTGTTTTACCTTAATGAATTTTATGAATTTCTAATGTTTTATAGAAATAGTACATGCTGTATTTATTTGTATGAATTTCGTTTATGTGGATCTCTATGGAGTTCGGAAACATGAATAAAATAAACTTGGAAACCTGGGCACAAGACATGCAATGTAAGGAGCTTAAAACATTTGAACAGACAATAGGTGGAACCTGGGACAAATGGACATTCAGTATCAGAAGCTTGTGCACGTGGACAGATGTCAGGAGCATGGGGTGCCTAGGCATGTCCTTTAAGAAGCAGCGCACAGTGTGACATTATGGGGCACATGCAGTGGCAGCGTGAGGTGCTTATACACACAGCCAGCACTGCGACTGGTAGAGAACAGGGGTGGTGGTGGGGGGGGAGTGGGGGTGTTGAAAAACATTTAAAAAATACATTAACCTCTTCTGCTGTCTCTCCTCGTTGTCTCTCCGATTCTCTCTCTGATTGGCCTGAGCGCCGTAGTTCGGTCGCTCAGATGGGGACATGGGGGCATATTACCAAGGGCAAGTATCGCCGCTTTCTCGGCTAATTGTGCCGAGAAAGCGGCGATAATGCTAGAGCCCTATTAACAAGGGCATTTTAAAGCCTGCTCCAAGCCCACTTTGCATGTCAGCGATAAACATCGCTAATGACATGCAAAGTGGGCGTTCCCACGTCCAACCACATGTAAAATGTGGTTGGAGGTGGGAACACCCTATTCCCAAGGAAGGCGATGGGAGGAAAAGACCTGCGATAAACTCATTTATCGCAGGTCTCCCAACGCCTGCTCTGACCAGGCGTTAGGCATTGATAACATGGGGGTGTGGATCATAAAGCTGAATCCACCCCCCCATATTATCAAGGCCCACATTAGCGCGTGAAAACAACGTTTGTTTTCATGCGCTAATGTGCTATATCGCCGACTATCTCCGGATTTCTATTCGCCTGCCTGATGCGCATTGATAATTGCGCGCTAAAAAGGCGATGAAATCCGGCGAAAGCCGGCGATACGGGAATGTGCGTTGTGTGTTTTCCAACGCACTCCTCGGTAATATGCCCCAGGGAATCCTGTGCATGTTCTCCACCCAGGCTGCTGCATTACAGCCCAGTGAAGAAGATGCAAAGTGCATCTGACTGTTTGGCCAGTCCAAGACGGTCGCCCTAACCGTCATGTGCACTTAAGTGCATGAACTACTCCTACTCCTTGTGCCACCAGCCCCACCCCGCCCTAACCCATCCTGCAGCAACAAAATATCATATGATAACATTGCTAATATAATTTTCTTTTTCCATTTTCCACTGCTCTGAGAGCAGTGGGGCGACGGCCACACAACTAGGGAACTTGTGTACGCACAGGAAGCCCGTGTGCTGTCCAGTGGTTCATGGAGACCGAGAGATACCTAAGAAACGTCAATTTCTGAAACCCGGCGTGTAAAGTTTTGCCTTGCCATGTCTTTAACTCTGCGCACGTCTAAGCAGCGGGAAAAGAAACATATCTAGACTGGCATTTATTTCCATCCTGCTGGTTTTTAAGACCCTGCAGTTCCTGATTCACTTGCGCCGGGCCCTTCATTGGCATTCACGAGGCACAGATGCACGGCTGCTGTCTGCAGAGAGCCTGTTCAGGGGAGAGATGCTTTATCAGGCCACGGGAGAAGACGCCTTATCGGTCTGGGTGACTATAACATCAAATTCTACTCAACATGTACTGCCACAATCTGGCATCCAGTCCATATTTCCTTCTCTTTGTTGCCCTGCTTGCTTTTACTCTCTCTCTCTCTAAAGCAAGCCTTGCTTGTTCGCTGTCTACCTGTCTGTCTGCCACTGCCTCTCAATTCCTGTTTCCATACCTCTATTTAAGTCTGTATTTAAAAAGTAACGTTCTTTATAGACAGAGAGATTTCGGGCCATATTATCAAGAAAGGGCGATACATTATCGCCACATTTATCGGCAGGAAATTGCCGCTAAAGCAGCGATAAGGGGCTTGATAATATGCCCTTGTGAATTCCCATAGAAGCCAAGGTTCTGGTATTAACCTGGGCTTCTATGGGAATTCACAAGGGCATATTATGAAGCCCATTACCGCCGCTTTAGCGGCAATTTCCTGCCGATAAAAGCGGCGATAATGTATCGCCATTTCTTGATAATATGGCTCTTCCTTCTCATCAATAAATAAAAAGGAGCTGTCTTGTTTAACCCAAGCAAAATTATTTCATGCACTATTTCGCTTCTTCAAACTGTCCAGAACGTGCGCTCTATAATAAATGGGCGCCAAGAAGCCCATTTGATTTGTCATTCGCAATTGTATGGCACTAACTTCCATGTTTTTTTTGTTGTGTTTTACAGTGTTTTATATAGTGCAAACTTGACCCGAATCGGGTATCAGAGTGCTTTACATAGCACCAGTTGCATTACATGAGAACACATTAATTTGTGTTAGGCACAGGGAGGTTAAGTGATTTGCCCAGAATCACAGGATATTCAGCTGTTATTGCCGAGACTGGATCCCAGTTCCCCCGATCCGAGGGTGACAGCCCTAACCCTTAGGCCAACGCCTCTCCCCAAATGGTTTGAGTTAATTAGTTATTTCAATTATTGCTGTAGCACATTGCTAATTGGTTACAAACTTGATGAATCTGGATTTTTCCTGCTGATACTATAAATAAAATATAGACCCACATTTACTAAAGATTGCCAGGGTGCCGCACGTTCAGGCCCTCACAATGGTAAGTTAATAGATGTTTTGTTTTGCTTCCTGTTGGATTGACGACCGCCCTTTCAAACTTTAGAAAATGTGACCATAGTGTCCATTGCAGCTGGTGTGTGCTGTACCACACTCTGCTGCTTTTAACAAGACTGTTAAAATAAAAATTAAAAAAATACATAAACGGTACTTTTATAAGATCACTTTTCCAACCCGTCAATAATCACTATTTAAACGTTTTAGTAAGTAGACAAACTTTTAATTTGCTTGATGGATGTATATTTGACTATATCAGTCGGTCAGTTCACGTTATTTGTTTTTTTGCATCAAGCATAAAAGTGATCTAAAAAGGGGTATTATACAAAAAACATCACTTGATTAACAAATCTTACTTGATAATCGCAAATGCTATTGTAAGAAATGGGGTTACCAAATCTCCAGGGGGGTAGCACGGAACCAAGCGGGCAGGCCAAACTTCGGAGGACATGTGAAGCACTCACGCAGTACCCACAGACAACACACCAGGCACACCACAAAAGAGGCAGGACACCAGTTTGAGTTGGAAAATTAGTAAGTAGTTTATTATCTCGAACCTGCAAGGCAAAAATGCATCAACAGTGGTATCACAACACGGCGCCAACTGGCACCAGAGCCAAGTGTATCTGGGGGGGATTATTTACATGTGAAGTAAGGGCTGAGTCTGTAAGTCCATGGCTGAAATAAAGAAGGTGATTACATCTGTCATTAAACCTGGGGTCACTTTGGCGGGGCCAACTCAGGCTCTCATCCTTAGCAGTATAACTCCAACCCTACCCCTGTAAAGGAAAACTTCATGGCATCACAGTAAATCCCAACAGACAGGAACACCTGTAATAAATCAGCAATGCTTGCTCATTAACATGGGATATAACCAGGGGCCTGGAATGACACGTCAGGCCAGCACAGGGTCAGGACACCTGCAGTAAAAGGGCACCACAACATTAGATATCGGTCTCATCACCTTAGGCCAGGGAGATGACCATCTCATCAGGGTAGTAGGCACCTTGTATGCAATCGAACCTTAGGCATACACCTTACGCTGTGACAATAGGCATTTAACCATAAGCATATTAACACTGGCGCATTATTCCTGAGCAATACCCTGGGCATCCAACACATTGCGCACCTCACCAGTGCGTACATTAGGCTCACTTAGGCAGGTAAATAACATCTGCAGGGGCCCACAACCTTAGTTGTATAACAGCCTGGAATCAGCGTAGGATCACCTAGTAGGTGTGAAACATCAATACACCTTAGTAACAGGTCACAACCATTCATGGCCAGGGATAATCAAGCATTTCCTCTAACCCGGTCACTGTGCAGGAATAAACCTTTCATTAGGGCAACCCTAAATACCTCTTCAGGCGGCTAACACTTCCCTAGGGGGGCAGTCAGCCTTAGCAGCATAACGCATGGGGATGCCCACCACTAACAGGGGCATTAACACTAGGCCATAAGCACACTGGGCGCGAAACCATCGGCCTGAACATCAACCCAGCATTCACATAAGTCCTGGCCCTAGCTCTTGGGGCTTTAATAACTCCTTGGAGGGCCCAGGGGCAAAGCATTGACATCCAGCCTACACCAGTTCGCACTTCAGGCTGTCGCCCAGTTCAGGGTATGATTACCATCCCAAGCAAGTCATAGGGGGGGGGGGGCGGACACCGACCCTGTGCCCCGTTTCCCACTCTACCCTCCACACAGTCTAACGTAGGCCCCACTCACCGGGGTTCCGGGGAGGTCTCCTTTTCAGTAGGGGCCAGGCACCGACAATGTGCCTCGAGGCCCCTGCCGCACAGCACTCTCGTCGCGGGGCTCTCCTTAGACCTGCACCGGTCACTCGGGGCCCGCAAGGCCTCCCTCAGGCCTATGCCGCTCAAATGGGGCCCTCTGCAGTTTCGAGGCGGAGGGGGGCAGGCACCGGAAATGTGCCTCGAGGCCCCTGCCGCACAGCTCTCAGCTCCATTCTCAGGCCACGCAGAGGGGGCAGGAATTTAGCACTTCTCCAGCGCTTCCAACACACAGCGCTATGCAGGGCACAGTTAGAGTTACTAGCGCTTCACAGGCAGTGCCCCACAGCGTCAGAGCTTCCATAGGGGGCCACAGCTTCCTTGGGGGCATCAACCTCCCCAGAACAGCGCTATTGCAGCACACCCCCTGGCAGCACACCTCACAGGGGGGGCGAACAGTTCCACAGCCAGCCTCAGGGGCACACTCCTCACCTCCTGGGCACTTCTTCCACGCAGCACTGGCGTGGTACCCGGTCCAAACAGCGTCAGTGACCTGGGTAGGGGCCCTCCCTTGTCAGGGGCCCGGGGCACAGCAGAGGGGGGGGGTTAGGGGTGCAGGGCCCAGCTCACAGGCCCATGTGGCGGTAGCACCTCGCAGCAGGTCCCCTCTCTTTCGTGTCCCAGCTCTGACTGACTCTCTGGTGGCACATCCCCCTTACTTATACCCTCCTCCCAGGCAGTGCCAGAACCTTCTAGAATGTTGGCAAAGCTGGCCTACACTGGCTCAAGGGGAGGGGTTGAGCACCCTGGGTGCCAGGCTTTCCCTCAAAAAGCTAGGGGTAGCTGGGTAATAATAACTAGACCCCTGACCTATGGCAGTCCAGTGGCAAAACCCATGGCCATGGCATCCATTTTAAACACAGAACATTTTAGTCAGGTGCATTTTACAATGGGGGAAATTTACAAGTGCTCACACCATTACATGACATTACAATTTTAACACAGGGCTACTCCTACCACATGTGGCCTATACAGGTTTATTACCATGGGGGAGACATCCTAGACAAGGGGGTCAAAAGCTAAAGATTTTGGGGGAAAAGGCCAAGTAAATCCAACAGCTATACATAAAAATAGTAATTAAAAAAAGTGAATATAGAATATACCTTTAAAAAGAAATAAAAAACAGGATCCCTGCATGAACTGGATGTTCCCTAACCATACATGCAGGGACACATTACAAACATCCCTTGTGAGCCCATATCGGTTAATCGCAACAGGCTCTGGGCCTTACCACTGCTTTAAACAAATTAAGAACATAAAAGATGGTGTTATCAGATAAAGTTTGTAAAAGGGTAAAGGCAGGTCACACCTGCCTGAACTCCAGTTTTTTCATGATGGGAACAATAAAAGTTTTCTGGGTACCTCATAGTAATTACAAAATGGAGCATGTCCTGTGGAGACTTACCGCCACAGGACTCTAAGATCTGATTTCTACTACACCCACGTGGCTGCATCAGCAGAAGGTAGAGGAGATCAAAAGGGAACCTGGTCAATAAGAAATGATCGTAGACACTAAGAGGCCCTAGATGAGATGGCTCAGTGGATTGCACAGTTTTTAGGATGACAAATCTTCATACACTAGGCTTCCTCAGCTCCCGATCTTCCCTATCTAGGGTCCTCGGTGTATAAAATATCTCTCTTACCCACCCCAGGTCCTTCCTATTCACTGATTCTGGGTTGGAAAATAAGTCAGCTCTTCCCAGCCTCAAGAGACATCTTTTTATATGGCTAAGGCAGGGGATGTGATGAGCGTAGTCAAGGGCCTACAATCATTCAGGATCAGTTTGCTTAAGGTTGATCCCTGACTAAACCAAATCTTTAATCACAGAATTAGGAGGCGAAGGGCCAACAAGTCGGAAAGGTAGGACTATATCAAGTGAATAGGGAAATTTCTATAAAGATGATAATGCAAAATATTGGTTAGTTACTTTTTAAGGAGATTAGGTAAAACATTCATGTACTGCTGAGCAATATCCAAAAGGACTACTCAATTTATTTAACCCCTTCCATGCTGATGACGAGCTCAGGTCGTCATCAGCGTTACCTGCCGTGTGCTGATGACGAGCTGAGCTCGTCATGTAACGCGGTAATTTTTAAAAAGCCGCATACCACGGGAAAAGCGGCCGCACGCATGCGGTTAAAGCAAACACAAGGAGATGTGTTATTTAAACATAATTTTAAATATGTTACTGAATACATGCACATTCACTTAAATAAAGGAAACTTTTCAAATGTTCCTGTTAAACATGTGTAGACTAAACACATGGACAAAGAAGGGGAAGCTATTCTTAGGCAGTCAGATGCAGTTTTTCCTTTTTCACTCAGGCTGTCTAGTCTCATGCTCTTCTTCAAATCTTTGTCCACATGTTGGGGACATGTTTGACAGCAGGTCATCCCAAGTACTCGCCATGACTTCTGGGTAATTCACTTGTTCTCCACTAACTGGTTGTGGCATTTCTCCTTCCCTCTTATATGTACCCTTCAGAGGCCAGTGTGAGTGCTTGAAGCACTTGTCAACACCCCCCCATAATAAATTATAGAAATAATAATAAATGCAGTCTCAAAACTCCCCAAAAACATTCATTAAGGTACAATGAAAAAAATCCTCATACAATAAAAAAAGTATTTCAACTTGAATGTGTTTATATAGGATAACTTAAGATCTTTAACATTGGTGTGATAGGGTGAGAATGTTATACTAAACATATTAAATTAAGTATTTCAGTACAATTGGAAACATTTTTTGATGGTGAAGAGAGGTAAATGTTCCCATTGAAATCTTAACTCCCATTGAAAACATTTTTTAAAATTAATTATTTCATCTTTTAGACAATGACTGTGGGGCTTGTACCCGTGGTGGCAGTCTGACCACCGCCACACAGCGGGCCGGCCAGCAGCAGTACATGTGTGGCAGTCGGACCTCCACAGGACCGCAGTGACTGCCGGGAATTCAGGATCCCACAGTATGGGGGTCAGGCTGAGTAATATACTCGCAGTGCCGCTGCGGCACAGTGGAACATATTACAAATTGCCTCATCACCAAACTTTCCATGGCTATGAGCCCGCCATGAAAAGGGTGGTGGTGAGGCTACCGAGGGGGCCCTAACAAGGTCCCTTACTGCTTCAGGGCCATAGGGTGCATGAAGGGGAGCACATATTGTGCCCCGCTGGAAATGCACTCCCAGTTCCTGCACGGTATGGAATGCACGACATGGTGCATTCCATACCATGCAGGAACGTGTTGTGGCAATGCCATGGTGGTGCCTGTTTAAGGTTCTCATATGAGCCTTAGACAGGCATCATCGTGAGACTGATGCAGCACCACCTGCCTGCCAAGAAATACTATCGAGATCCAGTGGGTGATCGCACTATGGGCTTGGCGGTCCTCCTGCAGAGCACTGCTGTGGCGGGCCGGAGGAGAATCGCCAATCACATAATAAGACCCTGAGTATATAAATTAATGCAGCTCGCAACATGGAGTAGACCAGCCTGAATAAATGTTCTTTTAGTGGTCTGACTCTGTAATGTTGTACTTTCTTCTGAATATATATAGCTTCTTTGATGATGCAAACTATTTGAACAAGTTTAATGATATTTGTTGGGAAAAATGCATGTAGGCTATATATACATGCAACAAAGGTTAGCCAGTAGCATTGTTAGATTAGTAAGAGTCGGATTTACTGTTATATTTTCCAATAAACGTTTTCACACCAAAAATATATTATTATTATTATTCATAGTAGCAGAAATCCGTAGATGTCAGTTACACAACATAAAAATTAATCATGCATTTTCATTATTTCCCTCACACATAGGCGCTGATCCCGTGTAGCCAGCAAACCCGACACAAGTCTCCACCACCTATCAGCTAAGGCAGGGTCCTTCATCCTTAATGAGGTCAAAGGCTAAAATCAATTACCCACTCTCACGTCATTCCTCAGAGAATACACAGAATGAAAATACCCAAATAAATGATTCATTGTTATTAAATTGTGGTTAGTTTGAAACTTTTTCTACATTTGTTCATCTTGTCCTACAGCCCAAAATACGACCAAGCAAGAACCTGAGTGCTAGTTGACCAACTAGACATTCAAGTACTAAACTACTTAAAATGAGTTCTCAAAGAACAAATCTTTAATCTAATTTAACCATAGGGTATGGAAAGGAGGGTCAAAGAGCAGTAGGAAAAGGCGACAGTCACCTGACCTTCTATGTATATCCTCATATTACGCTTTTGTCACCAGTCTTGGTCTGTGCTTCCTCCTGGCATTGCCACATGGAGCTGAAAGTGCTACTGGTGGCTGTGCCAGGTAACCTGGAACCTCTGTGCAAATTCTGGGAGGGAAGGGATCCTTCTCCGGGGGAAGTGTACCTAAATTCCTTGCCCACCAATAGGAACAAGCACATGCAATGCAATAAGTCTCGCATTTGTGAGAGTTTAATCTATTGGCATTGTAAATGACAATGCCTTTCATTTATCTCTTTTGGTAATTAACACAGAAATAAAAGGCATTGTCATTTACAATGCCAATAGCTCAAACTCTTGTAAATGTGATACCAATTTCACTTCAAAGAAGAGGCCGCCATTGTACCGGTTTGCTTGGAAAGTGAAAGCGTGCATGGAGTGCTGAATGTTGCAAAAAAGCATGTCATGCCTGCAGTAGGAGAAACTCATTAACCCCTTGGCCGCGGCGGTAATTCCGCTGCGGCGCTGAAGGGGGAGGGGGGGCATGCAGCGCCGCCATGCTCTTGACGGAACCACTCCGTCACGAGCCACCGGCGGGCTGTGCTTATGACGGAGGGGTTCCGTCACGGCCCCGCCCGCTCATTAGAATGGCCGCGCAGGCGGGGAATTCCTGCAGCGTGGGCGAGGCAGCCGCCCGCGACTGAACCACTCCGTCACCAGCACAGCGCATCCGTGGCTCGTGATGGAGTGGTTCCATCACGAGCAGGGAAGGGGTTAAAGAAAATAATGCTTACAGACTAAATAAGACGTACCATGTAACAACCGAATTTAAAGGGCCAGTCCTCATGGGAGGATACAAATGAAGACATGGTGGTACTAAGGAGGGACTAACAAGCCTATTAATGAAACAGAAGCCAGCATTTACAAAGGACAATGACACAAGCCAATGACAAATATGGGTGGAAAGTGGGCGGGGCTTCAAGTCCATACTCCCGTCCAGCAAGCCTCGCAGAGCAGTGCGTGCGCTGCCCAGATTCTAACTAAAAAGCGGTCCCATCCCCTCCAACAAAACTATGTTTATTATCATGCGTGCATTCACTTAACTGAATGTATGTACTTGCCACAGTGAGTGCTCATTCACTTGACCAGAGTTCCACTTATTTTATTAGTTAATTTATATTATCTTTGAATCTTTGAACCCCATTGAATCAGCGAGGATAGTGAACTGTAATGATTTTTTGACTAAAATGCATAATGTGTTGTCTGGATAACTGCCGCATATTATCTGTATGCATCCATAAATTATGTATAAATCTAAAGCAAGTTTGTAGACTCAAAAACTGCTGCATTACTTTTCATAATTTTGAAAGATACTTCCTATTCTATTTCGTTTAGTAGTATCAATTTGGTACAATTTGATGCAGACACTTTTGAGCTCTTTCTTATTTTCTCAGTTCACTGAAGTACCCTTTTGTAAAAGAAAGTGCTCCAACATAAACTTCATAACCTGAAAAATTCTTAATCAACATATACCACTCTTCCCCATTCAAATAATGTAATGACATTTGGCATTATTCTGCCAGTAATGTCTATTTATTGAAAATCATATTTAAAATCTAACCTGGAGAGCAAAGAGTTTTAAAGTGCCCATTGGAAAAACAACATAAATGCATTTTTTATCCTAATACGAAATGGTGTTGGAACGTTTTATTTTAAATTCACGCCTATTGAAAGAAATAGTTCAGATTTTATAATTTACAAAAGGACAAAGTACATCCACCTATAGGATATGAAGCTACTATGTGTTACAAAGTTTTGTCACCACATGAATGAATATGGTCACATGCTTAGTGCTTTTCTGAGGCCAGAAAACCCTAAAGTAACTTGCAAAAGCATTTTGATGTACATTCTGGGCTCCTGAATGCCACATAATAATTGTGGCTGGCTGATGTTCTCTTTTATGAGTTCTTGATGTTACAATCACTATACAGTGTAAGCGTACCCAGTCCCTATCTACAAGACTACTGAGTTTCTCTCTCACTGCTTTCATTTAACTCCCGGTGCTCTGTTTCACCAAAAAGAAACATTTGTTTTTTATTCCTGCTTATGAAGGAAGAGCATATCATAAGCCATGCATGCACAGCTGACAAGAGAGAAATGCTTCTACTACAAACCCATCCTAGCCCTTCTCGAATAAGGTCCTACCCCGACCACCAACAGATTTCTACCTACTCTAATGCTTTTGCTCTAGCAAATCAAAACTGAAGATTACCAATAAGTAACTAAGTCAGTACCTCCACGTAAGTCTCCCTCATCCGTGTACTTACCTAATGAACCTATACCAGATTCATAGATCAACAGCCTCATGCCTGAAGGAAAGCATAATGAACAAGAGATCAATTTGCACTGCATAAAATACAGTTCTGATAGTGATCCTGAAATCAACAAAATTAAGAAATTGTTTGAGTTAACAGCATGCAGAAAATGTTCAGCAAAATCTGCAGACAACCTGCCCCTAACCTGCAAAAGACAATTGGCCATTAACGTTTGAGGTGAAGAGCATGCGGTTGCAAAACACTGTCTTTGATGGAAGCTCCTTTGAAAGAAGCAGAAGAAGAGGAAATCCCTTTGGTTGACTGCACCTGGTCTGCACCAAGTAGCAGTACATTTCTGGCTTGCTAGGTTGTTGCAAAACCAAAACAAATACATTTGCTAAGCGGGGAAGAGGAAGCATGTTTACCTTGGCCTGTCAGGCCAAATGTTACAAATTAAAATTTGGTTTTCATAAAATAATTTTTGTCCAAAAGAAACAGATAAAGCTCTGTAAACATCGAGATTATGGGTATATTTCTTCTCTTCCAAGATTGGATTGTGAAAAAAAGAAGTCGGAATTAAATCCTGGGAAACAATGGCAAGGTGTAGAATCTTTGGTAAGAAAATTGAAGACCAGCAGATAACTATTGTTTTTACAAAAAATCTAAGTAAAGGTTCTTCGCTTAACGAAGCCTCCCCTTGCCCTCAACAGATTTCTACATGGAGGAGGGAAATGTTAAGTCAATGGACTCTAAGCGTTCAAAGGGTGGTTCTTGCAGAGCTTGTAAAACCAAGACCAGATCCCAATTGGGAACTGGAGACCGAATAACTTGTGTCTCTAAAAAGAAATTCTTAAGTAGTCTAGAAGCTAGATATGATTGAGGAGCAACATACTCTTCTCTAAATGCCATGGCTGATACCCACTATCTCTTTAAAGTAGCGACACCCAGTCCCAAACTGGAACCATTATGCAACAAATCTTGCATCTTAATTGGATCACATGAAGCAAGACTAACATCTTTAGATGAGCACCATTGAACAAAATTCTTCCAGTTCCATGAAAAGCACCATTGGGGTTCAGACTTCCAAGATTATTGAATTGCTAGAGCTACCAATGCCAAACAGCCTTGTTTTTCTGTGAACTGCCTCTCAAGTTCCAACCCCCCCAATCTCAATATGCTGAGAGTTGGCACTGGAAGGATAGAAGCTCAAAATGGAGATGGACAGAGTGGAAAGATCCACTGGTCTTGACTTACTGGACAGACTAAAGGTTGATACCAAGAACATCTGGTCCACCACAGTACCATAAGAATGACAACTTTCCCATCTTCAGTCTTCCTCAGCCCATTTCAATAGAAATGGAGGGAATGTTTAGAGAATACCCTGACACCAGGCCAGCGAACTAGCACCTCGCCTTACAAAATTACGAGATGGGAATAGTAAACAAAGATTCCAGGGCAGAGCATAGGATTCCATGGCAAAGAGATTCACAATGCCGGCTAAAACTCTGCACCATTTCTTAAAAGAATGCCAGACATAGATTCAGTAACAATAACTGCAAAACGACTCACATTGTTGGCAATCCCATTTGTCTTCCCTGGCACATACACAACTGTCAAATGTAAAAGATTGTTTTATGCCCACTGAAAAATGTCCAAGGCTAGAGCTTCTAAGGCTGGGGATCTTGTAATGCCCTGAGGGTTGATGCATGTCCTCACAACGTGATTGTCGGGCTGCACATACAGGGCTTTGCAATGAATTTGGGTCTGGCCCTAAAAATGTATGCAGCACGGTCCTGTGTAAGGGCTGTCAATTCCTTCTAATTGAATTTCATCTAGCTTTCCTCTGGCGACAATACCCCAGAAAGGAACAGTTGCCCGTGATTTTTCCTCATCCTTGGAGACTGGCATCTGTTGAAATTTTCACTGAAAGAGGAAGGGAGAGAAGCACACCTTTGCTCAGACTCTCTGGTAAAAGCCACTAGCCCAAATCCTCATTAATTTAAGGCTAAGTAGGAACAATAGCCTTGTAATCCTTTGACAGCGATGTCCATTTTGTAGAGCCTTGGAAAAAACAGGAGCCAGATATTGAATGTATGAATGTCGATGACGTTTGTATATTGGAAAAATAGCTGAAAATCTAGTGGTGTACTGCACAGGGTCAAAAGCAAGCACACTGTAAACAAGGGATAAGAGCGGTAGCTGGTTAAGGGATTGTTACTGCATTGTTATGTGTTTTCAAACCCTTCCTAAACTGAAGCAGCATCTGGGCAATCCTTATGGAATGTTATTCTAGATGCAAAGTGATATTCCAGATGATAAATGTTTGCTGTGTTATTTATTTCATTTTTACAGTTCTTAGTCTCCAGTGAAAGTGGCCTGGATGCTGAAGATGACAGGAGACTGTATGGAACCCTGGGGGTTTATGCAGGTGATAGGGGTGGAAGCACACAGGTGAACAAATTAACCAGTTGATATTAATCAGTTCTCAACATATGGGAATCACTAATGCAACTGGTATGCAAAAATCCCACTGCCAGTGCCAGAATGTTGGTAAATGCTTTAGTGCAGGAAAGAGACCAAAATCAAAGACTGGAATTGAAAATAATGGTTTGAAATACAAACACAGAGGAACCTTTGGGAATTGCATCAGAAAATGAAGATACATATCCTTCATATCCAGGCTACATAATACCCTCAATTGATAAAAGGAAGAATCATCTGTATTGTTGTCCTTTTGAAAGTTACATGGGGAATGCACCCATTGACATGCTTTAAATCTTCTGGACAAGCATAAGAATTGAGTAACAAATTCTCGCTCATTCCTGCTAAGGGACGGGGACAATGCATTTTTTCTTCTTTTAAATAAATCATTTACTCCTCTCAAAAGTGTTTCTGTTTTCAGAGGACATTGTGAAAGTGTAGTAGACCATAAGATTTCCAGAAGAAACTGAAAATGTAATGGTTTAACCTTCAGCAATAGTTTGGATTACATTTGTTATTGTCCTTTCCCAAATCATCACAAGATTTTTAAGTCAACCTACCTCCAATTGGACCATCTTCCAAAGGCTCTCTACCAAGATAGGCAGGACTTTGATGATGATAATGATGATTGCTGTTGATGATGATGATGTAGCAGTTACCAGAATGAGGATTTTTATAGCCGATTTGGCCCCTTGCTTTGACATCTTTTCAAAAGGCCCGGTTTGCTCTCTGGAAGATAACAATGGTCGAAATGCTCCTCTCGATCCACTTCCTCTGTGGGTGAAAGTTCTATGCTGTCCCATCAACTTTCTATCCTCTGCTGATCTTTTCACCATATCCTCTGGCTGGGTCTAAAACAGTTTAGGGCCAGAAAAAGGTAGGCCCATTAACACAGTCTTTTCTGAGCTCGCTGCCATCAAGGAATGCAGCCATAAATGTCAACAATTCTCCACTGACAATCCTTAAACAGTAGCCATGACATATAGTGAATCAAATGTCATGTTGGCTATCAATTTTTGTTGTTGTCCCATTGCCGAATGTAAGGACATACAGTCAAGCCCTCGATGCGTGGAATCTTCTAGCATTTTGAAGGCACTTTAAAGCGATTGTATGATGTAAGAGGCATAAGTATTGGATGAGCTGGAGAAGTAAAGTATGCTGTAGTATAAATTTCTTCAATGCCACTTTCCCATTTCTGTCCATCACATCCCAAGGAGATGCTTTCTCCAGCGCTATAGATCATTAGAAAGATGGCTGCACCATCAGAGAACCCAGATCTACTACTGGTGGAAGTTCTCCATGAAAACATGGAAGTGGTAACTTTTTGAAAGGAACTATGAGACACCTGTTTTTTCTACCTTGCTCCACTCTCTGACAAGCAATTTTCATACTGGGTAAGTAGTTGAAAAACATACATTTCCATATTGTCTGTCATTTTTTAGGAGATGCAAGATTAGACCAATTTGGTTCCAAATCTCAGATCAGAACCTTGGTTGCAGTGACATCTTATTTCCAGCTCCTCCTCCAGGTATTTATCGTCTGGATCTGGTTGAACCTTGGGGAATTTTGGTGCTGAAGGCCTCTCTTTAGCTTGCAGTGCTTAGCAACTGCATTGCTTATCATCTCATGAACCTTTTCCATAGAAGGAAAGTCAGGTGATCTTGCTATGGAACTTTCTCCCTATTCTTCTATTTTATCTTCTGCAGACTCTGAGTGTTTTAGCTTTGTGGTAAACTTTCTGCTATTCATACTATTGGCACACTGAAGAGCTGAGTACAAACAGAACTTTATTCCTTCTATTTTTATAGGAACAATGGTCCTGCAAAAGTAGAAAGCAAGAAAAGCTGACTGCAAACAACAAATGAAATTGCGACAGACACAGTCTAGTGCTGTGTACTAGGCCTGGCCAGAATTTCGATTACACTGGAGTAATCAGCGTAATTTTGGTAACTGCTCACATAATTAAGAGTAATTTGGGGGAACCAATCTACTGCAACATCACATTTAGCGAGTGTGACCGTGAGGGACCACTCACGCTCGCTATTCGTGTTCTGCTGCTTTTAGCACTGTTTCATAGTGCGAAATGCATCCTCACATCCATCTTCCACACACAAGGGCATTTTTGTGCTAAGCAACAGAGCTGTGCAGAATTGCTCTTCTTCTGTAATTCAAGCATAATCTGTAGGTAATTCCGCTTGATTACACTACACTACACTCCAGGGAGTAGCCGTGCGCTTTTATAAGTACCCAGTAACATAACAGAACATAACATAACACAAGTTACGCCCACCCCTACTACGTACCCGCCCAGCGAGGCACATGTAGTCAGAGTGAGAAAATTCAAGCCCCTGAATCACTAAAATAGAACCCGAATTGTGGAATGACAAAAACAGGTGTCGGGCACGAGTTGCTGCGCAGGCCCACATGCGGAAGTCCACTTTATACTTGAATTAAAAATACTGCTAGCATGAATTAAACATAATATATACAAAATAAACATAAAGCTCACAGGAATGTCAGGCACACTGGTAACAAGAGACAGAAAAAAAGAGGACGCTTTAGTGGGAGGAAGTTTTCTTCTGAGGAGGGAGGCAGAGTCAAATTTAGGAATGATGGGGACATTTCAGTTGTGATCTGCTAGTGCACAAGCTTTACTTGAGTAGGTAGAAATTTGTCTCAGGCTGGGGGCGGTACCTAATTTGGTAAGGACTAGGAGGAAAACTGACATGGAGGTAACATATGCCTACATATGTGCACATTAAAAGATGTGTGTCAGCAGTGGCGTAAGAAACTTGAGGGGGCCTCATTGCAAAGTACATGCAGCCCCCGCCTCCCCCACAAGTTCCAGCTCCAGTCCAGAGGTCTCAGGTCAGAGAGCTCGCCACCACAGCACCACCCCCCACCCCACGGACCGCGTTTTTTTGGTTACGCCAATGTATGTCAGCTTTGTTAACATGGCCAGTGTGTTGGACATCTGTTGTTGGTCGTGATAGATACTGCTCTGCAAAAAATACCATTTAAATATGAGTGCGGACTGTCAGGTAATGACTGAAAAATTAAATGTGAACAATGACAGAATACTTTAACAGCATTTTTTCCACTTAACAAACCCAGTGTCTGCCCTAGAAGTACAATCCCAGCACCAAATGAGATTTTGCTCCGGGGCTGTAATAAATAATGGTTTTACGTGCATGGTATATTCAAATCATTCTGCTTCTCTGTTCTCAATATGCACAACAACATTATACACATTAGGGAATTTTTGCAACTATTGTTAAATGTAAATGTAAACTATATTTGTGATATATGTTAAGTATATTATGAAATACGTACATTTTGCTTTCCCGAAAGATGGGTTTTAAATGTCACTGATAACTACTAATATGGCTGTGTTCACATTTACGATATGGACCCTTTATGTCTGAAATTAAAGAAAGATAATACATGTATAAATACTAAACCAATATATTTTATTTATGGGGAATACGAGTGTAATATGATAATTTCAATAAACCGCTCTCCAGATCATTTAAATTGTAAGAAATAAGGTTCTTATCGCAAAATAACATTAATATGGCCACTGGGTGATTTATCAGCAGGAGCACAATGAGCTGAATGATATGTGCTCCAATCAAAGGATAATAACATATATTTAAGGTTCCCTCTTTCCTATTTTCACAGATTTTATATGTACCTACAGATGGTGAATAGTTTGGTCCCCTTTCAGTTTTTATTTTTTAAAGCTGAGAAAATCACTTCTTAATTTGAATGAGCCTATTTGCTGTCACTGATTACGTCCATGCCTAAACCTGCATACATTAGCAACATCAATAATTTGTAAACGGGATGATGTCTTTAGTCAGGTTTAAATAGTGTCATTGGTACACGTACTAAAATGCTGGAGAACTTGCTCACCAAAAACAACAAAACCCACCCTCAAAGGGCAGTGATTTAGATGTCTGACTGAGCATATTTGTTTGGTAATTTCCAACATTCCTATTAGTACGCCGACAGAGCTGCACCTGGCAGAGTATTGCAGGCATACTTCTGGGAATGTCAAGTGACCTGTTACATGGCTCCCATTCTCGCTGTGCAGCATTCTGTCTAGTGTAGACATCTATATTAGGGCAATGGAGCCTCCTGTGTGGGAAACAGTTAGAACAATGTGGCAAAGCCACACGTGTTCCGACAATGCAAGCGCTACCCTGCTTGCCTAAACCACACATATGTGTGGTTAAGCCAGTGCACGGTCTAGCTGCTGGCTGGCAGAAGCACGAAGCCGGAAGTATCGAGAGAGCCAGAGGTCGCTGTGAGATAAGTGGGTTTGGGGCTGACTTGGTTTTGGGGGGTTGGGGGGTAGTTTCTATTGGTTGTGGATAGTTTTCAGGGCTGAGGGTAGGGGTAGTTTTAAGGGCTGGGCGTTGAGGTAGTTTTCAGTGCTGGAGGGGTAGGGGTAGTTTTTAGGGCTTGGGGATAGTTTTAGGATGAGGGTTGGGGTAGTTTTCAGGGCTTGGGGGTTGGGGTAGTTTTCAGGCCTGAGAGGTCAGGGTAGTTTTCAGGGCTGGGGGGTCGTGGTAGTTTTTAGGGCTTGATTTTAGGAGTGAGGGGGTAGTTTTAGGTGTCAGTGTGAGGATTGGGGTGCTGTCTGAGGGCACAGGGCGGGAAGCAGGGATTGAAATACTTCTTAGGGCTTAGGGGAGGGCGAGATAGTTTTTTCGGGCTCCGGGGAGTCGGTGTAATTGTTAGGGCATAGAGGAGGGTGGGGTCGGTTTGGGGAGTCGGGGCAGGGACGTTTATAGGGGGAGGGGGGAGGGGTTTGGTTTTCAGAAAGGAAGGCTACTTATAGGACACAGGGCGGGGACAGGGGTCGAGGGGTTAAGACTTACCTGTCAAGTCTTAACTACAAATATGTATTTCCCATACATGCCTTAAGAAGGCTTAATTAGTTGCAAAGGCATGCGTGGTAAAGGCATATGCGTGGTTAAGTTACAGGGGGCAGCAACAAAAACTAAGGAAGTTGTCCCTTTATAGGACAGTTTCCCTCAACTACCAAAGGTGGCATGCTTGATCATTGGGAAATCTCCTTGCATCCCTGAGATCCTCCATCACAGTGAGGGGGTTGTAGCCCGCACCATGACTAGGCTTCATGGTGCGAAGAGGTTCCCCAGTGATGAAGCGTACCACCTTTGGTGCCCCTATAGCTTAACCACTCCCTCTAGACCTGTGGGTTCTTGTGTTTTTGATTAATAATGTAAGGGTAGTATACCCTCGCTGGTCTCTAAACCTACTCCTCCTCCTCCTCCTCTATCCCTCCACTCGTGGAGTGGTGTGGCTCACTGGTTAGAGGCGGCAGACCCGGAAGCAGAGAACGGCCCGGGACCAGGGTTCAATTCACGACGCGGCAGGGTCATGGACCAGGGTCAGCGGACTCGATAATTCTCGCCTCGGAGCTTACTCTAACCAGGGATTACACTCGGAAACTCTGGGCATTAGCTTGCCTCATCTCTACAATGGCCCCCCACATTCGCCAGGGATGCCTGGTTTCACCTTGGAGATACCCAGTAGGGACCATCTCACAGGGATAGCCAGGATGGGTTCCCCAGCGGTCTACAGCGCCACAACGCCTCAGGGCAGCAGTGCGCTTTACAAGACACATACATTTACATTTACATTTACATTTTCACTTTGTGTTTCTATATGCGTGGTAAAGACCTGCGGTGTTGAGACTTTGTGGAACCAGCATGCATAGTAAATGCATGTGTGGTTCCATCACACAACCCTCTTGTGCAAATGCATCATTTTCCCTTTCTTCCATGCAGGGAATTTCTTTTTAGCCTTGCCAAATGCTTATCCCCTGTACCCTAAGAAATCAGGGGTGATCTGTTACATTTTCACTATCTGGAGTAAAGCTACAATCATTGCAACGGGAAAAGGTGTTTGAGAGGAATTTTTGAATGCCCACAAATGTGTAGGTTTGTGGACATCCCCAAACTTCCAAGGGAAACTATGTCTTGGTATTTTGTATTTATTATTTTTCAGGATGTGCTCTCATTTTAGCTTCTTGAGCACATTCTGCAGCCTTTATCAGAAAATCATGAAAGTAAACAGTTTTCTTCAAGCTCACAGTGGAGGGTTGGTGGGAGGAGCTTGTGCAGCACACTAACAAAGGAAGGTAAGTGGGATGGGCAGGGACAACAAACTAACAATGGAGGGTATGTGGAAGAGGTAGAAGCAGAAAGTTGACAGTGCCGGGTGGGGGCTTGGGCAACACATGGACAATGGAGGGTAAGCACCAAGAGCAGCAGTTTGAAAGTGGGAGGTGGGTGGTAGGGGATGGCTAGCACATAGACAACTGAGGGTTAGAAGGAGGGGTTGGGGCAACAAGTTAACAACCAAGGGTAGATTGGAAAGCAAGTTGACACCAGACACGAGGAGGCTGTGTCTGTGGCAGCAGGTGGATACACAGGGTAGGTGTATAGAAGTTGGGTCAGCAAGGTGACAACAAAGGGTAGGTGGGAGGGACAGAGGCAGCAAACTGAGACAGATGGTAATTGGGAGTGGCTGGGGCATCACATGGGCAACGGAGAGTAGGTGGGTGGGGCTTGGGTAGCATACATAAAATGGAGGGTAGGCAGAAGGAGTCTGGGGCAGAAATCTTACAATTTAGGGTGGGCTATACATGGGCGGGGAGCAAGCTGACAATAAACGTTAGTTCTGTTGGGTACAGAATCGATTCTTAGTTTACTGAATAATAACCAAGAAAAACAAACAATAATATGCAAAACTTTTCTGTAATAAGCGATGAAAAGGGAAGAAAAGAAACAAAACAAAAACACACCAAAATTAAGTCAATCAAAGTCTGATTTTAAGGAAAAATCCATATTTTTTTTACATTTTATAGTGTGGAAATGACATTAGAAGGCTGTCAAAGTTCATGAACATGCAATTTGTTCCAACGGCGCAAGTGATATGGTGAAAAATGGTGCGAAAAAAGTGCTAAATGTGAACAAGCATATATACAGTGTTGTACAAATTGCTAGAACTGGTCACTGGTTCATGAACTTTGACAGCCATCTAATGTCATATAGTTAGGACCTTGTTTCCATTAAAAAAGCATTTTTTCTTTTCCCAATAACTTTGGCGCCAGTTGATGAATCTTCGTGAAATTTTCAAAACTAGTGGGGCACTCCGGTCAGCTCATATCTTGTAAGTTTCGGGGTGATTCGGCAAGCGGGGGCCGAGACAAAAGGGGGATCCCAAAACATGTTTTCTCCATGTTAACTCCCATGGGAAACTTTAGACACGGCTACAGCCCGAACTACTGAACGGAATTACACCAAATTTGGCAAAAAGGTAGCCCTTGTTTCAGAAAGAGCCCTTTTTAGGTCTCGGCAACGAGAACTATTGTCACCTAGTAAGCGCGCAAGGGAGTACAGAGCGGTGCACGAGCCGACCAGGGTCTGTGGACGCGCACACACAAAGGCAGGCAGGCAGGCACACACCAGACACACACAGACAGACACACGCACGCACACACACACACACACCCTCCCTCTCTGCCCACTCCCTCTCTGCCGCCCCCCTTCTACCCCCACTCACCGGGCTCTTTCCCTCTGCAGCGGGTCAGTCACGGCAGCAGGCAGACTCGGTGTCTTCTCCGGCGATCTTCAGCTGATGTGCACGCTCACGCTGCGTCTCCTGCGCGCCCACCACGCTGTTTCGCGCCCGTTGATCCTCAGCTTGTGATTACTACTCCTTCTAACCCGGATTCTAAATTACTATTTATTGGTTCTCTAACTCCACTCTGTTGATTCGTAACAAACTGATATTCAGCTCATTTCACAGTCTCGCTTTTGCTTCTCATAAATACAATAAGATTATTTTAAGCAATGTCTACCCTTCTTTTGGTTCTGTGCCTATTATGCTTCGGACTATAGAGTTTTAGAAAGTGTGGTGGAAGATTCCATGATATCAGTGGTGTGCACAGTGCAGAGTGAGTGTGCAGAGTGCAGAGTAGTGAGTGCAGAGTAGTGAGTGCAGAGTAGTGAGTGCAGAGTAGTGAGTGCAGAGTGAGTGGGCAGAGAGTGTGTGCAGAGGAGTGAGTGCAGAGGAGTGAGTGCGCAGAGTAGTGAGTGCGCAGAGTAGTGAGTGCGCAGAGTAGTGAGTGCGCAGAGTAGTGAGTGCGCAGAGTAGTGAGTGCAGAGTAGTGAGTAGTGAGTGCAGAGTAGTGAGTAGTGAGTGCAGAGTAGTGAGTAGTGAGTGCAGAGTAGTGAGTGCAGAGTGCAGAGTAGTGAGTAGTGAGTGCAGAGTAGTGAGTGCAGAGTAGTGAGTGCAGAGTAGTGAGTGCAGAGTGCAGAGTAGTGAGTGCAGAGTAGTGAGTGCAGAGTAGTGAGTGCAGAGTAGTGAGTAGTGAGTGCAGAGTAGTGAGTGCAGAGTAGTGAGTAGTGAGTGCAGAGTAGTGTGAGTAGTGAGTGCAGAGTAGTGAGTGCAGAGTAGTGAGTAGTGAGTGCAGAGTAGTGAGTGCAGAGTAGTGAGTAGTGAGTGCAGAGTAGTGAGTGCAGAGTAGTGAGTAGTGAGTGCAGAGTAGTGAGTAGTGAGTGCAGAGTAGTGTGAGTAGTGAGTGCAGAGTAGTGAGTAGTGAGTGCAGAGTAGTGAGTGCAGAGTAGTGAGTAGTGAGTGCAGAGTACTGAGTGCAGAGTAGTGAGTGCAGGGTGCAGAGTGCAGAGTAGTGAGTGCAGAGTAGTGAGTGCAGAGTGCAGAGTAAATGTAAATGTAAATGTAGTTGAGCTTATATAGCGCACAGCTACCCGCAGTGGGTTTCCCGGCGCTTGCTTAGGGAACCCTTCCTGGTATTCCCCTGTGAGATAGCAGGGTATTCACAAGGTGAAAGTCAGGCATCCCGCCGCGAGGGGCCGTTGTGGAGATTAAGCAAGCTATTGCCCAGAGTCGCAGAGTGTGAACCCATGAGTCGAGGAGGCACCGGGGCGAGAATTATCGAGTCTGTGGAATTTTTAGCCCAAGACCCGCCGAGGCAGGGAGTGCAGAGTAGTGAGTAGTGAGTGCAGAGTAGTGAGTAGTGAGTGCAGAGTAGTGAGTAGTGACTGCAGAGTAGTGAGTGCAGAGTAGTGAGTAGTGAGTGCAGAGTAGTGAGTAGTGAGTCCAGATTAGTGAGTAGTGAGTGCAGAGTAGTGAATGCAGAGTAGTGAGTAGTGAGTGCAGAGTAGTGAGTGCAGAGTAGTGAGTGCAGAGTAGTGAGTGCAGAGTAGTGAGTGCAGAGTGCAGAGTAGTGAGTGCAGAGTGCAGAGTAGTGAGTGCAGAGTAGTGAGTGCAGAGTAGTGAGTACAGAGTAGTGAGTGCAGAGTAGTGAGTGCAGAGTAGTGAGTGCGCAGAGTAGTGAGTGCAGAGTAGTGAGTAGTGAGTGCAGAGTAGTGAGTGCAGAGTAGTGAGTGCAGAGTAGTGAGTGCAGAGTAGTGAGTGCAGAGTAGTGAGTGCGCAGAGTAGTGAGTAGTGAGTAGTGAGTGCAGAGTAGTGAGTAGTGAGTGCAGAGTAGTGAGTAGTGAGTGCAGAGTAGTGAGTGCAGAGTAGTGAGTAGTGAGTGCAGAGTAGTGAGTGCAGAGTAGTGAGTGCAGAGTAGTGAGTGCAGAGTAGTGAGTAGTGAGTGCAGAGTAGTGAGTAGTGAGTGCAGAGTAGTGAGTGCAGAGTGCAGAGTAGTGAGTGCAGAGTAGTGAGTGCAGAGTAGTGAGTAGTGAGTGCAGAGTAGTGAGTGTAGAGTGCAGAGTAGTGAGTGTAGAGTGCAGAGTAGTGAGTGCAGAGTGCAGAGTGCAGAGTGCAGAGTAGTGAGTGCAGAGTGCAGAGTGCAGAGTAGTGAGTGCAGAGTGCAGAGTAGTGAGTGCAGAGTGCAGAGTGCAGAGTAGTGAGTGCAGAGTAGTGAGTGTGCAGAGTAGTGAGTGCAGAGTAGTGAGTGCAGAGTGCAGAGTAGTGAGTGCAGAGTAGTGAGTGCAGAGTAGTGAGTGCAGAGTAGTGAGTGCAGAGTAGTGAGTGCAGAGTAGTGAGTGCAGAGTAGTGAGTGCAGAGTAGTGAGTAGTGAGTAGTGAGTGCAGAGTAGTGAGTAGTGAGTGCAGAGTGCAGAGTAGTGAGTGCAGAGTGCAGAGTGCAGAGTAGTGAGTGCAGAGTGCAGAGTAGTGAGTGCAGAGTGCAGAGTAGTGAGTGCGCAGAGTAGCGAGTGCAGAGTAGTGAGTGCAGAGTAGTGAGTGCAGAGTAGTGAGTGCAGAGTAGTGAGTGCAGAGTAGTGAGTGCAGAGTAGTGAGTGCGCAGAGTAGTGAGTGCAGAGTAGTGAGTGCAGAGTAGTGAGTAGTGAGTAGTGAGTGCAGAGTAGTGAGTAGTGAGTGCAGAGTAGTGAGTGCAGAGTAGTGAGTAGTGAGTAGTGAGTGCAGAGTGCAGAGTAGTGAGTGCAGAGTGCAGAGTAGTGAGTGCAGAGTAGTGAGTAGTGAGTGCAGAGTAGTGAGTAGTGAGTGCAGAGTAGTGAGTGCAGAGTAGTGAGTGCAGAGTAGTGAGTGCGCAGAGTAGTGAGTGCAGAGTAGTGAGTAGTGAGTGCAGAGTAGTGAGTGCAGAGTAGTGAGTAGTGAGTGCAGAGTAGTGAGTGCAGAGTAGTGAGTAGTGAGTGCAGAGTAGTGAGTGCAGAGTAGTGAGTAGTGAGTGCAGAGTAGTGAGTGCAGAGTGCAGAGTAGTGAGTGCAGAGTGCAGAGTAGTGAGTGCAGAGTAGTGAGTGCAGAGTAGTGAGTGCGCAGAGTAGTGAGTGCAGAGTAGTGAGTAGTGAGTGCAGAGTGCAGAGTAGTGAGTGCAGAGTAGTGAGTAGTGAGTGCAGAGTAGTGAGTGCAGAGTAGTGAGTAGTGAGTAGTGAGTGCAGAGTGCAGAGTAGTGAGTGCAGAGTAGTGAGTGCAGAGTGCAGAGTAGTGAGTGCAGAGTAGTGAGTGCAGAGTAGTGAGTGCAGAGTAGTGAGTGCAGAGTAGTGAGTGCAGAGTAGTGAGTGCAGAGTGCAGAGTAGTGAGTGCAGAGTGCAGAGTAGTGAGTGCAGAGTGCAGAGTAGTGAGTGCAGAGTGCAGAGTAGTGAGTGCAGAGTAGTGAGTGCAGAGTAGTGAGTGCAGAGTAGTGAGTGCAGAGTAGTGAGTGCAGAGTAGTGAGTGCAGAGTGCAGAGTAGTGAGTGCAGAGTAGTGAGTGCAGAGTAGTGAGTGCAGAGTAGCAAGTTGACACCAGACACGAGGAGGCTGTGTCTGTGGCAGCAGGTGGATACACAGGGTAGGTGTATAGAAGTTGGGTCAGCAAGGTGACAACAAAGGGTAGGTGGGAGGGACAGAGGCAGCAAACTGAGACAGATGGTAATTGGGAGTGGCTGGGGCATCACATGGGCAACGGAGAGTAGGTGGGTGGGGCTTGGGTAGCATACATAAAATGGAGGGTAGGCAGAAGGAGTCTGGGGCAGAAATCTTACAATTTAGGGTGGGCTATACATGGGCGGGGAGCAAGCTGACAATAAACGTTAGTTCTGTTGGGTACAGAATCGATTCTTAGTTTACTGAATAATAACCAAGAAAAACAAACAATAATATGCAAAACTTTTCTGTAATAAGCGATGAAAAGGGAAGAAAAGAAACAAAACAAAAACACACCAAAATTAAGTCAATCAAAGTCTGATTTTAAGGAAAAATCCATATTTTTTTTACATTTTATAGTGTGGAAATGACATTAGAAGGCTGTCAAAGTTCATGAACATGCAATTTGTTCCAACGGCGCAAGTGATATGGTGAAAAATGGTGCGAAAAAAGTGCTAAATGTGAACAAGCATATATACAGTGTTGTACAAATTGCTAGAACTGGTCACTGGTTCATGAACTTTGACAGCCATCTAATGTCATATAGTTAGGACCTTGTTTCCATTAAAAAAGCATTTTTTCTTTTCCCAATAACTTTGGCGCCAGTTGATGAATCTTCGTGAAATTTTCAAAACTAGTGGGGCACTCCGGTCAGCTCATATCTTGTAAGTTTCGGGGTGATTCGGCAAGCGGGGGCCGAGACAAAAGGGGGATCCCAAAACATGTTTTCTCCATGTTAACTCCCATGGGAAACTTTAGACACGGCTACAGCCCGAACTACTGAACGGAATTACACCAAATTTGGCAAAAAGGTAGCCCTTGTTTCAGAAAGAGCCCTTTTTAGGTCTCGGCAACGAGAACTATTGTCACCTAGTAAGCGCGCAAGGGAGTACAGAGCGGTGCACGAGCCGACCAGGGTCTGTGGACGCGCACACACAAAGGCAGGCAGGCAGGCACACACCAGACACACACAGACAGACACACGCACGCACACACACACACACACCCTCCCTCTCTGCCCACTCCCTCTCTGCCGCCCCCCTTCTACCCCCACTCACCGGGCTCTTTCCCTCTGCAGCGGGTCAGTCACGGCAGCAGGCAGACTCGGTGTCTTCTCCGGCGATCTTCAGCTGATGTGCACGCTCACGCTGCGTCTCCTGCGCGCCCACCACGCTGTTTCGCGCCCGTTGATACTCAGCTTGTGATTACTACTCCTTCTAACCCGGATTCTAAATTACTATTTATTGGTTCTCTAACTCCACTCTGTTGATTCGTAACAAACTGATATTCAGCTCATTTCACAGTCTCGCTTTTGCTTCTCATAAATACAATAAGATTATTTTAAGCAATGTCTACCCTTCTTTTGGTTCTGTGCCTATTATGCTTCGGACTATAGAGTTTTAGAAAGTGTGGTGGAAGATTCCATGATATCAGTGGTGTGCACAGTGCAGAGTGAGTGTGCAGAGTGCAGAGTAGTGAGTGCAGAGTAGTGAGTGCAGAGTAGTGAGTGCAGAGTAGTGAGTGCAGAGTGAGTGGGCAGAGAGTGTGTGCAGAGGAGTGAGTGCAGAGGAGTGAGTGCGCAGAGTAGTGAGTGCGCAGAGTAGTGAGTGCGCAGAGTAGTGAGTGCGCAGAGTAGTGAGTGCGCAGAGTAGTGAGTGCAGAGTAGTGAGTAGTGAGTGCAGAGTAGTGAGTAGTGAGTGCAGAGTAGTGAGTAGTGAGTGCAGAGTAGTGAGTGCAGAGTGCAGAGTAGTGAGTAGTGAGTGCAGAGTAGTGAGTGCAGAGTAGTGAGTGCAGAGTAGTGAGTGCAGAGTGCAGAGTAGTGAGTGCAGAGTAGTGAGTGCAGAGTAGTGAGTGCAGAGTAGTGAGTAGTGAGTGCAGAGTAGTGAGTGCAGAGTAGTGAGTAGTGAGTGCAGAGTAGTGTGAGTAGTGAGTGCAGAGTAGTGAGTGCAGAGTAGTGAGTAGTGAGTGCAGAGTAGTGAGTGCAGAGTAGTGAGTAGTGAGTGCAGAGTAGTGAGTGCAGAGTAGTGAGTAGTGAGTGCAGAGTAGTGAGTAGTGAGTGCAGAGTAGTGTGAGTAGTGAGTGCAGAGTAGTGAGTAGTGAGTGCAGAGTAGTGAGTGCAGAGTAGTGAGTAGTGAGTGCAGAGTACTGAGTGCAGAGTAGTGAGTGCAGGGTGCAGAGTGCAGAGTAGTGAGTGCAGAGTAGTGAGTGCAGAGTGCAGAGTAAATGTAAATGTAAATGTAGTTGAGCTTATATAGCGCACAGCTACCCGCAGTGGGTTTCCCGGCGCTTGCTTAGGGAACCCTTCCTGGTATTCCCCTGTGAGATAGCAGGGTATTCACAAGGTGAAAGTCAGGCATCCCGCCGCGAGGGGCCGTTGTGGAGATTAAGCAAGCTATTGCCCAGAGTCGCAGAGTGTGAACCCATGAGTCGAGGAGGCACCGGGGCGAGAATTATCGAGTCTGTGGAATTTTTAGCCCAAGACCCGCCGAGGCAGGGAGTGCAGAGTAGTGAGTAGTGAGTGCAGAGTAGTGAGTAGTGAGTGCAGAGTAGTGAGTAGTGACTGCAGAGTAGTGAGTGCAGAGTAGTGAGTAGTGAGTGCAGAGTAGTGAGTAGTGAGTCCAGATTAGTGAGTAGTGAGTGCAGAGTAGTGAATGCAGAGTAGTGAGTAGTGAGTGCAGAGTAGTGAGTGCAGAGTAGTGAGTGCAGAGTAGTGAGTACAGAGTAGTGAGTGCAGAGTGCAGAGTAGTGAGTGCAGAGTGCAGAGTAGTGAGTGCAGAGTAGTGAGTGCAGAGTAGTGAGTACAGAGTAGTGAGTGCAGAGTAGTGAGTGCAGAGTAGTGAGTGCGCAGAGTAGTGAGTGCAGAGTAGTGAGTAGTGAGTGCAGAGTAGTGAGTGCAGAGTAGTGAGTGCAGAGTAGTGAGTGCAGAGTAGTGAGTGCAGAGTAGTGAGTGCGCAGAGTAGTGAGTAGTGAGTAGTGAGTGCAGAGTAGTGAGTAGTGAGTGCAGAGTAGTGAGTAGTGAGTGCAGAGTAGTGAGTGCAGAGTAGTGAGTAGTGAGTGCAGAGTAGTGAGTGCAGAGTAGTGAGTGCAGAGTAGTGAGTGCAGAGTAGTGAGTAGTGAGTGCAGAGTAGTGAGTAGTGAGTGCAGAGTAGTGAGTGCAGAGTGCAGAGTAGTGAGTGCAGAGTAGTGAGTGCAGAGTAGTGAGTAGTGAGTGCAGAGTAGTGAGTGTAGAGTGCAGAGTAGTGAGTGTAGAGTGCAGAGTAGTGAGTGCAGAGTGCAGAGTGCAGAGTGCAGAGTAGTGAGTGCAGAGTGCAGAGTGCAGAGTAGTGAGTGCAGAGTGCAGAGTAGTGAGTGCAGAGTGCAGAGTGCAGAGTAGTGAGTGCAGAGTAGTGAGTGTGCAGAGTAGTGAGTGCAGAGTAGTGAGTGCAGAGTGCAGAGTAGTGAGTGCAGAGTAGTGAGTGCAGAGTAGTGAGTGCAGAGTAGTGAGTGCAGAGTAGTGAGTGCAGAGTAGTGAGTGCAGAGTAGTGAGTGCAGAGTAGTGAGTAGTGAGTAGTGAGTGCAGAGTAGTGAGTAGTGAGTGCAGAGTGCAGAGTAGTGAGTGCAGAGTGCAGAGTGCAGAGTAGTGAGTGCAGAGTGCAGAGTAGTGAGTGCAGAGTGCAGAGTAGTGAGTGCGCAGAGTAGCGAGTGCAGAGTAGTGAGTGCAGAGTAGTGAGTGCAGAGTAGTGAGTGCAGAGTAGTGAGTGCAGAGTAGTGAGTGCAGAGTAGTGAGTGCGCAGAGTAGTGAGTGCAGAGTAGTGAGTGCAGAGTAGTGAGTAGTGAGTAGTGAGTGCAGAGTAGTGAGTAGTGAGTGCAGAGTAGTGAGTGCAGAGTAGTGAGTAGTGAGTAGTGAGTGCAGAGTGCAGAGTAGTGAGTGCAGAGTGCAGAGTAGTGAGTGCAGAGTAGTGAGTAGTGAGTGCAGAGTAGTGAGTAGTGAGTGCAGAGTAGTGAGTGCAGAGTAGTGAGTGCAGAGTAGTGAGTGCGCAGAGTAGTGAGTGCAGAGTAGTGAGTAGTGAGTGCAGAGTAGTGAGTGCAGAGTAGTGAGTAGTGAGTGCAGAGTAGTGAGTGCAGAGTAGTGAGTAGTGAGTGCAGAGTAGTGAGTGCAGAGTAGTGAGTAGTGAGTGCAGAGTAGTGAGTGCAGAGTGCAGAGTAGTGAGTGCAGAGTGCAGAGTAGTGAGTGCAGAGTAGTGAGTGCAGAGTAGTGAGTGCGCAGAGTAGTGAGTGCAGAGTAGTGAGTAGTGAGTGCAGAGTGCAGAGTAGTGAGTGCAGAGTAGTGAGTAGTGAGTGCAGAGTAGTGAGTGCAGAGTAGTGAGTAGTGAGTAGTGAGTGCAGAGTGCAGAGTAGTGAGTGCAGAGTAGTGAGTGCAGAGTGCAGAGTAGTGAGTGCAGAGTAGTGAGTGCAGAGTAGTGAGTGCAGAGTAGTGAGTGCAGAGTAGTGAGTGCAGAGTAGTGAGTGCAGAGTGCAGAGTAGTGAGTGCAGAGTGCAGAGTAGTGAGTGCAGAGTGCAGAGTAGTGAGTGCAGAGTGCAGAGTAGTGAGTGCAGAGTAGTGAGTGCAGAGTAGTGAGTGCAGAGTAGTGAGTGCAGAGTAGTGAGTGCAGAGTAGTGAGTGCAGAGTGCAGTGCAGTGCAGGTATGTGCAGTGCAGTGCAGGTATGTGCAGTGCAGTGCAGGTGAGTGCAGGTGAGTGCAGTGCAGGTGAGTGCAGTGCAGGTGAGTGCAGTGCAGGTGAGTGCAGTGCAGGTGAGTGCAGTGCAGTGCAGGTGAGTGCAGTGCAGTGTAGGTGAGTGCAGTGCATGCAGTGCAGGTGAGTGCAGTGCAGGTGAGTGCATTGCAGTGCAGGTGAGTGCAGTGAAGGTGAGTGCAGTGCAGGTGAGTGCATTGCAGTGCAGGTGAGTGCAGTGAAGGTGAGTGCAGTGCAGTGCAGGTGAGTGCAGTGCAGGTGAGTGCAGTGCAGTGCAGTGCAGGTGAGTGCAGTGCAGTGCAGGTGAGTGCAGTGCAGTGCAGTGCAGGTGAGTGCAGTGCAGTGCAGGTGACTGCAGTGCAATGCAGGCGAGTGCAGTGCAGGCGAGTGCAGTGCGTGCAGTGCAGGCGAGTGCAGTGCAGTGCAGGCGAGTGCAGTGCAGTGCAGGTGAGTGCAGTGCAGGTGAGTGCAGTGCAGGTGAGTGCAGTGCAGTGCAGGTGAGTGCAGTGCAGGTGAGTGCAGTGCAGGTGAGTGCAGTGCAGTGCAGTGCAGTGCAGGTCAGTGCAGTGCAGGTGAGTGCAGTGCAGGTGAGTGCAGTGTAGTGCAGTGCAGGTCTGTGCAGTGCAGGTCAGTGCAGTGCAGTGCAGGTGAGTGCAGTGCAGTGCAGTGCAGGTGAGTGCAGTGCAGTGCAGGTGAGTGCAGTGCAGGTGAGTGCAGGTGAGTGCAGTGGAGTGCAGGTGAGTGCAGTGCAGTGCAGGTGAGTGCAGTGCAGTGCAGTGCAGGTGAGTGCAGTGCAGTGCAGGTGAGTGCAGTGCAGGTGAGTGCAGGTGAGTGCAGTGGAGTGCAGGTGAGTGCAGTGCAGTGCAGGTGAGTGCAGTGCAGGTGAGTGCAGTGCAGTGCAGGTGAGTGCAGTGCAGGTGAGTGCAGTGCAGTGCAGTGGAGTGCAGGTGAGTGCAGTGCAGGTGAGTGCAGTGGAGTGCATGCGAGTGCATTGGAGTGCAGGTGAGTGCAGTGCAGGTGAGTGCAGTGCAGGTGAGTGCAGTGTAGGTGAGTGCAGTGCAGGTGAGTGCAGTGCAGTGCAGGTGAGTGCAGTGCAGGTGAGTGCAGTGCAGTGCAGTGCAGGTGAGTGCAGTGCAGGCGAGTGCAGTGCAGGTGAGTGCAGTGGAGTGCAGTGGAGTGCAGGTGAGTGCAGTGCAGGAGAGCGCAGTGCAGGTGAGTGCAGTGCAGGTGAGTGCAGTGCAGTGCAGGTGAGTGCAGTGCAGGTGAGTGCAGTGCAGTGCAGGCGAGTGCAGTGCAGGTGAGGGCAGTGCAGTGCAGGTGAGTGCAGTGCAGGCGAGTGCAGTGCAGGTGAGTGCAGTGCAGGTGTGTGCAGTGCAGGTGTGTGCAGTGCAGTGCAGGTGAGTGAAGTGCAGGTGAGTGCAGTGCAGTGCAGGTGAGTGCAGTGCAGGTGAGTGTAGTGCAGGTGAGTGCAGTGCAGTGCAGGTGAGTGCAGTGCAGGCGAGTGCAGTGTGTGCAGTGCAGGCGAGTGCAGTGCAGTGCAGGTGAGTGCAGGTGAGTGCAGTGCAGGTGAGTGCAGTGCAGGTCAGTGCAGTGCAGTGCAGGTCAGTGCAGTGCAGTGCAGGTGAGTGCAGTGCAGTGCAGGTGAGTGCAGTGCAGGTGAGTGCAGTGCAGGTGAGTGCAGTGCAGTGCAGGTGAGTGCAGTGGAGTGCAGGTGAGTGCAGTGGAGTGCAGGTGAGTGCAGTGGAGTGCAGGTGAGTGCAGTGCAGTGCAGGTGAGTGCAGTGCAGTGCAGGTGAGTGCAGTGCAGTGCAGGTGAGTGCAGTGCAGTGCAGGTGAGTGCAGTGCAGTGCAGGTGAGTGCAGTGCAGGTGAGTGCAGTGCAGTGCAGTGGAGTGCAGGTGAGTGCAGTGCAGTGCAGTGGAGTGCATGCGAGTGCATTGGAGTGCAGGTGAGTGCAGTGCAGGTGAGTGCAGTGCAGGTGAGTGCAGTGCAGGTGAGTGCAGTGTAGGTGAGTGCAGTGCAGGTGAGTGCAGTGCAGTGCAGTGCAGGTGAGTGCAGTTTAGGCGAGTGCAGTGCAGGTGAATGCAGTGCAGTGCAGTGGAGTGCAGGTGAGTGCAGTGCAGGAGAGCGCAGTGCAGGTGAGTGCAGTGCAGGTGAGTACAGTGCAGTGCAGGTGAGTGCAGTGCAGGTGAGTGCAGTGCAGTACAGGTGAGTGCAGTGCAGGTGAGTGCAGTGCAGTGCAGGTGAGTGCAGTGCAGGTGAGTGCAGTGCAGGTGAGTGCAGTGCAGGTGTGTGCAGTGCAGGTGTGTGCAGTGCAGGTGTGTGCAGTGCAGTGCAGGTGAGTGCAGTGCAGGTGAGTGCAGTGCAGTGCAGGTGAGTGTAGTGCAGTGCAGGTGAGTGTAGTGCAGGTGAGTGCAGTGCAGTGCAGGTGAGTGCAGTGCAGGTGAGTGCAGTGCAGTGCAGTGCATGTGAGTGCAGTGAAGTGCAGGTGAGTGCAGTGCAGTGCAGGTGAGTGCAGTGCAGGTGAGTACAGTCAAGTCAAGTCAAGTCATATAATTTGTATAGCGCACTACATACCCAGAGGGTTTCAAGGCGCTTAGGAAGGGGAGAAGGATTAGTTGTCAAATATCCACGTTTTAAGTTGCTTTCTGAATGCTAGGTGGTTCTGGGTAAGGCGAAGGTAAGCGGGGAGTGAGTTCCATGTTTTAGCAGCCAGGTATGAAAAGGATCTGCCTCCCATGGTGGTCTTGTTGATGCGAGGTACAGTGGCGAGGGCTTGGCTGGAAGAACGTAGTTGGCGGGAGGGGATGTAGAAGGACAGTCGTGAGTTGAGGCATTCTGGACCGATGTTGTAGAGTGATTTGTGTGCGTGGGTAAGCAGTCGGAAAGTGATCCTCTTATTGACGGGTAACCAGTGGAGGTCTTTAAGGTGATCAGAGATGTGTTCGTTGCGTGGGATGTCTAATATGAGTCTGGCTGAGGCGTTTTGGATTCGTTGGAGTTTCTTCTGGAGTTTTGCGGTAGTACCTGCGTAGAGGGTGTTTCCGTAGTCCAGTCGGCTCGTGACCAGAGCGTGGGTGACTGTTTTCCTTGTGTCGGAGGGGATCCAGCGAAATGTTTTTCTGAGCATGCGAAGAATGTTGAAGCAGGAAGAGGATACGGCGCTGACTTGTCTGTTCATTGAGAGTGAAGAATCCAGGATGACGCCTAGGTTCCGTGCGTGGTCTGTCGGGATGGGTGCTTTTCCGAGGGCTTCCGGCCACCAGGAGTCATCCCATGCAGAGGGGGATGTACCTAAGATGAGGACTTCTGTTTTGTCTGAGTTCAGTTTCAGACGGCTTTGTTTCATCCATTCGGCAACTTCTTTCATTCCTTCGTGTAGGTTAGTTTTGGCGGTGCTGGGGTCATTGGTGAGAGAAAGGATCAGTTGAGTGTCATCCGCGTAAGAGATGATGTTGAGGTTGTGTTGGCGTGCGATGGCCGCGAGGGGGCTCATGTATACGTTGAAGAGGGTGGGGCTGAGTGAGGATCCTTGTGGTACGCCGCAGATGACTTCAGAGGCCTCGGACTTGAATGGTGGAAGGCGGACTCTCTGGGTTCTTCCGGTGAGGAACGAGGTGATCCATTCAAGTGCTTTTCCTTGGATTCCGATGTTATTGAGGCGTTGTAAAAGGGTTTTGTGGCAGACTGTGTCGAATGCTGCAGAGAGGTCAAGGAGGATGAGGGCGACTGTGTCTCCATTGTCCAGTAGAGTTCGAATGTCGTCTGTTGCTGCGATGAGGGCGGTCTCAGTGCTGTGTTTTGCTCGGAAGCCAGATTGTGAGGGGTCGAGGGATTTGTTGGCTTCGAGGAAGGCGGCGAGCTGGTTGTTGACAGCTTTCTCGATGACTTTGGCCGGGAATGGGAGAAGCGAGATGGGGCGGTAATTTTTGAGTTCGGTGGGGTCCGCTGTGGGTTTTTTCAGAAGGGCGGTGAGTTCAGCGTGTTTCCAGTCTTCCGGGAAGGTGGCGGAGTTGAATGAGCAGTTGATGACGTCTCGGAGGTGCGGTGCTATGACGGAATCTGCTTTGTTGAAGATGTGGTGAGGACATGGGTCTGTGGGGGATCCTGAGTGGATGGAATTCATCAGGCGGATGGTGTCCTCAGTGGAGATAGGGTTCCAGTCGTTAAGGGTGTTCACGGGGGGAGGATGATCAGCAGATGGTAGGGTGGGTTGGTTTCCGGGTTGGTTGTCAAAGCTGTTGTGTATGTCTGCAATCTTGTTGTGGAAAAATGAGGCTAGGGAGTCGCAGAGGGTTTGAGAGGGGGTGATGTCGTTGGAGTTGGCCGAGGGATTGGAAAATTCCTTGACGATGTTGAAAAGTTCCTTGCTGTTGTGAGCGTTGTTGTCAAGTCGATCCTTGAATGCTGTTTTCTTGGCTTTTCGGATTAGTTGGTGGTGAATGCGGGTGGCGTTTTTGAAGGCGTCCTTGGTGCTGGTGGTTGGGTCTTTTTTCCAGGCCTTTTCAAGGGAGCGGCAGGTTTTCTTGGACTTCTTGAGATCATCGTTGAACCATGAGGCCTTCTTGCTGCCAGGTTTGTTTTGACGTTTTTTCAGTGGTGCTAAGGTGTCAGCGGTGTTGGATAACCATAGGGTGAGGTTGGCGGCGGCTTCGTTAGCGTTAGAAGAGAGGGCTGGGGGGTTTTGAAGGAGCGATGCGGAGATTTGGTTCGTGGTGATTTTGTTCCAGTTTCTTTGCAGGGTAGGTTGGAGGTGGATGCTGGGATTTGGTTTGTTGTAGGTGAAGTGAACGCAGCTGTGGTCAGTCCAGAGGAGGTCAGTGGTGTGGCTGAAGGAGACATGGTTGCTGGATGTGAAGATGGGGTCGAGTGTGTGACCTGCGATGTGCAGTGCAGTGCAGTGCAGTGCAGGTGAGTGCAGTGCAGGTGAGTGCAGTGCAGGTGAGTGCAGTGCAGTGCAGGTGAGTGCAGTGCATGTGAGTGCAGTGCAGGTGAGTGCAGTGCAGTGCAGGCGAGTGCAGTGCAGGCGAGTGCAGTGCGTGCAGTGCAGGCGAGTGCAGTGCAGTGCAGGTGAGTGCAGTGCAGTGCAGGTGAGTGCAGTGCAGTGCAGGTGAGTGCAGTGCAGTGCAGGTGAGTGCAGTGCAGTGCAGTGCAGGTGAGTGCAGTGCAGTGCAGGTGAGTGCAGTGCAGGTGAGTGCAGTGCAGTGCAGGTGAGTGCAGTGCAGTGCAGGTGATTGCAGTGCAGGTGAGTGCAGTGCAGTGCAGTGCATGTGAGTGCAGTGCAGGTGAGTGCAGTGCAGTGCAGGTGAGTGCAGTGCAGGTGAGTGCAGTGCAGTGCAGGTGAGTGCAGTGCAGTGCAGGTGAGTGCAGTGCAGTGCAGGTGAGTGCAGTGCAGGTGAGTGCAGTGCAGGTGAGTGCAGTGCAGGTGAGTGCAGTGCAGTGCAGGTGAGTGCAGTGCAGGTGAGTGCAGTGCAGTGCAGGTGAGTGCAGTGCAGGTGAGTGCAGGTGAGTGCAGTGCAGGTGAGTGCAGGTGAGTGCAGTGCAGGTGAGTGCAGTGCAGGTGAGTGCAGTGCAGGTGAGTGCAGTGCAGGTGAGTGCAGGTGAGTGCAGTGCAGTGCAGGTGAGTGCAGTGCAGGTGAGTGCAGTGCAGGTGAGTGCAGTGCAGGTGAGTGTAGTGCAGTGCAGGTGAGTGTAGTGCAGGTGAGTGCAGTGCAGTGCAGGTGAGTGCAGTGCAGGTGAGTGCAGTTGAGTGCAGTGCAGTGCAGGTGAGTGCAGTTGAGTGCAGTGCAGGTGAGTGCAGTGCAGTGCTGGTGAGTGCAGTTGAGTGGAGTGCAGGTGAGTGCAGTGGAGTGCAGGTGAGTGCAGTGGAGTGCAGATGAGTGCAGTGCAGTGCAGGTGAGTGCAGTGCAGGTGAGTGCAGTGCAGGTGAGTGCAGTGCAGGTGAGTGCAGTGCAGGTGAGTGCAGTGCAGTGCAGGTGAGTGCAGTGCAGGTGAGTGCAGTGCAGGTGAGTGCAGTGCAGGTGAGTGCAGTGCAGTGCAGGTGAGTGTAGTGCAGGTGAGTGCAGTGCAGTGCAGGTGAGTGCAGTGCAGGTGAGTGCAGTTGAGTGCAGTGCAGTGCAGGTGAGTGCAGTTGAGTGCAGTGCAGGTGAGTGCAGTGCAGTGCTGGTGAGTGCAGTTGAGTGCAGTGCAGGTGAGTGCAGTTGAGTGCAGAGTGGTGTGTATTGACAATGTAAATGACAATGCCATTTATTTATGATTTAAAGAAAAAAAAAATTCATGAGCAATGCCAATAGCTCTACCTTTAATGATGCCGAGACCATTGCATTGTAAATGCTTGTTGTTAAATGGTGTAAGTTCGTTTGGTAGTTCCTGGGAAATTAAAAAAAAGAGGTCAAAAAATGCTTTTCCCATAAGAAACTTTAGACACGGTTACAGCTGGAACTGCTGAACGGAATGACACCAAATTTGGCAAAAAGGTAGTGCTTGCTTTTTTTATAATGGTGTAAATCCGTTCAGTAGTTGCTGAGAAAGTTTCGATATTTAGAGGCACGGAGGATCCGCACACCCTCCCGATCACGAGCTTTATTCCAATTGGCTGTCAACACTCCAAACCAGGAAGTGTTGGTAGCCATCTTTTGCCTCGGTAACCGAGGCACAAGAAAAGAGAAAAACAAAAGGTGAAAAATAACAAAAGGGGGCAGGGTGGAAACACCCTGACCCCCTAGGCCTGCTGGGTGCGCAAACCCGGCTGAATTTATTTTTTAAAACGAAGCTCGGGCTCCGCGCTTCATTGTATTGAACCCCCGGGTGGGCCAAGTCCCGGGGCAGTGGAAATAAAAGTGTGGGGAGGCCCAACACCCCCCACACTGCCCAGGGGACTGCTACCTCCCTGGGGCAAGATTATTGAGTTGCGGGGTGAACGCAGCCCCCCAAGCCCCGGGGACTGCCACCCCCGGGGCTTTCATTAATTATTTTGTGGGGGTACACAACCCCCAACTGCCCCGGGAACCACCATCCCCGGGGCTTTTTAGAAAAAAATAAGTACACCTTGTGGGGGGGTTTGAGCTCCCCCAGATGCCCCGGGGACCACCACCTCCCCGGGGCAATACTATTCAAATATGGGGGGCTGGTACAGACACCTGAGCCCAGGGGCCACCACCCCCGGGCTATGCATTGGTTGGGAGGGGGGCTGCGCTGCCCCCCTCCTGGAGCCAGTGATGGCCTTGGGGACCGTCACCCCGCAGGTCCGGTTCCTGCCGTGTCCTGGGGTGCTCACCACCGGGACACTGCTGTTTGCAATGACAGGGCGGGAGCCACATGGCTCCCCCCCTGTCATTGCAAACTGCTTTGCTTCATTGAAGCGAGAGCAGGGAAACCTGCTCTCGCTTCAATGAAGCAAAGCAGATTGCTTTTCCACATGTGGAGCTGCATGTTAGCAGATCCCCATGTGGAAAAGCAATGCCGGCTCCCGCAGGAGGCGGGGAGCCGGCGGGACCGTGAGGGTATTGGGGCTCCCCCAACGGTCCCCAAAGGAGAGGGCCAGCCCCGGGGGATGGGGTCCCCGGTTCTAGAAGTGGTCCGGGAGAGTCAGTTACCACCAGTACCGTCTGAAAAAATTGTGGGCACAGGATGATTTTGCAACAAGGCCTCTTTCTGCTTCTCTGTTGGTTCTTTCTGCACATGTCTTGCTTCTTCCTACACTTTTCATCGTCTTTGTGGACTTCTGTTGCTTCTTTCTGCATTTCTTTTGCTTCTTTGTGTGAGTTGTTTCTTCTTTCATCACATACCCTACCTCTGTAGGCATAGTTAGAAACTAGCATTTGAAAAACCTTTGAAATTCACTGAAAAAACCATACGTTTCAGGCACGTTATACTTAGAAATTAGCATTTAAAAAACCCTAGAAATTCCCTGAAAAAAACATAGATTTTAGGGAAAGTTATAGTTAGTTGGACATTTCACTCGTACAAAACCAGAGAAACTGGTAAGGAGTATCCCTTATGAGGAATGCCTCAGGGCCATGCCATGCGCAACTGTAGTAGTGGGCAAGACTTATAGGCGGAACTATCATGCCTCAGATCTCGCTTTTTGGCTAGAGGATATTCTGAGATATGTCTTGTTGAGGCCATCTGTAAGGCAAAACAGAAAATTAGAGAACAAATACTCTTTAATACAAAAAGCAAGAAAGAGAAAGCTGTACAAGATGGGAGCAACCAGTGTAGACTAATCACTACATACAACAATCAGCAAGGTGAGCTTAGAAAAATCATTTACAAGCACTGGCACATTATTCGTAATGATCCAATCTTGGGTAAACTTATCCAAAGGAGACCTCAGTTCACTTTTAGAAAGGCCCGATCCCTTCACCAAGCACTGGTTAGTAATATGCTACCCAGCAAGACTCGTAAGAAACCAACTGTATCATGGCTATGTAGAAAGTATGGTTTTATTAGATGCATGAAGTGCAAGGCTTGCATGTTTGTAAAAATCACTACTAGTTTTCCATTATGTTTTGCCCAAAATGCTCATCAACATATCAAGGGGCAGTTTTCATGCAAAACGGACTATGCTGTCTACGTGCTTCAATGCCCATGTGGGTTGAAGTACGTGGGCAGCACTATCCTCCCTGTCCACAAGAGGGTGCTGCAACATTTACGTGCCATTAAGAATGGGGATAAATCTTACCCTGTGGTGTGGCATTTTGAGCAGCACCGCACTAAAAATGCTGAAGGGCTATTTTATTTTGTAATCGATGCTGTCCCTCTGAGCATAAGGGGCGGTGACCGCGAAAAAAGATTACGAAATCTTGAATCCAGTTACATCACTAAACTTAACACCAAGACACCAGAAGGTCTCAATATGGAAAAAGACCTAGACACAGATGTATAGGTTCCTCCTGCATCTTTGTTGTTGTTTTTAACTTTCTGTATAAACACAAGCACTTTAAGGCAGATGGTTGAGTATGTAAGAAATGTACCGGTAAGGTGGAATATGTTTACATGCAGGCTTTTACGATAATTTTGATCCACATGAATTTGGACTAGCCCACTGGGGCATAATTGTGGGTATTGCAGTATCTTAGTCAATGCTGAATTATTCTACCTATTGCATTAATTAATGCCCACTTGGGCTCTAATTGTGAAATTTTCCATGTGCATAGAATTGAACTAGCAATGGTTTTCCGTGCTGTGTGAAATATATGCAAGTTGGAAATCAGACCACCAAGGACAGAACTCCAGACAAGCGTGGTGCATGCCCAGCTTATTAGCTAATGTTAATAATACGAGCGATGCAAATTAGCATTTAAGCTGTAAATTTACACTGCATTAATGCAGTAGGTTCAATGAATTCAGAAAATGATGATAGTAATTACCCACATTTTGCAATTCGGTAAGCATTGTATGCATGTGTTATCAAACTACCAGTCTGTCGTCTTTCTCTACTGTTGTAGTTTATCACGTGACAGGTTCACATTCACAGTTAAAAATGCGAAGAAAACTTTATTGACTTGCTAGTGAACAAGCCTGCAGGACAGGCGAAACGCGTCTAGCATTATCAGCTGGCATTAAAATTATTCTGCGCACAGACATGCGTCGACTCTCTGTTTTGAAAAGTGTGGTGAATATATATATATTACCTACTGGCGGTCGCCAGTAGGTATATATAGTTAGGATTTTTTCCCTATGGGATTTTTGAAAATTCTATGTCTAATAACTTTGGCGTTTGTGGACGGAATTGGTTGAAATTTTCAGGAAAATGGAACATTTTGTTTCTGGGCAGGCCCTGAAAATTTGGGGGGGGTTTGTCAAGGGGGGGCCGTAAAAAAAAGGGGGGTCCCAAAATGCGTTTTTCCCATGTTAATTTCCATAGGGCGGTTGGCCTCACTTTTAGCCCGAACGGCTGAATGGATTTGCACGAAACTTGGCAAAATTGTAGGGACTGTTAGCCCGATGTGCCTTTGCTAGGTCTCAATATATGTGCTCCAGTGGATTTTGAGAAATTAACGTTCAAAAAAAGATATATATCTGTAAGCGCGCTCTGGGCAGCGCTCCGGTTCGCGTACTTGACGCGTAACGGAACTTCGCGTAGCGAAGCTGATTGGCTCTCCGGTGTCTGTCAAGATTCTAAACAGTCCAGAGCGGCCGCCATCTTGTCTCTCGGTAGGATCGAGAGACAAGAGGAGGCCAAAACAAAGGGGGAAATGACCATAAGGGGGCATAGTAGATCCTCCCTGACCCCCTAGGTTTGATGTGGAGGCTTTAAAAAGGCCCCGCAGGGCAAAAAAAAAATTTTTTTTTTTGTTTTTTTGCGTGGGGAGCGCCCGGTCCGCGAACCGGGAAGCGTTCTGGGGAGCGTACTAAAAGGAAAAAAGAATGATAGACTTTTCTAATATTGTATGTAAATTGATTGTTTGTTTTGTTGATTATTTTTTAATTTCTTTATTTTTTAAGCAATTATTTATTATTGTGATTGTGTTTCAAAATTTAATAAAATGTCTAACATTTCACTGTCTGAAATGTCGTTATTTTCATTGAACATAGCTTGTAATGTTTGAGTGTGTAAAATGTCCTCATTTTCAAGGAGGACATCTACTGCTTGCACACATTGCAGTAGTTCTTGGTCCCAAGTTTCATCCATAAATTCTATATAATTTGGATCAATTATTTCTTGGTTGGTCTCTTGCAGGACAATTTCAAATGAAACTTTGTGTTCGCCCTCCATTTTGTCTGAAATTTGGATAAAAAATATATTAGTAGAGATAGGGCACTGTTGGGATTAATTTTAGATAGGCAGTTTTTAACAGTGAATTTATCTTTGGGCAGTGTATAGTATCAGAGTGGAAGTAGGAATATAAAAAAGTGTATGTGATTTAACGTAAGTAAATTCATAATTATACAAGAGAAACCTAACTCCATCCATAACTATAACAGAGAAGTCTATCTAAATCTATAACTACTACAGAGGGATAGTATATAACTATCAGAAAAAGTTTACCATATTAACTTATAGTGCACAATATACTTCAGTTTTTAAAATAACAACTTACCTTTACAAAGAAGTTGAAGTGATTAGTGAAAATCCAATTGAAATGTACACCAGGAAGTAGTAGTCAAAATGGCTGTGTTTCCTTCTCTTCCTTTATATATATTCAGGTACATAACCAATCAAATGTCAGGTAAAAAAAAATAGAAAATGAAAGTAACATTTTAATTGGTTGTGAATTCCAACACTTCAGATGTGTTTTGTGAAGTAATTTACCTCACGGTATTTAGAGAGGTCTACAGGCTAAATGGCTAAATGGAATTTCAACCAAATTTGTGAAAATGGTAGGGATTGGTATGTAGTATGAGCAAATCTATATTTGGTGAAAGTGTCTCAAGGGTTTCTTCTGTAAATTACTTTCCCACCTTTTTTAATGGAGCGCTTCCCGGGGAGCGCCCCGGTACGCGAACTGGCGAGCGCCCCGGTACGCGAACCTTAAGCGTTACGGGAGTCCACCATTTTGTGTTTCGGTCGAATTAAGATACAAGATGGAGGGCACATAATGTTCAGAATGGGTAGAAGGGGACACGGTAGACGTATTTTGACCCCCTAGGTTTTCTGAGGATGGCTGAGGAGGCCCATATGTGCGAAAAAAAACATTTTTTAAAAAAAATTTGCGCGGTTAGCTTCCGGTTCGCGTACCGGGTAGCGCTCCGGGGAGCGTACTTTGTTGAAAATTAGTAAAAAAAAGTTAGAGTAAAATAATAATTGTGAGTGATCAGATGTAGGGTAGCTCTGAGAAGAGCTTTTGGGTTTATGGTAGATTTAGGTACTTATAAGTAGGTACCAATGCAGAGTCTTAAATTCAAAATGAAAACTCTGTTGCCCTCATCTGAGAAGTGAACTCCATCTCCTCTGTAGATATCTTGCATGTAGTAACGCAAGTTATTGTTGTACATGGAGCCCATTCCATGGTCTCTCATGTAAGCTGAAACAGATTTGTTTACATGCTTCCTCGACTTCTCAATTTGTGGACAAAATTGGTTCGACCACCTCCATTTCTGTCTTTGGCATATATTTGAATATACCAAGGCAGTTTGAGGAAAAAGTGCCATCAATTGCTCAAAGGTGTCCTTTAAAAGCATTTCCAGACCTACCCCAGTCAAAGTGCCCAAATCATTTCCTCCACAGTGCACAATTAACAGGTCAGGTTTTGGCAAATGCATTAAGGTTTTCACCAATGGTATCAATTGGTGACATTTTAATCCTCTGTGGCCAAACCACTTAATTTCCACATCTTGTAAATTGAGGTTAGGTAAATTTCTGTTATCAGCATACCTCTGAGCCCAGTAGATGTAACTATGTCCAACAATCCAGACAGAAAACATGGTGAGAGAAGGTTCTGCTGCAGTCAGATGAAGTGTGGCAATGAAATGGCAGTTGAAAAAATAAGAGTTTAAAATGGAAAAAACTGTGGAGTTTCTGTGTTAATGAAGCAGTAACAGTGATTGGTGGATTTTGATTGCTGAAAACAGAAAGTTAGGGTGCATGGATGAGTTCTTTGAAAGATGTATTTTGAATGGTCCAAAAAAAATCATTAAATGAAAGATTGCACTGGATATGCAGGTGCACTGAGAGTTCAGAGTTCAATTGAAACATTGTTGTGTGAACTTGCAAACACCAGAGGTCTTTCAGGAGCTGGTTGCTATGCAAAAAAGGCAGACAGGGCAGAGGGGGGAAGGGTTTTGATTTGAAAAAAGTGAGGGAAGAGTTTTGATTGGGTGACATGAGAGATATGTGTGATGAATTACAGCATTTCTGTGCTTTCTATAGCTGCAGCCTCTGGAGTGCATACCTTTTGTTCTGCTGAAGACAAATTGGTGTATTTCTGAGACTGTTTTGAAACTCATAAAGTATTTGCTAAGGTGAGAAAAGATTTATTTTATTTAGATAGAGAATAGTGTGCTTTAAGGAGAAAATTATGAAGAAAGTTGTGTTTTTAAAATGTTGCTTTGTCTCAAGTGTTTTACAAATAGATTTTGTTTCTTTGAGAAATTGTAATTGGAGAAAATGTGAAGTATTACTACTGACAGGGTGTTTTTGTGCATAGGAGCTGTGCAGTGTTTTCAAATTATGACTTGAAAATCGTTTTTGTGGAAAAGGAATGCTTTTAAAATTTATGACAAGGAAATAATGGTGTCTGCTTCTTTATAAGGCATTTGAGTGTCTCTGATGTTATTTTTCCCATTTTAAATTAAAAGACCTTTATCTGTGGGGAAAGTTCCTTGTAAATATACTCCCACCTGTGCTTGGCAAATTTAGATTTTGATTCTTTGAGTTACATAGCCATGTTAAAAGTGACCCAAAAATATTGCAAAGGCAATCAAAAAACACTTTCATGTGTCTTAAGGACATTTTAAGTCATTTCCCCATGTGCAGTGTTTTCAAATTATGACTTGAAAATCGTTTTTGAGGAAAAGGAATGCTTTTAAAATTTATGACAAGGACATAATGGTGTCTGCTTCTTTATAAGGCATTTGAGTGTCTCTGATGTTATTTTTCCCATTTTAATTTAAGACCTTTCCCCGTGGTGCAAATTCCTTGTAAATATGCTCCCACCTGTGCTTGGCAAATTTAGATTTTGATTCTTTGAGTTACATAGCCATGTTAAAAATGACCCAAAATTGCTGCAAAGGCAATCAAAAAACGCTTTCATGTGTCTTAAGGACATTTTAAGTCATTTCCCCATGTGCAGTGTTTTCAAATTATGACTTGAAAATCGTTTTTGAGGAAAAGGAATGCTTTTAAAATTTATGACAAGGAAATAATGGTGTCTGCTTCTTTATAAGGCATTTGAGTGTCTCTGATGTTATTTTTCCCATTTTAAATTAAAAAACATTTATCTGTGGTGCACATTCCTTGTAAATATGCTCCCACCTGTGCTTGGCAAATTTAAATTTTGATTCTTTGAGTTACATAGCCATGTTAAAAGTGACCCAAAAATATTGCAAAGGCAATCAAAAAACGCTTTCATGTGTCTTAAGGACATTTTAAGTCATTTCCCCATGTGCAGTGTTTTCAAATTATGACTTGAAAATCGTTTTTGAGGAAAAGGAATGCTTTTAAAATTTATGACAAGGACATAATGGTGTCTGCTTCTTTATAAGGCATTTGAGTGTCTCTGATGTTATTTTTCCCATTTTAATTTAAGACCTTTCCCCGTGGTGCAAATTCCTTGTAAATATGCTCGCATCTGTGCTTGGCAAATTTAGATTTTGATTCTTTGAGTTACATAGCCATGTTAAAAATGACCCAAAATTGCTGCAAAGGCAAACAAAAAACGCTTTCATGTGTCTTAAGGACATTTTAAGTCATTTCCCCATGTGCAGTGTTTTCAAATTATGAATTGAAAATCGTTTTTGAGGAAAAGGAATGCTTTTAAAATTTATGACAAGGACATAATGGTGTGTGCTTCTTTATAAGGCATTTGAGTGTCTGTGATGTTATTTTTCCCATTTTAATTTAAGACCTTTCCCCGTGGTGCAAATTCCTTGTAAATATGCTCGCACCTGTGCTTGGCAAATTTAGATTTTGATTCTTTGAGTTACATAGCCATGTTAAAAGTGACCCAAAAATGCTGCAAAGGCAATCAAAAAACGTTTTCATGTGTCTTAAGGACATTTTAAGTCATTTCCCCATGTGCAGTGTTTTCAAATTATGACTTGAAAATCGTTTTTGTGGAAAAGGAATGCTTTTAAAATTTATGACAAGGAAATAATGGTGTCTGCTTCTTTATAAGGCATTTGAGTGTCTCTGATGTTATTTTTCCCATTTTAAATTAAAAGACCTTTATCTGTGGGGAAAGTTCCTTGTAAATATGCTCCCACCTGTGCTTGGCAAATTTAGATTTTGATTCTTTGAGTTACATAGCCATGTTAAAAGTGATCCAAAAATGCTGCAAAGGCTTTAAAAAATCGCTTTCATGTGTCTTAAGGACATTTTAAGTCATTTCCCCATGAATGTAGGTATACAATTGATTTATATGTTGTGTTTAAACACGTTTTTTGAAATCAATTACATTTCTGGATATGTACTGCTAGAGCTTCATAGGTTGTTTGGGGCATATTTATAAGGCATTTGAGTGTCTCTGATGTTATTTTTCCCATTTTATATTAAAAGACCTTTCCCCGTAATGCAAATTCCTTGTAAATATGCTCGCACCTGTGCTTGGCAAATTTAGATTTTGATTCTTTGAGTTACATAGCCATGTTAAAAGTGACCCAAAAACGCTGCAAAGGCTTTAAAAAAACACTTTCATCACCTGTGTTTCCTAAGTTTACGAATGACATTGTGCAGATGAAGTTTAGGTCTGTCCACGGACACAAAAGAGGTCTGGCCTTTGTTCAAGAGTGAAGTGGACATGACTTACTTCATTAGTAGGCCTTTACATGTATTATCTCGTCTGTATTCTTCAACAAGCGTAAATTTGATCTGCAACCCTGAGTAGGCCTCACCTTAAACAAACCTCTGGATAGGCCACACCTTATCATCATCCTGAATTAATCATTTAAAATGTTAGGGACAGATTTATGATAGGTGTGTGACTCTTTTGCGCCGCTGTGCGTCACTTTTGTGACGCAGCGGCGGTGCAAAAGATTTGCTATGTGGCGACATATTTAAAAATTGATGCATCTAGGCAGATGTGTCATGCTGTAAAGTCCTGTGCCACATGAAACCTGTGTCAGTTTTCATATAGGTGTTTTGTTGCAAGGTATGCATTAATTTGCAAGAAAGCCCTGTAAAACTAACACAGTGAAATTTAGAAGATTTCACTGAGTCAGCTTTATAGCATTGCTGAATCAAATCCTTACGCCTGTTTGAAACAGGCATAAGGAGTGATGCACCATGCAATGTGAGGCTTGCTCCTGTGCATTGCAGTAGACATGTTGCGCTTACGACGTGATTCCTGCAATGTGCTGCTTTTGCGGCACAGATGCGTGACGCATCTGTGCTGTTTTCACTCAATGGTGCTCCACATTGTAAATGCGGCACACCATGGGTGGCAGAGCAGCGGTGCACATTAACTGGTGCATCCCTGGGGGATGCGCCAGTTAACATAAATCTGCCCCTTTACATTTAAGTATGAGCAGGGGACACAGAGTTGGTGAGGCTTATCCAAGGTTGAGAAGAGATGAGTCCTGTTCACTGAAAACTTGGACATAGGCCTCACCTCCTCAGCATCGCTGGACATGGCTAAATAATAGCTGCAAAATGTTACTCTTGTTAAACAATTTTACTATTATAATCTCTGAGATTTGTCTCTTACTCTGCAACATCTCATTGTTGTTCTCTTTCTTTAAAGATAACGACAACATCAACCATGAGTGACAATCAGCAATCAGTTGATTATGACATTATCATTGAACTTGTAATTGAAACATCAGTGGAAGTAGATCCCTTGGATGATTTAAATTCTGAGGATGATGAGGATGCTGATTTGTCAGAATTGTATGACATAGGGTGGGAAGCTGACGTGCTTGAGCCTATGGAACTATAAACATTTATTTTTAAAATTTATAATAAATGAAAAGTAAAAATGTAAACCGTTTGATTTAAAATTAAAGACACCTTCAAAAACAGGTTATGTCTAGTGTCTTCAATAAAATATTAAAATATGCCGCTCTGCTGCCGCATTCAAAAATTGCATCTTACGCGGCCGGCCTCGATACGAGGTTGTAGGCTCATCGCTGTGTTTAAAAAATAAAACAGACTCGAATATAAAATTAGATCAGATTCACATATAAAAAACATAGGTAAAATGAAGAAGAATTCTATTTCTTTTCTGCTATTTGTGTATTATAAATTTGCTAAAGCACTAAAAAATGTTCTATGTAAAAATGTGAAGTAGTGTGTTAAGTTTTTGATGACTGTTATTGATTTACTGTTTGGTAACAGTGGTTAATAAAATTTTTTATTATATTTTACCACAGATTCAACTGCAGATCATTTCAAGATTTGAGCATGCCAACCAAAGAAAGACTTAGAAAGGCTGCAAAACGTCAAAGACAGCAGGTCCATGAAATAATGCAGCAGTCCTCTACCAAAAAAACTTGTCAAGTCACCAAGAAAGCACCGGGTAAGACCATAAAAACATTCATAAGAAATATTTGTAGTAAAAAAAGTATTACTACAGAAAATGTTTCAGTCCAGAAAAAGAGAAGCAATTTAAATGGAAAGGAAAGGCCAATGAAAAATGTTACTGCTAGAGCAAGAGATAACTCTGTGCATGATAGTAGAAGGAAACAACAGTTTAGGGACATTCGTAAACGAATGTTCCGCAACAGGATAATTGGCAATTTGTTAAAAAATATTAAGAAAGGTCAACAGAAAGTGGTTTTTTATAAGAGAAAAAAAAAAGTTGAGAAAGTTATTGATCAGGCATTTGAAATTAAACGTAAGTTATTTATTTTGATAATCAATAGAATTAGGAAGCTAAACAAGGCAATTCATGATTTCAAAAGAAATAGTAGATGGAAGAGAATAGTTAATCGTAGTAATTTCTGTGAAGTTTTTTCCGGAGAATGGATGCATAGTTCAAGTTGTGAGGCATTTTTAAATGAGGAGAGTTATTTCCAGGATAATGATTTGGTGCATGCAGTTGACACCAGTGGTCGAGCTTATGAAGTGAAAGATGGTTGTCCAGTTGAAAAAGAAAAACTTGTGACAACAGAGACAGAAGAGGTGTTAGGTAATGAGGTTTTAGGAAGACGTTCTAAGGGTCCTGTGTACACCTGGAAGTGTAGTAGTATTTGCAGTGTGCGACAGGATTCCATCAATTTGCTTTGTGATTTTGTACGTTCATTTAATAAGAAAAGTTTGAAGCAGAAAATGAAGTTGTTGCAAGAAATAGATCCTTGCAGAGTGAGAGAAGTGACAGGTTTGCATGGACATTCACTGGCTTGTCTTTCCAGGAGAGTATGCCAGAGTGTTTTTCATCATTTCAGGATGCTAGCAGTGCATCATAATAAAGTGAGGAAATTAGTTAGAATGTTGTATTATGCTAAGAGTCCAGCAATTATGCTTAAACAATTATGCGCTGCTCTTTTGCATGGTTCTGAAATAGATGTGAAGAATATTTGTGAAGAAATTGAGTATTGTTACTTTGGAAGTAAAGAGGAGAATGTTGAAATTGACCCAGAAGAAGAGGGTAATGTGGAAGATATTGTACAGGTTTCCAGTACAGATAATTTTCAGAGGGAAATTGCGACGTTTCAGGTGAAATCAAGTGAGAGGCCTAATTTCACTTGTGTGTGTTGTCGACGCACTTATTATAAGAATCAGACTAAGTTAGTGGATTTATATGCAAAAAGTGAAAGGGAAAATAATAGTGAATGGAAGGATTTCACAACATACTTGATGGTAGAAAATTGTTTTGATTTGGGATCAGATCAACGTGTGTGTACTTATTGTTGTACCAAATTAAATCAAAACCAGATGCCTGCTAGAGCAGTTCATAATAATCTGGAATTGGTTGAGATTCCTTCTGAATTGAAGGATTTAAATACTTATGAATCTATTTTGATTCAAAGTATCCATCCCTTTCAGGCTATTGTAAGAATGGAGCCAAAGACAGGGAAATTGCCTCCATCAGATTTACAGAGAGGATTAAAGGGAAGAGTTGTTTATTTGCCTCTAGATTTGAAGAAAAACATTAACACAATTGGAGTAGAAAAAGTGGAATAGGAACCTCTGGTTATCTTAGTTAATGGGGTTCCGACAAAGAATAAGAAAATATGGCAAGATTTAGTGGATGTTAGGAAAGTCAAAAAGGCAACATTGTATTTGAAAAAAAATAATAAGTACTATAAGAATGTATATGTTGCAGAAGAGGAAGTAAGTGCGGAAGAGGATAGCGATTTGTGTGCTGGTCAAATTGAGAAAGTAGAACCCTCTACTAGTGAAGAAATATATTAACATTATAGTGTTCATCCTTTGCATTCCAAGGAAGTCATGGGGAATGCTATTGAGTTGTTTCAAATGAAACAAGCCAAAGGGAGTCCCATTAGTGTTTGGGAGGAAAGTTTGGAAGCTCGGTGTTTCCCACAGCTTTTTCCAACAGGTCAGGGAGGAAGATATGATGAGCGACCTCATCAAATTCCTGCTTCTGAATACCGGACTTTGCGATTGTATGCAGGAGATGCTAGGTTTCGACAATGTATTCCCTATTTGTTTCATCTCCTGTTTGAAAGCGATCTGTCTGGACTGTCATATGCAGTGAACCACATCTTGAAAAGTGGTATACACATGCAAAACATCTCGGCAAGTGACTTTATGGATAAAGTCAATGTCCAAGACAGTATTTTGGATTGTCACCTGATTAATCTCATGGCGTGTCAGCGTGGTACTAATGAGTACTGGTACCGTCGTCATGGTGATTTAAAATGTATGCTGAGGAACTTAGGAACTCCCACATGGTTCCTCACTCTGAGCTGTGCCGAGTAGGGCTGGGAAGACTTACTTGAATTTCTACGAGAGGCAAATGGAAACATTGAAAACATCGAATTCAAGACACCCGGAGAACTGTGCTCTTTGGATCCAGTCAATGTATGCAGGTACTTCAATCATAGATTTGAAGCTATGATGTCTTTCATCATGAATAAGAAGAATCCACCTCTTGGAGAGGTGTTGGATTTCTTCTGGAGAAAGGAGTACTAAGCAAGAGGTGCTCCTCATATACATATGCTACTGTGGATCAAGGATGCACCTAAATTTGGAACAGATCCAGAAGACTCAGTGATGAGTTTCATACAACAGTATTCTACGTGTGCTGTTCCAAATGCAAAGGAGAAGAAAAGCCTAAGAGAAAAAGTTCTACGTTTCCAAAGCCATCGTTGTGGAAAGTACTGTCGTCGTAAATTCCGAAACAAGGACAAGTTCTACACCAAATGTCGTTTCGGCTTTCCACGACCGGTGATTTCTAAAGGAAGAGTAAACAGTTTGATGTCTTCGCTGCGACATAATGTGATGAAGAAATCACCGAAAAACACATACAATTTGAAGAGGAACGAAGAGTCCAAGTACATCAACGACTACCACCCAGTGATTTTGTCCATGTGGAATGCTAACATGGATATACAGTTTGTGGCTGATAACTGTATGGCTGTGGCTCAGTATGTAACATCTTACATCACCAAAAAAGAAAAGACAGAATTGAAGGATATGTGGGAGGACATTTCCCATGAAAAGAGCCTCAGTAAGAAGTTGTACAGTTTCAGTCTGAAGATGTTGTCGCATCGAGAAATCGGAGCTTACGAATGTTCTGACCGGTTGTCTTCAGCAAGTCTCTATGCCAAATCTAGGAGTATCGTTTGGGCGAGTCTTGGTCTTGCTGCAACGCGTAATCGAGTTCTGAAACCTGTGCGGGAAATTGAGTATTTGGCGGAAAAGGAGCCAAACAGTACCGACATTTTGAAGACCAACATGTTGGATACATATTATCCAAATCGAAGCAGTCACCTCGAGAATGTTTGTCTGTATGAGGTTCTACAAAATTACATATTCAAGAGGAACATCAAAGAAGATACTGAGAAAGGAGTGTATGCTGTAATTGGAAGTGAGGGATGTCTGGTCAAGCAAAGAAAATGCCACTTGGTAAACCATCGAAAATTGAGTGGCGAATCTCCTGAAAAAAAGGAGTTTTTCTATTTAGCACTTTTGCAACTTTTCAAGCCTTGGCGTGCAGAAGAGGAACTGCTTGGAGATTTCCTCTGTTACGAAGACTCTTTCACTGCCGCCAAGGAGACCATAGAATGTCCTGCTTTTCCCAAATATGTAGAAATGTTGAATGCGGAAATCGAGCAGGAAGCAACGATTGCAGCCGAGATTGCCAGAGACAGTTCTCAGGACAGTCAGAGTTCTGTTTCATTGAGTCAGGATCCACTAGGAGGACCTGTTATCGAAAATGAAGCTGCCACTGCCATGAATGAAGTGGAAAGAGCCATGGCACATGCTCAGGAGGATGCGGTTAACTTAGAAGACTTGGAAAGACAACTCAACGTTGAGCAGAAGAAAATATATGACGAAGTTACCAAGCAAATAGATCATGGATTAAGTCATGAGAAGAAAGAGTGCTCATGTACGTCGTTGAAGCCTGTCCGACTGTACGTGAGTGGAGAAGCGGGAACTGGAAAAAGTTTCCTCATTAAAGCAATTGCATCTTATCTGCAGAAATGGACTGAATCACCGCTGTCTTGTGTTGTTACCGCTCCAACTGGGCTGGCAGCACATAACATTAAAGGGATTACTTTACATCGTTTACTGATGCTGCCAGTGGAGCATGACAACAAATTACAATATCACAAGCTATCTGGAGATGCTTGTTGTGAAGTTTCAAGAATCTTGAGGAAAATGAAACTTCTTATCATTGACGAAGTAAGCATGGTTTCCAATGTCATGCTTGCCTTTGTGCATTTGAGAATGCAAGAAGTTCTCACAACAGAGTATGATGTGTTATTTGGTGGCAAAGCAACAATAGATTGCACACAGTTCCCCTGAAGATGGGTGATGGCGTAGTGCGGTGTGCTGTCTTCCTCTCTCCCTCGTGTGCGAGGCGTTAGCGTGCCTCAGTACAGCAGGGAAGGGTATCCCTTGTCGGAACTAGGGATGCCTCACACAACAGACTGGTTTAACGGCTGTTGTCATGTCACCAGTTAGTCGTATCGTAACATCATCGGCTCCCTGCTCCAGCGTCAAGCCGGCGCTGCAATGCCTGACGGGTAGCACTAGGTGCTACACTCTTGTGGAGATCTTTTGTTCCTATGCCGATAGGTGTAAGGGTGTGAGGGCCCTAGTGAGTGAAGTAGTGAGCGTGGGTGAGGTGGATTAAAACAGGTTGGTATGATCCACGGCTTTGGCTTTAATCATGTAGTACACCACCTGAAATAAAAATGTGTGAGGGGCAATGGGACTACAGTAGCTACGAGGAGTCAGTCCCGTTCAACCCTCAGCTGTGAATAGGTCGACATGTTTCATGCCTGTCTTGGCAATTCTTCAGGACCAAACAAAAACAGAAGGTGCTCATAAACTTAGTGATTTAACAGGAGGCCCCGCATAAGGCTGAGGCATCAGAAGTATACAACCTGTGTGGTTGTCGAATCCAGCCAAAGAGGGGTTCCTGCATCAACGGGATACCCTGTGGGGAGAGAAGTAGACTTCAGCTGGTGAATCAGGCCCCCCAGTAAGCATATCAGGGGGGTATGTGTTACTTCCCTACCGTGAAGCAATGGATGGTGAAGTAAGGAGCAGGGGAAGACACAGTCAGGTAACTACGCATCAAAGGGATAGTGGGGGTCACTTAAAAACATTGCTGGGTGGAGGGTTTCCAGCAGACACGAAGTGTCTTCGACAAACAAATTGGTGTTTGAAGGAATAAGAATAAACATAATAATAATAAATACAGAAGTGACAGGATCTAACGCCAGCCGGCGTGTCACTGGCAAACACATTATTGTTTTCGGAGATCTTCTGCAGCTGACACCAGTGAAAGGACAACCTGTGTTCAAAATGCTCACGCATGAAGATACCAGGAAGTGCCTAGGGAGCATTGGCAACGTCAATATATGGTTAAACTTCAATTATGCTGAACTGCATGAAAATATGCGTCAGGCGAAGGATGAAGTTTACAAGAATATTCTACAAGATGTTAGAATTGGAAAAGTGACCGAGCATGGTAAAGAAGCTTTACATGCACGATTACTGTCAAATTTATATCTAGAACAAGATGTTGTGCCTGAGAATATTTTTCAGAAAATTACTGAGAAAAAATCTGGAATATGTTTGATGCCAACTCTTGCAGAATGTGCCATCATCAACAACAAAATGTTGCATTTAGAAAACCAAGAGATTGTGAAACTGGAAGCTATTGACAGAGTAGAGCATATGGGATCAACAATTATTTTGTCTGAGAATTTGAAAACAAAATTGGATTCATTAGAGAAGACTATATCTAAAACTGCAGGTTTTGAAAAGACTCTGAATGTGTGCTTAAACTGCCGTATAATTTTAAGAAGGAATTTACATGTTGAAAGAGGTCTGGTAAATGGATCAATGGGTAATGTTGTTGATTTTGTGAAATACAGAAATAGAGATGGAATTGAATTTTTAAAAATTAAATTTGATGGCATTGAGGAAGTACAGCTAATTGGTCGTTGTTCTGCTAGATTTTTGCTTGTAAAAGACTTATATGTTCGCCGTAAGCAGTTTCCTGTTTGCTTGGCATATGCGGTGACAACCCATAAATCGCAAGGTTTAAGTGTAGACAGTGCATTGGTGAATATTGGCAGTTCTGTGTTCAAGGAGGGTATGGCATATGTGGCATTGTCACGAGTTAGAACTTTATCGGGATTGTACTTGATTGAGTGTGATGTCACAAACATTTGTGCAGATCTAGATTGTGTTAAGGAATACAATAGGTTAAGAAGAGAGTATGCGCCACATTTGCCTCAATATCCTTTGTTTAAGAAACGTGTGGTAGGCCGGAAACGAAGAAATGTGACCAATACTAGGGAGGTTGTAGCAAAAAGACGAAAAGTTGATGAACCTGAAATTATAAGCAGAAACAAAAAGGATTCTGTTGAAGATGTTGTTGGTTTTCAATTTGAAAACAGTTCTGGTGTCAACTGCTATGCTAATGTAGTGGTTAATGTTTTGTTTTCTCTAGAAAATGTAAAAGAAGAGATTGTGGTCAATTCTGATCAAAGATTTTGCAGTTCGTTAAATTCTGTGTTAGAGAAATGTAGCACTGATAGAACAAAAATAGAAAGTGTGTCTGAAATTCGAAATCTGTTAGACAGATGTTCAGGTCAAACACAATTCTCTCAAAATATTCAGCAAGATTGTCAGGAGTTTTTAATGTATATGCTTGATGTATTGCATGCTGAAGGTGTAGACGTAGATCACCTGTTTGGGCTTTCTTATCAATGGCAGCATGACTGCGAGAACTGTAGGGTATCAAGTACTACTAGTGTAGACTCAGAAAGATTTATATATTTAACTTTGCCAGACAGTAAATCAGTCTCTTTTAATAAGCTAGTAAAAGCAGCTGATCACAACATGGAGTGTAGCCAATGTAAATCTGAAATGATGTCTACATTATTTATACGAACATATGGCCAGTATGTCATTTTAATGTTCCAACGATGTAGGCCTGATGGAACAAAATTGACAACGTTAATTAAAAATTTTGTGGCTTCATAGTTGTCAATATCAGGAAGGACTTTTGTAACTGCAGCATTTATATATCATGACGGTCCTTCAATAACATCAGGACATTACACAGCTTATTTAAAGTCTAGAAATGGCTGGTCATTCTGCAACGATTCTGTTTTAATTTTCAAAAAAAAATTGCCGTATGACCTTAAAAATTCTTACCTGGTGTTTTTAAAACCAAAATTTTAGGGAAAGAATCTCGGGATGTGCTCTGAGGAATTTCAAGAAGTTCTAATGGCTCCTACACGATTTGGCCTTGAGGATAAGTGTAGTACAGAGACATAACTTCTTACCATAACACTTGACGTCATGGAAAAATAATTGCACTTTGAATGAGTTCAGAAAAACTGTTTCTTTTTATAAGGTAATTGAAGCAGCCAATCAAAACATGGAGTAGAGGGAATGTAAGTCTGCAATGCTGTCTACTGTTTGATATTGCTTTGTGATTAAAAGTGATATAGAGAATTAAATAATTGTAGTAGTCATAGAGGTAGTGTAAGTCTGCTTCATAGTAAGCAGTATCAGTGTCATAGGAAATGTAGAACATGAGTGAGCAAGAAGGGTAAGATATTACTAGTCCAGGATTGTGAAAATGATCTTCAACATTTTAATTCTGAAAGTTGCGGAAATACAAAATGACGGGATTGGCTTACAAGAATTTCAAGAGTTATAAATGGCTCTTACATGATTTGGCCTTGTGGAAACGTGTGGTAGAGAGCGAGAAGTCATTTATTGTATGTAACATATTTTTCAAAACGATGGAGGTTTTCTTTCAGAAATTGGCGGGCTGAAAGTAATAATAGCACAACAGAGTGTAAGCTGTTCATAGGACATCCTTCGACGTCATGGAAAGTAAGTTAATTTTAAGGAGTTCTGAATTCTGATTTGTTATGTTGTATGGGTTTTTTAAACACAATCATTTTGATTGTGTTTTTTTTTCCCCGCTGTTATATGATGAATACCTTCAAGTCACTGTTTTTAGGGAAATTTGATACATTCTGAGAACAGCAAAAATAAACCATTTAACATGTATAATTAATTCTGTACTGTTTGCATTTATGATGTACATTTAGAACTGTGTAGGAGGCATGGAGAAGGAGAGGCTTCTGTAAGTGTCAAAGTTGTTGCATACAGTGCTCACATTCTACGTAGTCTTTCATATGATAGACTACATTTCCACAATGAGATACCTAAGCAAAGGAAACACAGGTGATATGATTGTGGAATGAGCAAAAAAAATTGCACGTTTTCCTATTATATTACCTGTGTTTCCTAACATTACACATCACATTGTGTAGATGAGGTTTAGGCCTGTTCCAGGAGACAGAGGAGGTCTGACATTTGTTCAAGAGTGCAGTGGGCATGACTCACTTCGTTGGTAGGCCTGCACATGTATTATCTCCTCTGTATTCTTCAACAAACCTAAATTTCATCTGCAACCCTGAGTAGGACTTACCTGAAACAAATCTGTGGATAGGTTACACCTTATCGGCATCTTGAAACAATCATTTAAAATGTTAGGGTCAGATTTATGATGGCCGTGCGCCTCTTTTGCGCCGCTGTGGGTCACTTTTGTGTAAAAGATGCACCATGTTGCAAGATAGGTTTCAGTTCATCTCCAGCAAGATACCATCAGTTTAAAATGTATATAATTAGCACTGTGTAGGGGGCATGCAGAAGCTGAAGCTTTTGTAAGTGTCAAAGTTGTTGCATGCAGTGCTGCACTTCTGGGTACTGTTTCATATGCTGGACTACATCTGCACAATGAGATACCTATTCAGAAAAGGGGGTGGTGATGAACTGAGTGTCTGAATTAAGCAGACCACTCTTACCCAGTCCAAAGATCAGGGCTTGATCCATCACCGTTATTTAGCTCACTGCCCCATCCCAGCTCAGAAGCGTGGAAGGGTATACTCAGATGTGAGTCCCTTGCTCATTGCACCATCAGGATTCAAGCAAGCCGGGCCGACGACGCCTGAAATGGCAGAAACCGGTCCCCGGAAGCTTGTTTCCTTCCCAGTACAAGAATTGGCTTGGTAGTTTGGTTTGCCCTGTTCCCATCATGCACTGGGACAGGAACAGACTAATTTGCATATAGCCAAGTTCTGAGCTGGGATGGTGCAGTGAGCTAAAAAACGGTGATGGATCAAGCCCTGATCTTTGGACTGGGTAAGAGTGGTCTGCTTAATTCAGGCACTCTGTTCATCACCACCCCCTTTTCTGAATCATTGAGATACCTAAGCAAAGGAAACACAAGTGATGTGATTGTGAAATGAGCAAAAGAAATTGCACATTTTTCAATTACATCACCTGTGTTTCCTAAGTTTACGAATGACATTGTGCAGATGAAGTTTAGGTCTGTCCACGGACACAGAAGAGGTCTGGCCTTTGTTCAAGAGTGAAGTGGACATGACTTACTTCATTGGTAGGCTTTCACATGTATTATGTCCTTTGTATTCTTCAACAAGCGTAAATTTGATCTGCAACCCTGAGTAGGCCTCACCTTAAACAAACCTCTGGAGAGGCCACACCTTATCGTCATCCTGAATTAATCATTTAAAATGTTAGGGACAGATTTATGATAGGTGTATGCCTCTTTTGCGCCACTGTGCGTCACTTTTGTGACGCATTGGCGGTGGAAAAGATTTGCTATGAGGCGACAAAATTACAAATTGATGCATCTAGGCAGATGTGTCATGCTGTAAAAAATCCGTGCCACATGAAACCAATGCAGCAGTGATGCAAAAGATGCAGCATGTTGCAAGACAGGCCTCACTTAATCTCCAACAAGATAAGAAGCTGAGTCTTCTGTAAATGTCAAAATTGTTGTATACACTGCTCAACTTTTGTGTACTCTTTGATATGCTAGACTCCATCTGCACTATGAGATACCTAAGCAAAGGAAACACAGGTGATGTGATTGTGAAATGAGGAAAATAAACTCCACATTTTTCAATTACATCACCTGTGTTTCCTAAGTTTACGAATGACATTGTGCAGATGAACTTTAGGTCTGTCCACGGACACAGAAGAGGTCTGGCGTTTGTTCAAGAGTGAAGTGGACATGATTTACTTCATTGGTAGACCTTCACATGTATTATGTCCTCTGTTCTCTTCAACAACTCGAAATTTCATTTGGAACCCTGAGTAGGCCTCACCTCAAACAAACCTCTGGATAGGATACATCTTATTGGCATCTTGAAACAATCATTTAAAATGTTAGTGTCTTGCGACACTTTTGTGAGACAACAGCAGTGCAAAAAATGCACCATGTTCTAAGATAGGCCTCACTTCATCTGCATCAAGATACTGTTAGTTTAAAATGTATATCTTTAGGACTGTGTAGGGGGCCTGGAGAAGCAGAAGCTTCTGTAAGTGTCAAAGTTGTTGAAAAACTGTTTCTCCTTCAATCTTTTCCCTTGTCTTTTCTAATTTTTAAATACATGTTTTAATATTTTTCAAATGTTTGTTCTCTCTTTCACAGATTGAAAGTATAAAAATAAAAAGTGAGTAATTTAACGACAATTATAAGGTAAATGTTTTGTAGTCTTTTCGTTACATTTCTATCACATTCACCTACTATTAGTTCCACAGCTTCATTTCTTTAACCCTCAGTTTCCTGCCTTTGCTACTTCCCTCATTCCTTTCTCTATTACCTACTTACTCTACTCCTTCCACTCCTTTTCTCAGTCCCTCTCTTCTCATAGTTCCTCACTCTTGTTCACTCACTCCGTCTCTATTACTCTTAGTGTCTTTGACTGATCACTCTTTCACTACTTGTTCATTGTGCTTTTTCTGTGTAGTTGAAGCACACTAAGGGGCATATTATGAACACAGCCAATAAAATTATTGCTGTTTTTATCGGCAGAAAACTGCTGCAAAAGTGGTTTTAGTGGCAGTTTTCTGCCGCAAAAGCGGCTTAAGCGACACATTTCTGCCGATAAAAGCTGCAAAACTTTTATTGCCTATGTTGATAATATGGCCCTATGTTATTTACATTTCTTTGCTGTTTCAATTATTCTTTTTCTGTTACTTCTTCTTTTCTGCTTTCTGTTTTTTCTCTCTGTTATTCCACGTTTTAATCTTATTTTGAACATTCACTCATATTCTCTAAGAAACTCTTCTTTGTTATTGTTCTACTCTCTTTTTTTTCTTTCACTTCCTTATCTATTTTGTTTTTCACAATTATATCCTCTTCCCTCTTTTCTTCGGTAAATAAATCTATTAAACAGTATCTCTGGTTTAGACCCTATAGCTGTCTTTGTTTTAACATTACTCTCTGTTTACTTCCCTTATACTTACTCTTCTTTTTTTTTTTTTTTAAATTTTGGTTCGCTCCCGGTTCGCGTACCGGTGAGTGAACCAGGAAGCGAACCAAAAGAAATACAGCTTGCCAGAGTGCTAAACATTCTAGCAATTTTTTTTGAAAGGGGAGGTAGTTCTGAAAAGAACTTTTTTTTTAATGTTTTTGTTGTTTTATATATTTATTTTTTTTCTGAACATTTTTTGTTTTTTTGTATTTTTTGAACAGTTTTATGTTTTTTTGTTTTTTTTGGAGGGGAAACAACAAAAAACAGGCATTGGAAAGGGCTCAACAGGAGCAAAAAAAAATTTACTTTCTGGGGCGTTTAGAGCACTTGTGATTTTCAAATGCTCTGTTGATTAAGTTAATGCTCATATTGGCACATGGCAGTAATGTACCGCAATACAAACAGGTAATCTTCATATGGACAAAGTTGTCCTGAATGTTTGGCACGGTTTCCCGTGCCTCTGGTCCTGACAAAGATACCTGTGTTGATGTCGTGGCCACAGGAGTTGGTGGGTTGTCCTGCAGGTCACGCATCTCTGCCCGGCTGTAGTTTAGTGGATGCCACCTCAGCATTTGACGGTGCATGGTGTAGTTGCCGAAGCTATACTTTTTTAAGGTGCCTCTAGATAAGTCCTCTTTACATATGAGGCACGTCACATATCTAGCATTAACTTTTATCTGCCCTTCAGGGATTGAAAAAAACTGCCAAATAAAACTAGTTTTACGATGAGAAACCCGGGGCTCCTCTTCTAAAAACTGTGGTCCCTCTGTCTTCTCTTCCTCTTGTTCATCCTCTTCCTCCTCTGTGTTGCTGATGAACTGTGGAGGTGGTCCTCTCTTCCCATGAGGAGGTGGTGGTGGTGGTGGGGGTCCACCAGCTGAAGCTACCAATGAAGCCATTGCTCAAATATCAAAAAAGGTCTTCCTCTCACAAAGATGAAAGTCAGAGTGAGGAAAGAAGGAGGGGTTTTCATCATTTGGGAAAAACAATAGTTCTAAACCAATGAAAAGTGTTATTTTTAGGTCACCTGACCTAGCCTTACATCATTAGGAAACCAAAAGTGAAATGAACCAATGAAAAGTTTTATTAACAAGTCACATGACCTGTTACGCTTAAGTTACGCGCTGCGGAACGCGCCCCGGATCGCTTCTGGGTCGCTGCGCTTCGCGCCTCGGTTCGCGCTCCGGAGCACTTCTGGGTGCGCTAACGCGGCGCGTCATAAGATGCATTACGCGGCAACGCGATACGTCGCGCTTTCGCGACGCGTCCCGGATCGCTTCCGGGGAGCTGCGCTTCGCGTCTCAGTTCGCGTACCGGAGCACTTCCGGGTGCGCTAACGCGGCGCGTCATAAGACGCATTATGCGACAACGTGATACGTCGCGCTTCCGCGACGCGTCACGATGTTGATTTCTAACGCGGCAGTTGCGCAAACGGAACGTTTACTGGGTCGCGGCATCAAATTGAGCTAACGGGAAGCTTCCCGGTTCGCAAACCGGGAGCGAACAAAAAAAAATATTTAAATTTTTTTTATTAATAAACATATAAAATATATTTTTGGATTTAAAGAAGAATACATTTTACAGCTACAGATATTAGCTTTTAAAAAACCAATGTCATTTGAGATGTCATCAGTGATGTCATCAGTGATGTCACTGACCATGTCATGAATGATGTAATATGTGACATCATCAGCAGTGGATTGCGGGTGCGCGATATATAGTTAGTGCAACTAACTATATATGGAATTTCAATGGTTTTGTGTGAGTAAAATAAGGTTTTTTAAATGCTAATTCCTAACTATATATGGTCTATAACCTATGGTTTTTTCAGTGAATATATATATATATATATATATTTAAGCTCCTAGATATATATATATAAATAACAATTAAAATCTGGCTCCTACAAGATGGGCTGGATGAAGCCATGTGGGCCCTTGGGCACCCCCAGTGGCCCCAACTAAAATTAAAGATGTGAGTGTCCCAGGTGGGCATCGTAACGCCTCAAAAAAACATTTAAAACATTTAAAATGAGCTTCAGGAGCTGCTTATTAATTATTCGCTGTTCCCGCAAGATGTGCCCCATAATGCCCAAGGTCGTTTTGTAGGATGTAGAATTGTGATACCCCTAGAAGAGGCAGAGGTGCCACCAAACATATTTTTCAATGTTGTGGGGGACTGCAGGGAGTGCAGAAGCATGGTAGGGGTGCTAGTTATAGTTACTTTAGGGCTTGAGTTACAGTTATTTGAAAGAACTATAACTGGTGCATTCACTGGTGTTTTGATTTTAAGACATTAATTTGCCACTGAAATTCTCACCTTACTATAACATTACTTTAACCTTTATTGTTTTTCACTGAGCACATGTATATCTACCCAAAGTTCTCTACTTCTTTGTTGCATAATTTATGCATCACTCTCTGCTTGAAAGGGTTTTGTTTTGAGTTATACTTGGTGCTCCCTTGTGTCTGGACAAAGCTATACCTCTCTGAGGAGCTCTAATGAGAGTGAAACCCGTGCCTAGGGTTGTTTTTATTCATTTCAGGTTGGCTTGGATGGATTTTACCAATACAAAGCTGTAATACAGTGCCGGTTGCCAATAGGTAGTTATAATTAGGACCATGTTGTCATAGGAAAAGTGTATTTTGCCATGCCTATATCTATGTGTCCTTTGCTGAATCTTCATGAAATTTTCCCCAAAAGTGTGTTGGTGGGTCTTTTTGTGCGTGGAAAGTTTTGGTTGTGATCCATCAAGCGGGGGCTGAGAAAAACAGGGGGTAAAAAAGTGTGTTTCCCATGCTAATTACCATAGATATTTTAGACACAACTAAATTCTGAACCGCTAAACGGAATTACACCAAATTTGACAGAAAGGTAGCGCTTATTTGGTGTAAATGCGTTCAGCAGTTTTTGAGATATTAAAGCAAAGAGGAATGTCTGTATCTGGACAGTAGGTGTTCAGAAATGCCCCAATTGGCCAATTTAAAGGAGACTAGTGAATCCTGATTGGTTGGTGAATGCCTGAACAATATGCTTTGGCAGCCCTTACAAGATTCAGGGACTTGGTACCTGTGCCCTGAAAATGAATTTTAACAAAAATATGTAATTGGGCAAGGTGAGCACAGCCAGACCCCAAAGGTTATAATAAATGGGGGTCCCAAATTCCCTCCCCTTTATCGTTTGGCCACAACATGGACTCTGAGGCATAGTTCCCTATTGAAATGCAATGTAGTAAATGATGTGGGTTATTGTGGTTAGGAAGGTGATGATAGAGGTAGAGTGGGTTCACTGGTTGCGGTTTGGGTGGACTGTCTAGGAGAGAATTTGTTTTGGAAGCATACTCTCCAGGAACAAAATACCATGATTAGACTGTCCTTAAACATTCTGCATATTTTATGGGTGCTGTATATTGTAGTACACATGCAATGTGTGTAATACGTGAAGTATTAAAACTCTTCTGCATTTTACCAGCAGCTTCAAGGAGGCATTATTTGTGTTCAAAGACAATTTTGGCTTTCGTAGTATGTTAGGGTTTACGCCAAAAACGATGCATGCTTTCACTAATCTGTCCAAGTTACACCCAAGTAACTCCCCCACTACCCCTTACTGCAAGTGGTAGTCCTTGCGCTGGAAAGTAAATACCTTTGTAATAGTTGGCACTGCTGGGTGTAACTTTGCCCTGGCCCATACCTTTAGCAAATCTGGCCCTAAGGTTCTGTTAAGCATGATGTGCTTTCAAATTGGAAGATGAAGCTGTTTGTAATGGGCAATGTTATTGTGGCAAGACTTTCAATAATCCAATTTAAGTTACAGGGGGGCCCTTTGAAGGTATAGGCCCTGAGCAATTGCCCTATTTTCCCATGTCTTAAAACGTCTCTGAGTCCCAAAATTCTATCTAATGCCAGTAGAAAATATATACCACTGCACCTAAAAATCAGCAAGGAAAATGAATCCGTCACAAAAGTGACTAACACTTGAATTTTTTTTTTTAGAGTATCTCAAAAACCTCATCGTTTGAAGATTGAATAGGGCAAGCATATTATCTATTTAGATATCTGAAAAATTGGTCATTTTTCTAGATTTTTTAAATTATTTGCAATTTGCAGATAAAAATTAAATGCTTGCTCTGCTGCACTTGTAACAACCTTTTCTAAAATAAATCACAGTGAAACGTCACTGCGTGTGACTACAGGCTTTCACAGGCGACCAAACCCTGCTAAATAATATGAGACCCCTATTTTCGAACACTCTTTTTTTTGCAATTCACACCTAACTTTGAAAGCTCATAAGATTTCAGACCCCCTCCCCCTTCCTGATCTGGGAACAGCTCCACTCTTGTCTGTCTGCACCCTGGTTTCCTCCCAGGCAATGCCCACAAGACGCGGAGGAAACTGTAGGACAGTACGGCTAATTAGTGCTGATAGCTCCAAGACAGTAAACACGGCGAGGGATCTTTGTGACCTGTGGCTCGGGACACTGAAAGCCTTGCTGTTCACATTCCAAGGTTAAATCCCCCACACAAAGGGGAAGCTATCTGCGGTGACTCAGCTAAGGCCTACAAAACCCTTTATGGCGACACCAAATGGGCCTGTGGCCTTTGATCTCCCTAGTGAAATATTTTTCTGAACAATGCACATTCTGGTTCGCAGTGTTGACCAAATAAAAGCGCGTTTTTTTGGGCTTGTCCTCATAGCTGACAGGGAGCAGGTATTTTTGGTGTTTTTCCTGCAAAGTGATCCCTGCGAGACAGGGTGACCTCACTGGTTTAGATAGTATTGGATGGTTAATAAACACGTCTTAACCACAGGTGCTGTTTGTTCTTTCGCCGCCTATCAAGGTAACTGCACTGGTGACCTCTTCTTAACAACACTCACCTTTGCAGAATATGTGTCGTGGACCTTGAGCCGTGAGAAACGCGATTGCGTCGATTCTTTTGTCTGTCTTTAGGCCTGATGCAGACACTATTCAATGGTAGGTGGGTTGCTTGTATAGTGCTTAGGGCACCTTAAGATTGTTTTGTACCTTAAGGGAGGGGGTGGGTGGAGAGCGAGATAATAATAATAACTTTTCTTTATATAATACATTTAAGAGCACGTTTCTAAACATTATTATTACTACCCAATTTAATGGCACTGAATGTACGTCCTGCGTCTGCTTTGTCCCGAGGAGGAGGGGAAAAATGCATAAAAAAGCAAGATTGGTAAAGTTCATCCTCTTTTAGATTTTTGCAATGCGATTTGTGTTTAAAAAGAAGACAAAATCTGCCGCATTGGTGGTCTAGAGAGAAGGACACTTTCTGTCTTAAGCACAGAAACCGCCATGAATCAGAAAACACATTCCAGGTACGTGTAACTTAGTTACAGAGATTTTGAGTCAGTAGTGATGTATCCCCATGACATAGGAGTTGAAAATATACATTGTCGCCATTAGTATGTTTGAATATATAATACATGGCGCAGACTCAGCTGCTCCCCTGTGTATGAGTGGGCCGCACTGTTAAAATTGGCCAATAATTCACACAAACAAATCTAAGTGTATCACACGGCACCCATAGGATCACTTCTTGACTCCTAAACATTAAACAGTATGAATGGTATGTGACACATCCGTGTGTTGCTCTCTATTGCGAAATAGATCAACAGTGGTGTGACCCATCACCTAGGTGCTGTGGAAACACCCTTAGAGATTAATTTGGTATGCTTACATAGACAGTGAGGCAACGTCTCAAAAGACTAGCACCATATGTGTAAGTCGCACTTCCAAACGCCCAATTATTCCATGTTCAGAAACGAATATTTTGAACATAAGAAGGGGTTGGCGATGGGATCATGCTTTGCCCCAAAAATAGCCAACTTGTATGTGGAGGAGTTTGAATCGAAGACAAATTACGACCATAGCAACCCATTCATAGATCACATTAGTTCTTGGAAATAATATGTAGATGACCTGTTTGCTATATGGCAGGGGACTAGCAAAGAACTTAAACAGTTCACCAAGTGACTCAAACCATGTAGGGTGGAAATGAACTACTTAGACCTACTTGTTAAACATAAGGAAGGGAAATTGTACAACACCAACAGATTGATGCCTCTTTGGCAAACTCTTATAAACAGACAGACCACTCATCTAATCATCTGGACCCATGGTATTCCGCAAGATACATGTGAAAGGAGTACAAATTATTTAGGTTTAAAAGTAAGTTTATTAAGGCTGAACAAGAAGTATAAACTGTTATCAACAACAATTGTCCCGTGGGGCGAGAAGTACTACAGAACTTTATAGGCAACTGAGGGATGAAAGACACTATAAAAACTTGTGTCCAACCCAAGAAAGAGAATTGAAGATGAGATTAAAGATAATACGTCTAGGGCACTCAATGAAGGTGCTAATAATGAAAAATAATTAGCTTTTTTAACGACACCTTTGCCCAGAGCTCCAGTTCTGTATACACTTCCCAAGACCCACAAAAATGTATGAAAACCTCCTGGTATACCAATTGTTTTGGGATGTGGATCAGTATTATAGCCGATTTGTAGATTCATTAACCATTAAGTCAAAAATGCAGTCACCAGAATCAAATCTTTCGGCAAGGACAGATTTCAGTGCATCAACGGCATAGAAGGTATGAACTACAATGAGAAAGAGGACATCCCAGTTACATATGATATAGAATTGCTTTACACCAACATGGCCCAGAATGAGGCTACTGATGTGATTGACAGAGTGATTAGGAAGGAAGTCAAAGATGAGTGTTTGATCACATGCCTCATGGATTTATCGGCCATTGCCCCAAAGAGAAATTACTTAATGTTCAAAAACAAATATTTTGAAAGTAAGAAGGGAGCGGCGATGGGATCACGTTTTGCCCCAAAAATAGCCAACCTGTATGTGGGGGAGCCTGAATCGAAGACAATTTACAACCAGAGCAACTCATTCATAGATCTTGGAAACGTTATATAGATGATATGTTTGCTATATGGCATGGGATTAACACAGAATGTATACAGTTTACCAAGAGACTCAATCAACAGATTCCAAATTTGAAATTCACCATGGAAATTCACCATTGGAAATTAATTTCTTAGGCCTACTGGTTAAACATAAGGAAGGAAAATTGTACAGCACACTGTACAGAAAACCCACAGACATGAAACTCCTTGATGAGATATAACAGCCATCACCCACATGCTTTAAGGGACAATTTACCATACAGGCAATTTTTGCAATTACGCTGGAGTTGCTATTTGAAAGAAGAATATTTCAGAAGGCCGAACAGTTGAAAGAAAGACTATTGGAGAAGGACTACCAAAAACAGATCAGTAGCAGAGCACTGAACAGAGCCTGGTTTTGCCCTTGAGAGAACCTATTCACTCCCTATTACAAAGAGGAGAAAGATAATATAATAGTAATGGTGAGTACTTTCTCCTCTGTCAGTAATGAGATCCAGAAGATATTCAAGAATTGATGGTCTCTGATTCAAGATGTGTGTACTGGTAAACCTTTTTTGCTTTTTCAAGAGAAACAAGAGTGTGAGAGATTATGTGGTGAGCATGCATAAGGATACCCACCCAAAAAGAGATGTCAGAACACTATGGGGGTCTACCTGACACAGCAGGTCATTAGAAATGCTGTAGGGTGCAGCTTGTCAGTTCACTGTGGGTACAAAGGGTTTAGCCACACAATCCAGAGTGTTTGCTCTGAAGTCTTTATCAAATTGCAATACAGATAATGTAGTGTATATTAATAAGTGTCCATGCAACACAATATATGTCGGACAGACATCACAAATACTGATGCAAAGAATTGGAGATCACCACAGCCGAATATGGTGCAAAGTTGAGGGAGCACCATTGGTTCATCATTTTATGGATGCAGGATGCACAGAAGATGACATGTCTTGGCAAGTTGTTGAAGTAGTGACACTGGACTCTTGAGGTGAAGACATATCCACCAGTTTGGAACTGAGAGAATGCAGGTGGATCGACTTATTAGACAGATTGGATTGAATGATCTATGTGAGCTATGTAGATTATCAGTACTTCAAACATTAATTGAGTTGTGGGAAAGAGCATAAGAATGGTTGGTATCTTAAGAGTGAACAACTATCCATTACCTGCTCCATGAACTGTAGACTTTTATCTATTTGTTTGCACATTGACGTGATTTATATGTTCACCAAGAACGATTGTAGGAATATGCATGCAGAGCCTTCATGAATGGTATGCACGTAGGCTGAGATTTCATACAGTCTTGTAACTGTCCAAGAAGATGCATAATAATTATGCACCTCAAATTCCTCCAGTACTAGAAATTGAGAGGACAGATGTAATTAGGCATATACCGTTTGATATCACCTGCCTATTCACAATTACTGTGTTACATCTTTAATATATTTTTCAGCTATTAGCTTACAGGTGAGCATGTAAATATTTGTCTGCAGTGATAGGAGAAGCTCCCTCTGGAGATAGTTTCATCCAATAGTAGTCTATGGATCCCACCAGTGGTCTTGTGTTGTGGCTCATCAGTACTATTTGTTCAGACTTCTGATTTGAGCTTGAATATTACACGTGGATAAGAGAGGTAAAAGGGCACCATGGACAGGAGAGGAAAAGAGGTAACAACTGTAAATGTTGGGCACATGGGGTGACAGTAAGAGGAATCAAGGCTTAACAGAGAAATAGGATTCTCTCTACCCTGAGAGATGTTAGGGTATGTTGAGAGAGCGTTGGGCAGGCGTGTGAATGCCACAACTCCACAATGTGTAATCCACAGTCTGACCTCTCATGAAGACTTTCCTTGATCCGAACATTTTCTTGAAGGCCAATAACTGAAGAGTAAGTTAGAGAGATGTGGATCTGGGATATCTACTACTCACGCATGTTGCTCAGACCACTGGGATGATGCCGGCATTAGGGTTTGAGATGACGTCCTTCTTAAGGTGCAGAATAATGCAACCTGCAACATTTCCCCAGAAGAATTTATTTATATCTTTGTGGGTCTTCTAACCAATTTGCCTATTAAAGATAGTCAAAAACATTTCCAAATGGATAATTGACTAGGAATGTCAGAGAGGAGTTGGCCCAGCCTCTTTCACGCAAGGATTTCCTGACTTTTGGCTGAATCAACCCCTTTTCTATTGGACTTTCAGGAGCAACACATTTTGGGTAAGTTTGATAAATTCATGTTGTATGTTGTTCAATGCTCACTGAGCATTTCAGAATTCTGGTTTGCATGAGAGATGGAGAGTTCTGGTATTTTCGACTATTCTGACATTTGGGGAACTGAAGGACAAGTGGGATGTCTTCTCTATTGCTGTTGCCCCACTAGGACTTCAAACTTAAATCAATCAATCGATCCAGGTTCTTATAAAGCAGACTACTCACCTATGGGGGTCTCAAGGTACTGAGTGGGTTGGGCGGGTGGACCTGCGAGTCAGTCAAAGAGCAACATCTTGAGGTCCTTCCTGAATTGAAGCAGTGACAGTGATTGCCTGAGGTGCAGAGGCAGAGAGCCCTGGGTGTTTGCAGTGATGAAGAAGAAGGATCTTCCTCCAGCCGTGGTCTTACGAATCTGTGGGATGGTGGCCAGGGCCAGTTGAGCAGAGCTGAGCTTTCCGGTGGGAGTGTAGACGGAGAGGCGGTGGCTGAGGTATGCCGGTCCAGCTTTGTGGAGGGCATTTCGGCGTTTGCAGAAAATACAAAATGCTGCTGCCAGTTTGATCTGTAAGATACCTTTCCGCCACTCGATCATCCCCCACCTGAGAAACCTCCACTGGTTACCATTGAATTAAAGGCACCTACCCTGGCATTTAGAGCATTCCGAGGACTAGGCCTAGCGTACCTGAGAGCTAGACTCCAGCACTACCATCACGACTGGACCCTGAGATCCAACCATCAGTGTCTCCTTGCCATTCTCCATTTTCGTAAGGCCAGGACTGGTGGCAGAGCCTCCGCGGTTAGAACCTCTAAACTTTGGAATGCCCTGACACTCTCCATTCGCTTATCAGAGACAGAACTTACTTTTTGGTGTGCCCTCAAAACCTTGTTCTTCACCAGCATCTAATCCATTGTGCCTGTCATCAGCCGACAGCCACAGCGCCGGGACACCCCCGTTGGGGATAGTTGTGCACTCTACAAACTCCCTAATAATAATAATAATTATTGTAAGCATGCGGAGCATGATGGTAATTATTTTGTTGAATGGTAGCCAATGAAGTTCTCTTAGTTGGCCGTTGATGTGCCTGCGGCATGGGATGTCCAGGATGAGTATGGCAAAGGCATTCTGGATGTTGCACACTTTCTTTTGAAGTTTCTGGGTGGTGCCAGCGTAGAGATCATTGCTGTGTTCGAGTTTGCTCCTGACAAGCACATGGGTGACCATTTTCCTGCTTGATGGAGATCCACTTGAAGATCCTAGAAAGCAGGCAGAGCATGTGGAAGTATGAGGACAAAAAACGGTATTGATTGGCAGTTCAATGAGTGTGAGGAGTCCAGGATGATTACGAGGTTCGTGCGTGGTCCGTGGGTGTGGGAGTGGTTCCAAGCACTCCGGGCCACCAGGTGCCATCCTAGGTGGAGGGGGTGGAGCCCAGGATGAGGACTTCGGTCTTGTATGAGTTAAGTTTGAGGCAGCTGTCCTTCATCCAGGTTGCACTGCCTTCATCCTGTTGTGGAAGTTGCTCTTGGTGGGTGTGGGCTAGTCTGTGAGGGAGAGAATCAGCTGGGTGTCATTGGTGTAGGACAAAATGTTGACTCTGTGGCTTCTGATGATGACTGCAAGCAGAGCCATGTAGATGATGAAGAGGATGGGCCTCAGGGAGAATAAAAAACAAGTGTTCGACAATTTTTACTGTTGACTCCTCATCTCCATTTCCGGTCGTAAGACTGGCAATGATGGGCTTCAAATTCCATGTGGTTAACACGTACGTATCTGAAAACTCTAAGTTTAACAAGATGTGGGTGCGCAGCTCACAAAGTCCAGACGTTCACAGTAGATGAAAAAGTCACTTCTTTATTTGAAATAAATTCACTTTTAAAAACATTCCATTTTAATCATCAGCCAACGCGTTTCGCTCCACATGGGGAGCTTCCTCAGGGCTGAAAGCAGAAACAATAACAAGAAAAACATGATTAACAAAAATAAAGACATCACAAGAAAGGCACGAAAAGATGAGACTACACTAAAAACATCACACAAGGTTATTGCAAATATGTGCACTCTCATTGCCAATGGCCTGGCTCCCAGTCCAGTTACATGCATAGTATTGTGTTAGTTTTCAGTATGATTCATTCCTGATGACTATGGTATGCTCTCTTTCAGCTTACATGATCTCTTATTAGCATATTTGATTCTCAGCACGTGTCGGATAGACGGTGACGGGTTATTTTTGGATTAACAAGCTCTTTCAATTGAGATAGAACAACGCTGTGACAGTTACATTGCCGATTGATAGTATTTTTGGTAAGAATTTCTTTTAAGATGATTCCAATTAGAGAATGGGTAGCCCTCCCCTTATTCTCTGGTTGTCTGGTTTCTTGCTTTTGTATTCTTCACTTTGCACTTATAGCTATTATGCCCTCTAGAGAACTGACAAGCTTGCTATGATTATATAAATTGAATTAGGTACTGTTGCAATGAGTGGACCTGGTAGGTCGCTCCCCCTCCGCACAGCTCCACCTGTGTGCCCCTGCCGCTGCTGAGGTCTCGCTCGTAAGTGTGCTTCTTCCGTCTTGGTGCCCCGTTGTTTTGCCTTCTGTGCCACTGTTTTCTCCCTCCTTGTGCCCTGTTTTTTGCCTTCTGTGCCACTGTTTTCCCCCTCCTTGTGCCCCGTTTTTTTGTCCATGCCTGGACCGCGTCCAGCGCCAGGAACTCTGGACCCCGCAAGCAACATGACACCCACCTCCGCTATGACTCCAGCACTCTCCACGCACTCAATGCCGGACGATCTCGCACCTGCTGCCTGGCCGTCCGGAAACGCACCCAAGGACCCTTCTCCTGCTGGAACGGCAGCTTCACCAGCATCCGGCCCGCCAACCCACCCAACATGGAAACAACTTCCTCAGATGTATCCTGCTCAACACCTACTCTGCCCGCAAACACGCCGTTGAACTCTGAGACCTACTCGACACCAACGCCCCAGACGTCGCCTTCCTGACTGAGACCTTGCTGACCCCCTTCTCGGCACCTGACATCGCCATAGTCAACCCCGAAGGCTACAAGTTCACCCGCAAGGACCGCACCAACGGAATAGGAGGAGGAATTGCCATCATCCACAGAAAGATTCTCAAAATCTCGACACACGCGGACGACACATTCAGCACCGCCGAACACCTGCACTTCCAGATCCACCCCAACACCACCCTCAGAGGCACCCTCATCTACAGACCCCCCAGGCCCGACCGCAGTTCTGCGACTCCATCACCGACCTAGTCAGCACACATGCCCTCGCCTCCACGGACTACATCCTCCTCGGGGACCTGAACTTCCACCTCGAGAACAACAACAACGCCAACTCCTCCAACCAGATCGACAACCTCGGCAACCTCGGACTCAGACAACTCGTCACAGCACCCACACACTGCGCCAGCCACATGCTTGACCCCATCTTCTCAGCAAGCACCCATGTCTTCTTCGACCGCACCACCGAACTCCACTGGACTGACCACCGCTGCATCCACTTTAGCTTCCGGAAACCCACCACACACCACCGCACCCAGCAGATGCCTCGCCGCAGCTGGGGCAAGATCACTGAGGACCAGCTAACGGCCGCCCTCGCCCAGAACCCACCCGCAGACCCAACCGACCCAGATGCCGCAGCCCGCAGCCTCAGACAATGGATCAACGACTGCGCCAACACCCTCGCCCCGCTAAATAAACCCTCAAACACCCACACCAGCAAGAGAGCCATCTGGTTCACCAAAGCCCTCCAGGCCTCCAAGCAAACCTGCCAAAAACTAGAAAAAAACTGGACCCACGAAAGAACACCAGAAAGCTACACAGCCCACAGGAACGCCACCCGCCGACACCACCACCTGTCAACCAGGAGCGGAGTCAGCACAAGGACGGAAAGCCTGTCCATGCGGCAAAGACCGCGCACCGCGACTCTGCACTCCTGCTGAAGCTGAAAAACCAAACCGATTAAGGTGAAAATTCAGCTTAAAAAAGCTAAATAGGACCCAACACTAGGTGTGTGAGTACCTTTTACATGTTGTTTGTTTGTTTACTGTCCTGACGAAAGCTCTCTAGACCCGGCTGGGCCAATAGAGCTGAAACATGTCGACACCTTCATATATTGATAGATATATGGTAATCCAGTAACTTGATTATACCTTATATATCGTTAACTTTTAATACAGTGTCAACCTATTTCCATTAAAAAAAAACCATTGGTGACACTCTGTTTTTAGTGTAACAAGAAATTTTCTTTTCCCCCTTTTTCCCTTATGATTTCTGGACACTTCTACCTGAACCAGAGGTAGCCTCGGGTGAGGCAGGCATACCGCACGTTATTTGACAACCCTATGACTATGCCAAGATCCCTGGCGGGGCAGAAAAAAGATATACCGCAACGATCTAGACCAGGCGTTCTATGAGGGTTGTCAATACTTAACCGACGGTTAAGTAGATACCAGTGTCCATTCCCTTTTGATACATTTAGTATTGAACCAGGGGAACCGAATGGACCATGAATCCTCTTCCCTCTTTTTTGATCTGAGACACCACCAACTCATCAGATCTGCCAAAAGGACCGCCTTCAAAGACCGCCTAGACAACAAAGCACACAACAGCAAAGGGCTCTTCAGTATCGTGAAGGAACTCTCCAACCCCAGCTCCAACACCAACGACATCCCACCGTCACAATACCTGTGCGACTCGCTGGTCACCTTCTTCCATCACAAGATCACAGACATCCACGACACCTTCGATGCCGTCACCACCCCGGCAACAGCCCACACCCCCGCTCCCACGACCACCACCCGCACCAACCGCCTGTGCGCCTGGACCAACATCAGCGACAACGACACCATCAAGATCATAAACACTGTCCAATCCGGTTCCCCGGAAGACCCCTGCCCACACCACATCTACAACAAAGCCAGCAGCACCATCGCACCCCACCTCCGGACAACCATCAACATCTACTTCGAGACAGCAACCTTCCTTGAGAGCTGGAAGCAAGCAGAGATCAACGCCTTACTAAAGAAACCCAAGTCGGACCCCATGGACCTCAAGAACATCCGACCCATCTCCCTGCTCCCGTCCCCGGCAAAGGTCATCGAAAAGGCCGTCAACAAACAACTGACCAGCTTCCTCGAAGAGAACAACATCCTAGACCCATCCCAGTCAGGGTTCCGCAGCAACCACAGCACCGAAACTGCCCTCATCGCCGCCACGATAACATTAGGAACATGCTCGACAACAGAGAAACCGCGGCCCTCATCCTCCTGAACCTGTCATCTGCTTTCAACACAGTCTGCCAGCCCCCACTAAGAGCATGCCTCCACGATGCCGGAATCCAAGAGAAGGCCCTGGACTGGACCACCTCCTTCCTCTCCGAGAGAACCCAGAGCATCCGCCTTCCCCCCTTCCGCTCCGAAGCCACCGAGATCATCTGCGGCGTACCCCAAGGCTCATCTCTCAGCCCAATGTTGTTCAACCTCTACATGGCACCACTCACCCACGTCGCCTGACAGCACGAACTAAACATCATCTCCTATGCCAACGACACCCAGCTGATCCTCTCGCTTACCAAGGATTCCCACACCGCCAAAACCAACCTCCACGAAGGAATGAAGGCCATCGCCGACTGGATGAGGAACAGCCGACTGAAGCTGAACTTGGACGAGACAGAGGTCCACATCCTCGGCTCCACCCCCTTGACCTGGGACGACTCCTGGTGGCCGACGGCACTAGGAGCACCCCCTACACCCACCAACCACGCACGAAACCTAGGGGTTATCCTCAACTCCACACTCTCCATGACAAAGCAGCTCTACGCCGTCTCCTCCTCCTGCTTCAACACCCTCTGCATGCTTCGCAGGATCTTCAAGTGAATCCCCACTGAAACTAGAAGGACCTCGTCAGCAGTAGACTGGACTACAGCAACGCACTCTACGCAGGAGCCCCGGCCAAACTCCTGAAACAACTCCAACGCATCCAGAACGGCTCCGCACGCCTGATTCTCGACATCCCCCGCCGCAGCCAAATCACACCCCACCTGAAAGACCTGCACTGGCTCCCCATCAACAAGAGGATAACCTTCAAGCTCCTCACCCACGCACACAAAGCACTCCATGACACCGGACCAGCGTACCTCAACAGACTACCCAGCCTCTACACCCCCGCCCGCCAGCTATGCTCCGCAGACCATGCCCTCTCCACCGTCCCCCGCATCCGAAGAGTGACCGCTGGCGGCAGATCAATCTCCCACCTCGCCGCCAAGACGTGGAACACACTCCCCATCCACCTACGGCAGACAAAAGACCTTCTAACCTTCAGGAGACTCCTCATGACCTGGCTCTTCGAATAGTAGCAGCACCCCCCCTAGCGCCTTGGGACCCTCACGGGTATGTAGTGTGCTTTACAAATGCTATGATTGATTGATTGATTGATTGATTGATATAATGGTGCTGCAGCCACTAAGTACCTTAAAACATGTTTGTAATTGAGTGTCGCTATGGTTGCAAACTTATGTTGTGTAATTGGTTTTAATGTATTACATTGTAGGGTATGGTTCTTGGTTTTTATCAAATGTCATTGTCGTCCGTGATTTTTGTTATGTTTGCATTTATCACCGTTTTCATTTGAGATATTGTTTGTTAATTGTGACTTTTGCATATTCGAAATAACCTTGTGAGATGTATTTTAGTGTTGTCTCTTCTTTTTGTGCCTTTCTTGTGATGTCTTTATTTTTGTTAATCATGTTTTTTCTTGTTATTGTTTCTGCTTTCAGCCCTGAGGAAGCTCCCTATGTGGAGCGAAACGTGTTGGCTGATGATTGAAATGGAATGTTTTTAAAAGTGAATTTATTTCAAATAAAGAAGTGACTTTTTCCTCTACTGTGAACGTCTGGACTTTGTGAGCTGCGCACCTCCATCTTGTTAAACTTATATTTTGATCTGGAGCACAGCAGCATCACTCAACGGCTGGCGTAGGGGTTGGTTGCACAGCTATCTATATATTTAGGAACTGGCACGAGATGCGGCACTGAGGGTCTGCTGTTGCTGTTAGCTGTTAGCTGCCTGGTATCTGAAAACTCTGTTTGTAGGTGAAGTTTTCTTAGGAACTGGCATAAGTAATTCAGTAGCCATCTACATTTTTTTAAATAAGTTTGGTGGTGCAACATCTGTGCCAAGAAGTGGTTTTTCGCAATAGCCGAGCCAATGTGTACTGTATGGATGTTTTTGAGGAGGCCACAGACCTTAGAAACAAGTTTCAAACAGCATCTGCAGCCAGTGAAACACACAAGCATTTCAGTTGTTTGTAAAGAAAGCTCAATCAGCTACAGAAAATGATGTGCAACATTAGCTGCCACTTTAAACAGTTGGGATACATTTATTGACCTACAATTGTAATACATCATACCACGCTGCTTGTTTTTTTTTTATGATTGCACTATATAGTAAGATTATCTTCTGTTTAGCTGATTACCTTGGACGAACAAATGCACACTTTGAAGATGCCGTTGGTATACTATAAAGAAAAAAATAACTAGGTGTAATGCACAATTGTTGGATATTCTTCAAGATTTCGAGGTTGAACATGGTTTTAGAGGTAAATGACATTGGCCTATTGTTTCAAACGGCTGTTTATGAGCATTTGTGACATATATTTTTTGTGTCAAGGCGGTTCAACAGGTGTGTTTTTTGCTTTTAGGTCTGCAATTTTTCTTTATATTTCTGTAAAATCCATTTTGATTCATTTCATCAGCATGCAATCCATGAATCCTCCTCGTTTTCTTCTGTCTCCTGATGAACCGCCTATGCACTGGATGGAATGGTACAGAGCTTTCAATGGCTATTTAAGTGCCATAGATGGTTTCAGATTAACGCTTGACAGCAAACCTGGGAGTATATTAGCAAAAACCTTGTTAAAATTATCACTGTTTTAGCGTCAGGAAACTGCTGCTAACACGGCGATATTAGGCTTGCTAATATGCGTTATTGAATTCCAATAGAAGCCCAGGTTAGATGTGAAGGACATCTAACCTGGGCTTCTATTGGAATTCTATAATGCATATTAGCTAGCCCATTATCGCCGTTTTAGCGGTAGTTTCCTGCCACTAAAATGGCGATAATTTTAACGAGGTTCTTGCTAATATGCCCCCTTGTCTTTTAGAGCACTCTTTAGGGCTGGAAGGTTAAGAGATTTTTGAACATCTGCCAGTTTTTGTTTCTGACGACGGTGATGATCAATTGGATGAGTATGAGAAAGCAGTAAAAGCACTTGAACATCTTTTCTCCAAACTGCCTAACCTTGTTGTCAGGAGACACAAATCGTTTGCTCATGAGCAACAAGCTGATGAATCTATAGACATGTATCATAATGTCACAGAGCAACTTATAAGGGACAAGTTAGTTACTATATGTTGCAATAAGAAAACCCAAGATAGGCGCTTGTTTTATAGAAACCTGCCTTTGGAAGAAGCCGTAGGAATTGCTAAAAGTATCCAGAGACTCTAAGGAATCTACAAAAGTTTTGGATCATCTTCATGAAGACTCAGAGTGTGTTGTTAAAAGTTTGAAAAATGTTTTGTTTAGTAAGAATAGCATCTTTAAATTTTTTTTTTTTTTAACTGTTTGCTTTAGATGTGCTTCGAAGGGGCACATTGCTTCTGACTACGAAAATTATTCTGATAGCCATCAGTGCCACAAGAGCCCTTCTGAAGCACACAATTTATATTTTATCTGTAGACAATGGCCTGTTGCTGGCCGTCAATCATAAAATGGCGGGCAGAGTCTCTCAGATTGAGTAGGAGGGGGCCACTCCAGCACCGACGACAACAAAGATTCAACACAAGCATTGGCATAGCCAATAGGTTTCGCTTTTGGGACCTTATAAGTATTTAGTTATGCAGCACAATATCCTTGGTGCAACAACATTAACTGTTGCATGATTAAACACTTTTAAGGCCCCAAAGACGAGACCTATTGGCTATGCCAATGCTTTTTTTAAAGAGGTCAAGCACTGCTATCAGGCTCTTGCTGTCACTTAGAGGTAGAGAGAGAGGTGTGTAGCGAGAGAGAGAGAGAGAGAAGTGTGTAGAGAGAGGTGTGTAGAGAGAGGTGGGTAGAGGGGGGTAGAGAGAGAGGGGTAGAGAGAGAGTGGTAGAGAGAGAGAGGTAGAGTGAGAGAGGTAGAGGGAGAGAGAGAGAGAGAGAGAGAGAGAGAGAGAGAGAGAGAGGGAGAGCGCTGCATAGGCGAGGCCTAAAAACGGGGTGAGAGGTCAGGAAGAGGGAAGTGTGAATCTTTCCGTTTTTTTTTCCAGAGGCACCATGTTGTCTCAAAACTGTCCCGTCTCTCTTTTCAACAGACAGAGACTTTCTCTTTTCTACTAGAGCTGCTGTTGGCTTCCTTTGCGATTCTGACAGTTAAATTAAGAACCTTTCCTTTTTCCTCCCAGGGATGCTGACCATCCCACTTATGATATTTGCTGCTTATTGGGACTTTAAAAATCCAGATTTCTATGTACTCTGTACCTGATCCATCATGGAATATATTTAGCATTTCTCTGTAATGTCTCTATTGAGATTTGCAATAAAACCCTTTAACTTTTTTTGATCTAGAACTCAGTACTGGAGTGGTCCCAGTCACTATTTTAATTACTTAAGATTATGGGCCTGATGTCAATGAGAGTGGTGACTTATCACGAGATCATGGGTGCAAGAGCTGAGCTGCCAAAGGTAAATATACGGATGACCCAAATATTGGGGTACAGTACATTATTAGGGTTCGGCTCCCTACAGTCACAAATATATTGAATAAAATTATAGCAGACTCTGCATTGCTGGGACTTGGTAACAATACATCTGCCACACAGCATTTTCGTTCTGCTGAAAAATGTTAATAAGACGTCCTTTCTGACTTTGTGCTCTTCTCTTTCAAACATGTATTTCATGAGCAGGCTCATCAGTAAGAGGCAGAACATCAAAAGGCAGACTACGAATAATGTGATCACAACACAAAGCATGCAGTATTCACAGGGGTTGCAAAATAATATAATGTACTGCTTTCCAACGCGCGTATAGGTTTTCAATGACGTTAAGCAATAAAGTTATAAATGTTGATTGGAAAGTATGAAGAACAATGAAAATCATTGCTAAGCAGCAAGGAAATGTTTCTTATTAAGAGTGGAGTATATTTTTTCTCAAAACATTTAAAATAGGACTATGAAAGAAGAAATTGCTTATCAACCAACATCTTTGAATGTAACTAAAATGTTATCAAATCGATGAAGAAACAGATTAGTTGTAGTAATTGGAAGTGCACCCATAATATAATAAGTTGACACGCATGATTTTCAGTGGAGTTCCAGGAATACAAGAAAATATATACAAAACTGAGCTTAGATACAAATAAGAACCCAAGTGTAGGCTACTAAATCTATTTTCTAGTTTGCAATTAGTTATGTGCTTTACTTGACCTCTGAGCACAAATATATTTGTAAATTTACATTTCCAATTGAAAAGTTTGACAGCTGCAAGGAAAAACATAACTTGATGAGCTACTCAGAAATGTAGCAAATGCAGGAACTTTGTATTGTATATGTTGTAAAAAAAAAAAAGATTTGTTGTTTGCTCGAAACATTTTTCCTGTTCCAAAGAAATACACGTCTAAGTCACAATAAAAAAAAATATTATCGAGGGGTCCGTCACAAGACAACGTCAGTGGTTTTAATTTGAACATGTCTGTCTGTACCATGCCAAGTGCAACTGTTTCGCAGTGCTTCAGGCCACAGTGCATTAAACTCTCACTAGTGGAATAAAATATGATAGGCAAGTACCAAGTTCGAAACCTAAGCCATCCTTTAGAAGTCAGTAAACGTAATACTATTCAAATGGGCAATAACACCTGCTATCAATAATGTTTAGAAATGGCTGAAGTGTAGTATGAAAAGCTTTAAGTCGATGTTGCCATTGCAATCGGGTACGTATACGTGTTTTCTTAATAAAAATGAAACAGCTTTAGCTAAAACAGTATTACACCACTGCTTGCAGACAACAGTGTTCACATGACGTTCCAAGCTTCACACAGGAACCCAGCAAATACAAATATTATGCATCTAGAAAAATCCAGACAATGCGGTGCAAGTGGGCCAGCAGTTCAAATATAGTGGTGGTTGTCTTTTGAAGGCGAGAATCGAAAACATTGTACTTTCCGCTGCTACGGCAGGCAGCAAGGCACACAAGCGGCTTTTTAGGCCAACTCAGCGAGGAAGAGGTGAATGCATAAACGTCAAGGGCCGAAGTGGGGAAGCACACATGTTCTTACGGAAAAATGATACAGACCTGTTTGAATTTAAGTGAGCCCGCCTTGGGGAAATCTACCCACCAGCAGCTATCCAGTTCACATGGCGCACCAGGATCTTCTGACTACTGACATCAACAGAGCATCTCTATGGCCTCATCGCCAATAAAAACAAGCATTGGCCGCTCGACGCGGGAAGCTTGTAGTAATGTAAAAAAAAAAAATACTATCAGCACGAAAAAGTGAAAGTGATCACACTGGAAGGGAGGCTGATGGTGGCTGCGCTCGTGCATGCTCGCGTGAACACAAGCGCTAGGCCACCAAAAGCCTGTGGCAGCACTTTGAAAACCCCAATACTAAATGTCTCGCAGAGCAGCGCATGCGCTGGCTCAGCGACACCTAAAAAGGACAGGAATAGGAGATGGCTGTATGAGTTGGAGCCCTCAAAATGCGCATAGAGGACCAGGAGAGACTGACTCACTATAATGTACTAAAACGAGGTACACTCTGCAGAGAGTCCAGTGGGTCCCAGATTGGTACGCAGAGGCAAAAGTAGTTAATGATAACGCTTTTATTGTGGTAGTGCAGGTGAGCAGTTAGACTTATCAGAGGGTAGTGCTAAGTATTTCTTGTACTCACAGAGGCAATAAATGAGACACACGCTCATGAAGGAATCCGAGACCATTTTGCAAAAATAACTCTGAGTTTATATAATTTTTTAGACCAAGAACTTTGTTCACAGGTAAGTACTTTTTTTAGTTTTGATTTTTCCAAGTTCGGAAAATAACTCACTATTGTGAGCAGTTACGCAGAATGATAGTCTACAGGAGTAAAATAAAAAATGTGTACAAAATTGTACAGAAGGTTCTAGGGGTTCACCTTTGAGGTTTAGGGTAGCAGCAGGCCAAGGTCCAATGTTCTACAAGCAGATTGTCGGGACCGACCCCTATTCGGCTGGGACCAGGGTGCTGAGGTCATTGGTATCTGGTGCGCTACGAAGAAGGGAGGTCACCTAAAGACAGGTTGCACAGGGGGACTTACAGGTAAGTCCGGGGGACCCAAATTAGAGATTGGGTCACAAGGGCCTCAGAACCATGGGAGTACAGCTAGTTAATCGGTACCCAGGCCGGGCGGGCTGGGTGCAGAGCAGATTGTTCAGCCGGGCTCTGTGCGTCAAAATGGTCTTTCATGGTCAGGCAGGTTGTAGGGACGATTCTGGGACAGCTGGTCCTCTCATGGAGCAGGCCTCAGGCATCTTGACGTTCCTCAATGGATGCTTGCTTCTTGGGCAGTTGTAGTCAGGATTGGACTCTTCATCTCGGTGTCGGTTGCATATGGTCTGATACCTCGGGTATTGCTATTGTACGGCCGGTAGGTCCTGATGTTCTCTCACTTGATTGGGGGACATATCTGACTCTCAGGAGCTGGTGTACTGCTTCTGGTTCATTTGCTGCGTCAGCGTCTCCAGGTAGTGAAAAGTCGGTCAGTCAGACTCTGCATGTTCGGTCTTGCAACTGCAGGAGAGCAGTTCCACTACTCCAAGGGAGTTCTCTTGTGATTGGCAAAGGGCTGGAGGTGCTCTGGGATTCTTTGAGGCCTCACAGCAGCAGGGTGAGTCAGCACACCAAGATGGTCAAGTCATTTGAGGCAGCAGGCAGGATTTGCGCTAGATTCTGTAGCAGGTACTCTGTTCTTGGGTCAGCAGCTCTTCTTTGTCTGTTGTCTACTTAGGTCTGTTGAATCTAAAGTTCAGGGTCCAGGGATGCCACCTAAATACTAAATGTAGGGGTGCTACAGAGGGAGACAGGTAGAATCCAATGTGACCACTTCCTTTGGGGAGTGGGCACAACCCTGACCCTAATTGGTTATTTCCCTCTCAAAGAAGATAGAGCAAACTGAGAAGTGGGGTTCACGTCGCCTGTCTCTCCTTAGGGGTGATGCTAGCTGAATGTTGGCCCACCTCCTAATCTAACTAGTTTTCCCACCTGCCGCCCATCAAATGTGGAGCAGGACAGGGGATAGCACCCTCCACTATCTGGAGATGCTTGGGTTGCCTTTCAAAGGCAGCATCACCTTTGAAGCTTTCAGTCTTGAAAGGCCATACCAGCTTGGGGGAGGTGCGAAGCACCTCCACCCAGAGCAGACTTTGTTCCTGGCCTCTGAGAGTGCAGGCTCACAGTCCATGAGGTCAAAAACATGGCTGGCTGTGGCAGGTGGGCTAAGACAAGTCAGAAATCACACCACTGTTTGGTAGGTTTTCCGGGGACCCTTCAAGGTGTTCAGTGTAGATTTATCATTAATTCCAACACTGGCATCAGTGTGGATTTATTAAGATGAGATGTTTGGTACCAAAGATCCCTGGGTACAGTGAAGCCATCATGGTGCTGGGGAACCCATAATGACGGGTGTCCAGTCCATGCACTCTATATGGCTTCCATGCGCACTTACAATATCCAAGAATGGACTTAGATATTGTAGGCTCATATCTGCTCAGGCATATATGATCACACATGTGGGAATGCAGCTTTATGGTAACAAGGCCTCCAGTAGGGGTGACTTACCTCTACCTTTTGTAGTGTCTGGGAGCATGGCACACAAAGGGATGTGTGCCAAGTGGACTCCAGTTTTCTCTGCACAAAGACATGCATCCTATACTAGCAATTTGCATGTTCTTGGTGAGGGGTCCAAATTTGTATTGCAGCCCTAGTGGACCCTCTCCAGTCACAATGCCCTGGGTACCAGTGGTACCATTTACTAAGGACTTATAGGGGTTGATGAAGTTGCGCCAATTTTGGTACAGTTTTGGAAAAGAGCTCTGGCACTAGGAACCTGGTTAGAAGGGACCCAGTGCACTTTCAGTCAAAATCACATCATGTTTCAGGCAAACAGCTTGGGCTAACCGTCTCAAAAGAGGCACTTTCCTACATACCCCATCACGGACCCTGGAGAGGGCAGTAAGCATGCAGGACTAGGTGATTCCCTTCAATGGGAACTGGTCAAAATCGAGTATTTAAGGGTCACATTTACTGCACAGAAGAGCGAGTTTTCATGGCAACATTGTGGAGGCCATGGCTACTCTGTAGCAATCTGTCAAATGTTGACAACACTCCCATTTTTGGTGCTGGGTAGAGTGGTCCTGTCAAAGATGGTGCTTTCCCTAGGCTGTTGTACTACTTTACTTCCCTTCTAAAACTGGTCCTAGGAAAATATCTTGAGATATTGATTTAGCACATTGCTCCTGTAGCTCAAATGGGGACCCCACAGGAAAAAAATATCGCTAGTGAAGCTATGACTTCCTACCTCAGAGGGGATGGATAACTCTCCCTGCCCCAAGTTTTGGCGGCACAATTACAGTGGGCAGTACGCTGGCAAGGCCTATGCTAAGGGACCCACTGGAAGGGGGGACTTTACTCCTCCCCAAGGGCTGATCTTGTGGGTATACTGCTGGTCCCCTGGGGTGTTCCCTGCACTCAGGATGAGAAGATCCTGATTACAACCTCTAATATGCATGGACTTGAGCTCTACAGTATATGTGCACCTGCATTCCATCTCCCTGAAAGCTCCTACTCACATCTCAATTAGCCCTGCCCAATGGGGTAACTAGATCAACGTCTGTGACTGGGTGGCACTGGGGATCGCCAAATTTGGGGATATGTATGTACATGGGATGGTTGCAGAATTTGCAGTCCTAATAGAGCATCATGAAATACCAATGGACCATTTCTTGATGTATGGAGCAGTTGCAGTGCGATGCACCAATGGTGGCGAACTGGAGCAGTCAGTGCTTGTCTGCAGTTGATCTGCAGGATTAATCGGCACAGGAATACAAAGTTGTTACTATACCAGGCGCACCTAGATCGGTCAAAAAGTGACCGACAGCCGCTACAAGAGTGTTGGGCACTAGATGTAGGCCCCCCTATCAACAAAACTGATTGAAATAAGATACCTGCACATGCACCAAAAGTATCACGTAATGAGCGTTTTAAGATGATACAGTATTATTTCTTTCATAGGCTGTACTTCATGCTGAAGGTCGTGAATTTGATGTTCCTGGGAGCACAGGTGGGTTGCCCCAGATTTGGGGGGATAACACTGGGTTTATCACATGGTCTGGCTATGCCCCAACCTGACTGTGAATTGGGACTTGGTGGCGGAAGTTATTAAGGTAGCAACTCACAGGTCTTTGGCCAGGACCCCGGGTGCCTGCCTGTTGACAAGGCTCCCTAGATCATAAGGCAATACAACCACATCTTAGTTTGCAGATCTGTGGCTGATCCTAGCTAGACGCCAATTGGAAATGAACAAGAAGTCCCTGGAGGACCCCAGGGTGAGATGCTGGTTGAGAGAACTCAACAAGTGGGGCAATTGTGAGGGTGTCGCAGCAGGAGATCAACATGGGAATCAGAACCACGGATTGGTTAGCCACCTGGAACCAGATAACACAGGACATACCACAGATAGATGATGGAGGGCAAATAGTACTCACTGAGGGGAATGAGGACTGCCTAAGCAGGCACAATGCGAGAGAGGACCCATTGGTCATAGAGACCCAGGTGACGTCCAGATATGAATCCCCACGAACACATCCCTATGCGTTGGTACGCAACTGCAACATGGTAGCGCTGAACAACTGTACACAAGCGTCCTGTTACGCACTATAATATATGGGTCATATATTCTCTCTCTGGCACAGTTTGGGAGCTTACAGAAATGTATATTCACTGTGACCTTGTCTATCTGACCGAGACACTGAAGAACAGGTGGATGGATTGGGACAAGGGTGTCACGGACCAGTATAACATGCATTGCTGCTGCAAGATATCAATGAACAATGTTTTTTTTTTTTAAATGTGCTTTTGTTATTGCTTTTTTATTGTTTGCTCAGCTAGGATGCATTTTGTGGCAGTATAATATAAACCAACTACTCCACCATATAGTACGAAAAGAAGTTCTTGTGAATGGTATCTCATGCTATCAGTTAGAAATATTGACAAAGGAACAAATAGTTCCCATTGTATGGGAATCATAGTTTATGCATGGTCAATAAAAAAAGTGTACTATATTGTTTAATAGAAAGTTATAGTCCTTTACCAGGACTGCAACTTTCGGTGTTACAAAACAGCAGACATATGCCCTACAATCCAGTTTAAAGTAAGTAAGTTATGATCCAAAACCTAAAAAATTGATATTGTTAGTTTTTCTCAGCTGCACAACCGTACAAACAAAGTTATCCACTGGATAAGGAATAACAGACACTGCTTTTCATTAATTAGGTTAGATCTAGTAATGGTGAAATGCTGTTCCATGCAGGAAGTTTAATTATATAGCCTTAGACATGAGCAAAGAGGAATGCACCCATGGACGAGTCAACTTTGACGTACTAACCTCCCCACCTAAGGGCCCCCTAATACAATTCAAATTTAGTCTCCCCATGGAGTACCCTAAACGTAGTGTATGTACACCCAATGAAATCACACCAATCACAAAGAGAGAAGGTCTCTCAAGGGAGGCAACAAATTGTAGATCTCAATGAAATTATTGACTGACTGCGGAAGAGAGCTGGGTCTGCGATAATAGTAAGGCGTCAACCCGTCCCCCTTCAACAAGAACATATAGCATATACAAATATGACCATAGCAGGTGGTTTAAATGCGCTACTGGGAGTAGCTGTACCCTCAATTCCTCTACAGAACAAAATGGATGCACTATCAGACAGGACAAACAGAAATCAGTAAGGCACTTTATCACTGCTGCACAAATGCATATGGGATTGATTAATGAGTGGGAGGTAACAACACATTGGGGAGGTACACCCTTAACCTTAATTCCTGTATAGCAAATAAGGAACAGATCATAGCTTAAATTTCTTTGCTGGAATGTAGCAGGATTAAGATCTAAAATCGCTGACCCTGAGTGTGGAATGTACATTGATAATTTTCATATCTGTGTTCTCCAAGAGATGTGCGCACTTCGACCTGTATTTAGAACAGCATTTGGAAATTTTAGTATTGAGGCGGTATGATCCCCGCTGACGGTCGGCCATCAGGAAGCCTTACAATGTGGGTCAAAACCTCATTAGCGTGAAAAATAAAAAAGCTTAGCTCTAAATCCAAAGATATTCTTGGCCTGGACATAACTAGTATAAAAGTGTCCTGAATATCCATAATCATCATCATCATCATAAAATCTTTATTTCGGTAAAATACCATAAAAGCACAGTAAAAACATGTGACAACAGTCCAGATAGATGACATTATCAGTTAATCATAGCAAGTAATTCTCAGATTTCATTAGGATCAGAACAATAAATAACTTTCTAAAAAACACTAATGAAGACAGAATATCCATAATCGTTTACTTAGCCTTTATCAGGAATAATCAGGAATATGAAACTTTAAAAGCTGTGGGGTAACTCTTTGAGACTACTAATAAAGGAGGCCACCTTATATTAGCGGAGGACTTTAATACAACATTTGAACCCCTAGACTTTATTCAGAATCTTACGCAAAGAGAAGATGATTAGAGAGGCATACATAAGTTATCAAATCACCCGTTAAATAAATGCTTGAGTCTGACTCTTCAGATCGCATTCCTCACACTAGCAAAGGGAGTTTGTGCTTGCAATGGGGACACAAACTCAAATAGAGGAGCTAACTTCACTTATAAGAGGGCCAATTCTAGCAGTCGAAGTGAATATATATCACTTGATTTAAATGTATGGCCCACTGTCCAGGACATGATGGGCGCTGAAGGGCCGGACAGTGTCCATAATGCCCTGGAATTAAAGTTGAAATACCCAATTTTTTCAAGTGAGATCCTGCTCCCTGATACATGTGGCCTGCCAATTGTTTCCTCCAACAACATAAGGAAAATAAAGTATCCATTCATAGAGTCCGAAAAGAGCATACTGGCTTGTATATACTTCAAGGTTATTACAGCCTTACATATTCTTGGGGAATCTGTACAATCTGCAATGCCTGTTATGAATACGTTTAATAATCTTCTTGAGTCTATTCAGGAGCACTTTTTTTAGAACTATCACGGCACAGAGGATAAGAAAAGGGGCACAGAGCGGTTTGACAACAACTTTAAAATAGCTAAATAATATCTGACAAGTGCTATAAAAAGTGGCTACAGAATTGCTGTAATGGTCGGGAGGAAGATGTATAAAGGGGAATAGGCCCTAGCCATGAAAAAGTGGGAAGAAACCTGTTGGAGAGAACTAGTCAGTGCAGCAAAAATGAAAGATGCTAGATTCCTTTGCCATTTGCTTGCCAAAGGGGTACCCTTCAGTGTAAGTGAGGATGACTTCCACATTGAAATTCATAGTTAGGAACAACACTTTACCAGCAGATATTCTACTGAAGAGATATCTGAAGGTAATATTGCTGTGTAAGTAGCTTTGCCTGACTATAATATTGAGGAAATCTCTTCCATAGTTGCATTCACTATGGCAGAAACACCAGCAGCTATTAAATCAATGAAAAGGGGCAAAGCTCCAGGCCTAGGTAGGCTACCAGGGGATTTGTATTGTTCGGAACCAGCTGTGTGAGGATATCTACTGAATGCAATATCAAACGCTATATCTAAATGGGCAGAGATACCTGAGACCTGGAGGGGAGCAGAAATAGTCCTAGTTTAAAAAAAAAAGGGGATAAGTGTGACCCCATTCATTATCAGCCCATAAGCATGATTGTAAACAACTTTTGGGAAGAATTCAATTATAGATGGATGATAAACAAATATTGTCTAAATTACAAACTGGAATTCAGGCACCCACGAGTACCACGGATCAAGTACTTTGGTTCCTATTGATATTATGGAAACTGTTATCATTAGTACGGGGTTTCGTGGATTTATAGTCAGATTCTGATTCGATCCCCAGAGGGAAGCTGTGGTCCATATTGATGGAGATGGGGATGCCACTAGATATCTTGTCCTTGCTTACGCTTACATAGCGGGAATTATACCCGGGAAAGATGGGGGAAGGAGGTGAAGCTAACAGATTGTATAGTCATAATGATGGGAAGGGAGGTAGGGGTGTGTCCTTGCCCCAACCCTGTTCACAATCTCCATGAATGGCTTGATTAATAGTTTATACGACTGCATTAGTGATTGCCCATGGTTAGTGAATGAGCTTATCCCTGCCCTCTTTTTCGCCGATGATACTCTGTTAATCTCAAAAACAGCTATGGGATTGCTGAGCATCGTAGACAAATTCTCAGAGGCATGCTACAGGTTTGGCTTGGAAATTAATTTTACCAAAACCAAGTTTATGGTATTTTAGCCACATAAGACCTTTAGGGGGAAAGTACGACTGGGATCTACCAATCTGGAATAGGTCAAATAATTTGATTACTTAGGCGTGAGATTGTCCGGTAACTTATCGTGGGCCCTCCAAATTCTGAAAAGCCAAATGTCCTTACAGCATGTTGAGTTTGCAACTAGAAGAAAAATAAAAAGTCCAAATTCCATCCTATATCCTGGGTCCTTATAATGTTCTCATGCCAATGGATTGGGCACAGCATTGTACTGGGCTAGATTATAGGGCCATGACAAAACCAGGGCACTTGAGTTAATAGAAAACAGATTTATGTGATTGATATTGGCCTTGCCTAAAAGTGTCCCCCCCAAGCGACTCGATTTAGGGATGCGAAATATTGTAAATGTTGCCTCCCTGAAACCTTTGTTATATTGGTTAAAGCTTTGGTTGTCGAAGTCGCAGATCCCCATCAAAGAGGCTGTGGCTGAAGTTAAAGAGATGAACTAACACTTGGTAATACCTTGGTTTAAACACATCAAAACCTGGTTGTACAACCTTAGTTTGCAAGATGCGTGGGTATAAACCAATGGCTTCATTTATGAGAAATGATGCATCGCTGCGTGAAAGCAGCGATGCGCCACTTCTCAGTGCACACTCCTTGCGATATACCTGATGCGTCATATTTAATGTATGACGCATCATGTCGCAAGGAGTAACAGATACGTCAGTATTTCTGACGTATCTGTAAGTGCAAAAGTGACGCATTGCTGGAGTGTGTCACAAAAGTGACGCAACTCCAGCAATGCTTCCTTTCACATGGGGCAAGCCCCATGTGAAAGGGCTTGCGTCAGTCTTATGCCTGCTGTGAGACAGGCGCAAAAGATTTTGACGCAACGGTGTCCTAAAAGTGACGCAGTGAAATCTCATAGATTTCACTGCGTCACTTCTACGAAGCTTTTTGCCGGGAAATGCCCCCCCCTGCATACATTATACCTGATGCAGGTATAATGTAGCGCAGGGGTTTACATAGTGACGCATCTGCTTAGATGCGTCACTTTGTAAATAGAGCGCAACAGGAGGCATGTTTTACGCCGCCGATGCGTCACAAAAAGTGACGCATCGGAAGCGCAAAACTGTCGCAAGGCCTCATAAATGAGGCCCCAAGCACCTTAACAGGGCGCTCTATGGATGTAAAATGTTTTCCAGTTTTTCAACAATTTCTGGATCAGGTTGAGCCTCCTCTGGCGAGATCGTTTTCCTAAAACTCAGATATGGAATTCTCCCTGTGAATGAGCTCAGGAATAAGTGGCAGGCAAGTTGTATATCACCCCTATGTCATGCGTGTCTTGTATTGAAACTGTGGAACACTTTTTGTTCTTTTTCCCCTTCTTTGCAAAACCCAGAACCAAGTGTATTGTCCCGGTGTGCCGGCAATTGTCGCTGGTATGATATAGATTGGCAATGCGCATGTTACAATCTGAGCAAGTGGTTTTCTCGATATCCGGATACCTATTGAAGGCCTGGCACATAAGGCGCAAATGTATTAACAATGTTTAAAATGACTTTAGTGTCCCACAATCAGGTGCTATATGACCATGAAATCATTATAGAACTACTGAAATCCTTATTTATAATGAGTGGGCTTGTTATGTACTTGCACTTTAAGAAGAATAGTTATGTAGTTGAGTGTAATTTTTACTGGTCAGGAAAATTTCACCCTTAATTAGATCCTGCGTCAAAACCATAATGTCTTTTTAACATTTGGGATACTGTTGTGTTTTTTACAACACATGTAATTATTATTTTTTGGTTGATTGAAAAGCTTTATTTCCATCTCTAGGATCATAAATGCGACATGTATTATACAAAAACAAATATAAATACACTCATTTACATATAAATAGGTGGCATTACCAATTTTTCTCTCAATACAAACCCTTACCATGACCAGACACATCTTCAGCTCTTGTCTCAATAGCAGAATTCTAAACAATTAGTGTAAAAATGAAAGTGCAGGTACAAATGACATGCTACTATTGAGTACAAATAAATAGATTAAAATACATATAAAAACAACATATTACTGTTTTTAAAAGAATATAGAGTTTTGATAAACCATTTGTAAGAAGTGTAGGATGCTAACCGTGTCTTTTTCTTTTTGCACATGGCAAACAACCACACACTTCTAAAAGAGTATAACAACACCCCAACACAGCATGACTGTTAAAAAGTACTTACAGATGTGAAAATTTAAAATAGGATATAATAGTCCTAATTATAAGATAAATATCACGTGTTGTGTCTGTGCTAAGTATTGAAAGGGCCTTCAAATCCCTTCTGGTTCCCAGTGACCTACGGTTGGGCAATATCCATTTATTTCTTTGGGTGGCATACGCTGAAAAATATGTGGGTTGACTTCTCCAGGGTTTCCGTACATGCTGGACACAGATCATCTTTAGCTGCTATATCTGTCAACTTGCTACAAAAAGCCTTTGTTGGTAATGACTTGTATCTAAATTGAAAATGCAGTTTAAGTGCTCTCATCAGCACTATTTCATCTACAGTAAACCGTAGCATGGAAGAGCTTTATGATTCAAAAATTCCCCAGTTAGTCTACCTGTATTTCAGGTGACCCTTTGGACTGCCATAAATTCACAGTAAATACCTTTTAGGCTGGCTTGGAGACTAGAGTCAGATCTTCCAGGTTTAGACGCAATCTCTCCATGCCCAATCGACCCAATAGATTTTTCATAAATTTGAGCCATGGAATTTTCGTAGCCTTCCCAGGCACCAATAACTACCTTAGGCCGACCCAATAGGATTCAAGTCCTGGGGAATATCAAAGCTAATGCCAATATGTCAAGATTTTACACTCATTTTTTATTTCTTCTGTGCCAGATCAAGGTGAACTGGAACCAGTGGGGTACTCATTGGGAGGGCCAATTAAGGTCTTAGGAGCTTGTATTTAGATGTTTCCAGTAGTTTGATATTCGCACAGCACCAGTTTTCAGAGCCATATAAAACAGCTCCTAATGCCTTCACATGCTATATCTCAATGGCCAGAGCCAATCTCATCATGAAGGTCTGCAACTTCACACTGTTATCAGCTTGATAAGTTAGAGATACATATGCTTTTTGTATTTTTAAGTCCTACTTAAGATAAGGCGATAATCTTATACTTAAATAATCGAAATTGGACACTTGCTCAAATTGACTAGAAGCAATGTGCATCTGCAATCTTCCGAGTTTTTTAAATGTTTTGGGCTAAGAACCATAAACTTCATTTTTGTAATGTTTAACTCAAGACCCAGCTGTAGTGTCGCAAAGCATGCACAAAGGACGCCAACATTATGTTGTAGGTAAGAGCTTTTTATTTCACGTGTGGTGCTAGCTCCTTACCATTACTGTACAGCCCTTTCCTTTCTTCGCCCCTCCTCTTCTGCCGCCTAGCTCTACTCCCTTCTCATATTTTCATGGGCTGGTCCTAGCACCCAGCACATGCCACACCATTACATCTTCCCCCTTCTTAACAACGTTAACTACTTTAGACGTGTCCTTGCATGTCAAATTAAAATGATAACACAACAATATAGTTACAGTTCTTCAATTAGGCGAACTGGTCTTTGAAGAGTTTGCTGCGGCCGAAGATGGGCATCTTGGGCAGCCTGATCCCTTTCGTCAGTAGCCATGGAAGGTCGATGATCACTTACTGACTCACAAGATGCCTCTCCTGTTGCCACACTGAGGGATGTAGCCAACGCGTCTCGGACTTTGGGCGTGCATTTCTGAAAATGTGTCACATTTCTTGTGACCTTCTTGTTTTCCGACTCAGCTGTAATCATGGTCCCTTTTTGTTTGGTCACCAGCAGTGGGCATGCTTGAAATCGGCAGCCTGCTTTTCTCTGCTGTTCTGGTCGGACCAATACCCAATCCCCTTCATGGATGGATGGCTGTCCAGCTTTTCTCTGTCGGTCTGCATATGCCTTCATTTTTTCCTTTTTCAGTTTGTCTGTGGCTGCTACTTCTTCGTGCTGAGTCTTGAGACAAACCGCTAGCTACGTCTTCCCAAGTTGTTATTCTGGTGTGCACAGTGCGACCCAACATTAATGTTGCCGGGCATTTGCCTGTGGTGGCGTGCGGTGTGGTTCGATATGCACGTAATACTTCATTTAGGGCCCCTTGCACATCCCGTTTTGAAAGTTCCGCCTGCTGGATGGTCTTCTTTAGAGTGGCCATAAATCTTTCCACCATACCATTGGCCTGGGGCCACAACAGAGTGATCTTCCGGTGTCTGAAATTAAGGTGCTTGGCAAATTCGGCAAAATCTTGTCCATTGAATGGGGGGCCGTTATCGGTTTTCACTACCTTCGGTATGCCCCATGCTGCAAACACCTCATCAAGGACCGGTACAGTGGTGGCAGCTTTGGTTGGCGTCAGGAGGTGTGCAATAGGGAACCGTGAGTATTCATCCATTATGACTAGGACATACTTGCCGGATTGTAACGGTCCAAAGAAGTCCACTGCAACATGATGCCAGACACCATCAGGCAATTTCGACATTTGAAGCAGCGCAGGGGGACCTCTCGACTTACTAGCTGACATTGTGGGTAATCTTTCAGTGTGAGTTCCACCATCTGATCCAGCGTAGGGAACCAAACCCGTTCCCGCAGCGCTCTCTTTGTGGCTACAATACCTCTGTGCCCTTCATGCGCTAGATTGATGACTCCTTGACTCAGCTGTTTTGGGATGATGATCCGTTTGTCCCTTAGTACAAGACCATCTGCGGTGATGGACAGTTTCTCCTTTACATTTTTGAACAAGGACAGTTCCTGATTGTCAAGTTGGTCACTCTGTCCAACTTCTTCCAAGTGTCTCCAATTGTCTGTCCGAATGCGATGTTTTACATTTTGAAGTGTGACATCTTCATTGGTAGCGTCAAGGATGGCCTCTCAAGGAACTGCAGGTGGTTTGGCTTGAGCCACTACAAAATGGATGTATTCCTCAGCTAGTGATGGATTGAATCTGGATGTTGCCTTGGGATGTCGTGACATATAGTCAGCAGGATTTGCAGCTTTTCCCGGCTTGTGGATGATAGTATACGTATAATCCTGAAGACGGATGCCCTAGCGCTCTATTCTGGGTGGTATTTTGGCTCGGGGTTTACAAAGAAGGTTATCAGAGCCTGGTGATCCATGATAAGTGTAAAGTGCTTTCCGTATATGAAGATGTGAAAATGCTTGCAGGCCCAGACTACCGCTTTCCTTCTCAGGCTGAGAGTATGCTCTCTCTGGGTCCGTGAGGCTCCAACTGGCATATGCTACAATGTACCGTTGATCGCTCTCTTTGTCATATTGAGCTAGAATCGCTCCCAGTCCCACAGGACTCGCATCCACAGTGATTTCAGTCTTTCTTCTAGGATTGAAATATGCCAAATTGTTGGCAGATTCAACTGCAGTTTTGATTTCATGAAAAGCTTGATCACATCTTGTCCATTGAATGGGTGTCCTTGTTTTGTCAGCTTTCTCAGGGGATAATTAATGGTGGCATAATCCTTGATATAGCGTGTACAGTAGCTTGCCATGCCTAAGAAGGAGCGTACATCCCCCGCATCTCGCAGCCTGGGGGTGTCATTTAGGGTGGCAATCTTTTCTGGATCTGGCTTCATTCCCGCGCCTGAGAAGATGTGGCCGAAGAATTTTAAGGTGGATTTGTGAAATTCACATTTGTCTTTGTTTAACGTGAGATTGGCCTCCAATAGAGCATGGCAAACTTGGTCCAGCGCTGTGTCATGTTCTTGGATTGTTGCTCCATGGATCAAGATGTCGTCACTGTAGTTTAGCGCATTGGGAATATGATAGATTATTTTTCTAATGGCCTCCTGAAAAATCTCTGCAGCAGAAGAGACCCCAAAGCTGAGTCTTTTGTATCTGAATAAGCCTTGATGAGTTGAGAATGTGGTAATGTATCTTGATTTTTCATGAAGTTCCAGTTGGTGATAGCCCTTGTTGAGGTCCAGTTTGGAAAATATTTGCTCCCCATTGAGTGACGCAATCATGTCGCTAATATGAGGTCCTGGGTGTCTTTCACTTTCAATTGCAGTGTTGGGTGCCCTCATATCGACACATAGGCGCACTTTGCCAGGTGAGCCTTTCTTAGGCAGGACGACCACAGGAGAGACCCATGGCGTGGGTCCTACCGTTCTTTCAATTCAGCTTGGAGAAGATCCTGCAGTTCCTCTTCTACAGACTGTTGCAGGTGAAATGGAATTTTCCTGTGATGTTGTGCTATTGGAGTCACTCGTTCGTTTATGTGCAATCGAACTTGGCAGTGAGCCATCTTTCCAAGACCGGTGAATAATTTTGGAAATTTATAAATTATGTCTGGTTCATCATCAACTTTATACAAAATGTCTGCTAACCAAAGTCGTTCCGCAGTGGGCAAACTGAGAAGACAATCCTTTATGCAAGTGCGGTGGTGGATTCATCTTCTTATATTCTGCAACTGAGATGTAATTGAGAGATGCTCGACTATCCAGAACAAATTTGGCCCAGTGTGTGTCCATTCTAATGTCAAGCCGCGGGTATTTCTTCAGTCGGTCCGGGTCCGCAACCATGCAGACATACTCGTCACTGTCTTGCGATATTGGTGACAATGACCTTGACTCAGGAGATGGTGACCGACGAGATTGAAAGGTCCCATGAGACTGACGACTGGACTGTGAAGAACCAGTGGAAGAGTCCCTATAGTCCCACACTGCTTTGGCGTGATGGTGAGTGTTAGATGGTCGGGATTGTCTGTAATTGTATCTGTGGGTGTCTTTGCGAGGGGCTCCGCAGACATTCTCAAAGTGATTGTCCCTACCACACTTCCTGCATTTTCGGCCTAATGCAGGGCATGTCTCCGTGTGGGGAAAGTCATATCCACAGCGATAGCATTTAAGTTGACGCTCCTGACGTTTATCGGTTCAGCTAGTACTGCGACGTCGATGATTTGTATAATGGGACTGAACTTTGGATCTGGAGGATCTTTGCTTGGCAGGGGAACACCTGTTGGTGTGGCGGGATTGGAGCCGAAACGATTGTTTGCGTTTTTCATCTCTTCCAGCTTCCATTTTCTTGGCGTGCTCTTCTGCCTGATCATGTACTCGGGTCATTTCTTCAATCTCATCCAGAGAGTAGCTCTTCTGTAGTAGACGTCTACGTAACGACTCAGACTGGCATCCTTCTATGATTCGCAGGCGAAGGGCGCCTTCCGTCGTGAAAGAATCAAATTCACAGTATCGGGCCAACCGTCTAAGGCGCGTGATAAAGGTATTCATGGGCTCGTCTTTTTCTTTAGAAGCCAGATTGAAAGTAAATCTTTCGTAGTCAACGTTCCTTTTGTGAAGACATTTTCTGTTTAGTGTGTCACGCACATTGAAATAGGATGAAGCAGCATCCGCCGGTAGCTCCTTTTTAATCCGACCAACATCTTTCCCAATTAAATTGCGTAGTGTAATCAGTTGCTGCTCCTCCTCAGTCACAAGAGACCCTTTCATGAAGTATTCAAAATCTTCTAGCCACTTTTGCCAGTGAAGGCCCATACCTCCCCCCGATATGAGGACCAAGGGTTCTGGCGGGCGCAGAAATGGGACACCAATCAAGCCGAGGCGGTGAGCACCCATTTGCCCTGTGGACATAGGCGATTCCTGCCTGGTACTGGAAGTGGCAGGACCCTGTCTCGATGTTGGTGATCCAGACATCGTTTATGCCGATGGGAAGCTGACGCTTTATGCAGGAAAATCTACTCGCAGCGACCCTCTCAGCTCCTGTCGCACGGTTTATAACGTCACCGCGAGCACCACTCTTCAATTGCACTGGTATAAAATCACTAACAGGGAGCTCGCGAAGAAAACCAGTCCGCAAGCTCATCAAAACGTTTGTGTGTCCACTGGCATTACTCAACAGCAAAGGGCAAGCAGTCCCATAAATCTGGAAATGGCCTTGAAATGGAAGACAGTGCTCTTAAAGTCACTTTCTACAGCTGGGTTTGCCAATGCTTGATGGATTGACCTTAAAATGGCCACCGGGGACTCCTCTCAGGGGATTGATGCAGGCGCCTGACTCCAAGATGGCCGCCCATGAGATCTCCCACCTCGCAAGATATCGGGCTCACTACAGCCGGTGGAGGCAGCACCACCGGAGCTTCCCCAGACTCCACCGGGCATACAGTGCAGCAGTATTGGGCTCCTCCAGCACAAAGCACGCGACCGGGGTGAGCTCCCGGATCACACACAGTCCGCAGCAGGCACCTCACTAGACACGACCGGGGTAGGCTCCCGGGTCGCAAACAGGCCACAGCAATCCTCGCAGCAAACGCGACCGGGGTGGGCTCCCGGGTCGCAAACAGGCCACAGCAGTCTCCACAGCAAACACAACAGGGGTGGGCTCCCGGGTCACAAACAGGCCACAGCAGTCTCCATAGCAAACGCGACCGGGGTGGGCTCCCGGGTCGCGATCTCAGCAACACTCCCCAGCAGGGCAGCACGCAGCTGGGTGAACTCACGGACCCCACCAGCTCCGAAGCAACGGAGCGGAACAGCGGCACGGCGGGCACAACAGGAGGCAGGTAGACGACAAGCACAGGTTTCGCCCACCTTCGTCGCCAGTTGTAGTGTCGCGAAGCATGCACAAAGGACGCCAACACTATGTTGTAGGTAAGAGTTTTTTATTTCACGTGTGCTGCTAGCTCCTTACCATTACTGTACTGTCCTTTCCTTTCTTCACCCCTCCCCTTCCGCCGCCCAGCTCTACTCCCTTCTCATATTTTCATGGGCTGGTCCTAGCACCCAGCACATGCCACACCATTACACCAGCTTCCCATAAAATGCATCATCCGGCGGACTGCCTTCTGCCGTTCCCTACCTATGTGTACCAGAGAAATTTATGGCTGGTCCCTGAGGTGGTGATTCAGAGGATGTTGCTCGATGAGAGCCCTGGTGATCATGTGAGAGGCGAGGAGCTATCCTTGGTGAAGGATCTCAGCCCTGGCTTGTGAGCCTTTGCAATTTTGCAATTTCTTCTCCGTGCCTTAACTTTTGCATGGCATGCTTCAATATTTGTCTGCCTGATGATACTACCATAGCTGTGGAAACCCCTGGAAGATGAATTCCACACTCAATAGTAAAGACTTTCTGCTGCTCTGCTTTGCTGAGGGGCTTTACGGTCCCTATTGCACTAGCCCCCTATGAACTGTGTTCTGTGGCCACCAGCCCTTGAGTGAAGTGTGTGACCCCCTCCTTCTCCCCATGGGGACATCGAACACACAATTAGACAACACTAGCTGCACCTTCCCTGAGGAGCTTTTTCCTTGGCGCTTGAGGGCTCAAACCATCGGGTTCGCTGGCAGGTGCCTCGAACAACATATCTAAGGGACCCATACCAGAATTCAGTCCTGAACAGGGGGCATTCCATGTTCTGCAATATGCCTTGGCATATTTTTTCCTCCTCTATACCATGCCTGGGTACTTGAACTGCTGTTATATAGGTGCCCTGCCATATCCCTAGTCCCCTGCCATGCCCTGTGGCAGATCCAACTGGACCACATTTAGTACCATAGCTAAAGACATATCAGTTGTCTCCCTCTGGAGTAGAGCAAATACATCATCAATGGAGTCATCTACATCGGGGGCACAGTCCTCTTCTGAGCCGACACCATCTGTACCTATAGCCAAAGCCTATATGGATAACTTTCTCCAGGAGCTTCGAATGGAGATTGGCTCTCTCAAATCCGAATTCAACACCTGCATACATGAAATTCGCAGAGAAGTTGAGGGGCTCGGCAAATGAGACAACAACATGAAACTAACACTGGACTACCGCACAGAAGACAGTGAGGCCCTGTGGGTTTGGATGGCAACCCTGGAAGACCAGCAAATCGCCCTCCAGCTAATGCAAGATGATACTGAAAACTGCAGTCAGGTAAACAATATTCATATCAGAGGTGTTCTGAAGGACATGGGGGGCTCAGATATTATGGCCTTTGCAGCAGACCTTCTTCATGCCATCAAGTGGGACCCAGAGGTCTGCCCCCTCCCCCCAGTTTTGGACAGGGCACATCGAGTGGCGGTGATTCCAGGTCGACCAGACTTTTCTCCTGACATACTCACGCAAGTGCACTACTTTGTAGAGAAAGAAACAATGCTACAGGCTTTTCGAAAGAAGTCAGACCTGGAATACAAGCAACATACCATCCAGCTGTTCCAGGATCTTGCCCTCACAACCCTATGACGTTGTAGGGAATTCCGGTCAGCCACCAGCAAGCTTCGAGATCTTGACATTCATTACCATTGGGGACATCCCTTTGCTCTTATCTTTGAGTGGGAGTGCGAATGCAAGGCTATAAGATTACTGAAGGAAGCCTTGCGCCTTCTGACCATGGGCCCGATGTAGGTAAATCAGATTTACCGCTTCATAAATACCGAATTTTACCGATTCGCTATTCATGAATCGGTAAATCTGATGTAGGTATTCATTCGGTAAAAAATACCGAATCGGTATGATTCGGTATTTACCGATTCTGTAATTACAGAATCAGTATTTGCCATTGATTCCTATGGGCCTGGAAGCCCATAGGATTCAATAGCAAATACCGATTCGGTATTTACCGAATCGGTAAAAATACCGAATTGCAAAGGGGGACAGGGTGTCACTTTGACACCCTGTTGCACCCCTGTAAATGGCTTGTGCGCCATGTGGCACACAGACATGCCCTTAGGGCATGTCTGTGTGCCACATGGCACAGGTGTACATGCACAGATGTGCATGTACACAAGAATTCGTTATTTACCATGCAATTGTATTACATGGTACATAACAAATTCTAAAGGCCCTGTAGCACTGTTAGAAGTGCTACCTACATAGGAAAATACAGATTCGGTAATTTTACCGATTTGGAAAAATTACTGATTCGGTAAAATTACCGAATCTGTATGTTTTCAGTGCCCCTACATACCAATGTCAAAATACCGGTCGGAAACGGACGGAAATTGGTATTTTCGGCCGATTCGGACCGGTATTTTGACACCTACATCTGGCCCCAGATCTCCAACTTCTGAGGGGGCCACTCCATCCTCTTCAGGCTCTCTTACTCGCCCAGCACTGTGCCCCATGTGGACTAACTAGGCGCATAAGAATGCTTCTTAAACGCAACAGGGATCTTATGTCTCGGGAAGCCAAGAGAGACATTAATCAACACCTTTGCAACATGGAGAAGCCCTCTACCCCTCTATCTTCGACATCAGAGTCCAACGAAAACGCTGTCCCTTCCGAGTCCACTCGGGATGGTCGCTGCCTCAGGATGTGTATTCCTTTTTGTGCTTGCAGGTCATATCACCACTGGGAAGCCTCACTGCCGGATCTTCCATGTTCCAAGAGAGGACACAGCTGGATCCCACCAGGACATCATGTTTTCATGGCCTGTACTGATATTTCTTACCTGCCTTGCATCTTCCCTGTAGACGCTGATCTAACATAGATGGCAAAATGGCATATTGGTGGCTTTGACAATCATAGGCGTCTGGATGGCCTTGGACATTCAGCTGCCAATGAAACGTCCAACAGACCCAGGCATTCGGAGAGTGACAACCCCTGTATGGCCGGCGCTGTCTTGCATAGGCCCTACCTAGTTCTGGGTCAACTGTTTTTGGCCCAGTTGGCCTTTAACTCTTGTTCACTTTCTTGTGCATTTCTCCTCTCCTAGGTTACTGAGCATCTCTGGGGACCACTCTCTCTACTCTCCTTTGTACCTACCTCAGCATACACATCATATACCGCTCCGATATGCTGTAGATGGCCTGACCCTCTCACGTTGCGCCTTCGTTCTTCCCCCTCTTTCGGACTCATTGTCTCTCCACTCCACAGTGACACTCTACATATCTGTTCTATGGGCACATTTCTGAGTTTGCACCTATGACCACTGACTCAGGGGTCAAAATCCTCACTCTCAATGTGTGAGGGCTTAACATGCCAAACAACAGAAAACAAAAATGGCGATATCTACTTCAGCAGAATGCTGATGTTATTTTCCTCCAAGAGACCCACCTTCTTCAACAGGACACACCCTATGTGCCCCTCCCGCTTGGGCATATGCCTCAAGCAAGACAGCTGGTGTTGCATTATTTTTAAATATTGATGCCAAGCTCTATACTAACTTCTCAGCAATACTAGATTGTAACTAAGTATGGGCGTAAAATCTGTTCCGTTCGCGGAATTTGCGGATTTTCTGCAATTTCGCGGTCCGCAAATCTCACGAAATTGCTGAAAAATCCGCGAAATCACGAGCGGGACGAATTTTCAAAAGCTGAAGTACATGAAGCACTTATAGGGTTACAGCAGGTGCCCAAGTGGAAGCTAATTTCTTTGTAACCATTTACAAAATGGTTACAAAGAAATAAACTTCAACTTGGGCACCTGCTGTAACCCTGTAAGTGCTTCCTGAGCGGCGCCTCTAGAGTTCGTTGCCTACTTGCTACTATTCTCTGACCCTGCTCTGACCCTCGAAGCAGGGTCAGAGAATTGTTACAAGTATGGCACAATGCTTCAGGCTGTCACAAAAATTAAACCACAACAGGAAGCACTTACAGATAAGGAAGCAGGTGCTGGACTTGAAGCTCAAATTCAGTAACACATTAACCAGTCCCCGGTTGAGGCTGGCCAGGTGTGCTTTCTCCCCATAATCTACAGTGGTGAACCAGAGGATGCGGTTGTGAACCAGAGGGTGGCAGTGATGAACCAGAGGGTAGCAGTGATGAACCTGGGGGTAGCAGGGGTAAACCAGAGGGTGGGCAGTGGTGAACCAGAGGCTGGCAGTGATGAACCAGAGGGTGGTAGTGATGAACCAGATGGTGGCAGTGGTGAACCAGAGGGTGGCAGTGTTGAACCAGAGGGTGACAGTGATGAACCAGAGGGTGGCAGTGGTGAACCAGAGGGTGGCAGTGATGAACCAGAGGGTAGCAGTGGTGAACCAGAGGGTGGCAGTGATGAACCACAGGGTGGCAGTGATGAACCAGAGGGTGACAGTGATGAACCAGAGAGTGGCAGTGGTGAACCAGAGGGTGGCAGTGATGAACCATAGGGTGGCAGTGGTGAACCAGAGGATGGCAGTGGTGAACCAGAGGGTGGCGGTGATGAACCAGAGGGTGGTAGTGATGAACCAGATGGTGGCAGGGGTGAACCAGAGGGTGGCAGTGGTGAACCAGAGGGTGCTGTGATGAACCAGAGGGTGGCAGTGATGAACCAGAGAGTGGCAGTGATGAACCAGAGGGTGACTGTGGTGAACCAGATGGTGACAGTGGTGAACCAGAGGGTAACTGTGGTGAACCAGAGGGTGCTGTGATGAACCAGAGGGTGACAGTGGTGAACCAGAGGGTGACCGTTGTGAACCAGAGGGTGGCAGTGATGAACTAGAGGGTGACAGTGGTGAACCAGAGGGTTACAGTGGTGAACCAGAGGGTGGCAGTGATGAACCAGAGGGTGGCAGTGGTGAACCAGAGGGTGGCAGTGTTGAACCAGAGGGTGACAGTGATGAACCAGAGGGTGGTAGTGGTGAACCAGAGGGTGGCAGTGATGAACCAGATGGTGGCAGTGGTGAACCAGAGGGTGGCAGTGATGAACCACAGGGTGGCAGGGGTGAACCAGAGGGTGGCTGTGGTGAACAGAGGGTGGCAGTGGTGAACCAGAGGGTGCTGTGATGAACCAGAGGGTGGCACTGATGAACCAGAGGGTGACAGTGATGAACCAGAGGGTGGCAGTGGTGAACCAGAGGGTGGCAGTGATGAACCAGAGGGTGGCAGTGGTGAACCAGAGGGTGGCAGGGGTGAACCAGAGGGTGACAGTGGTGAACCAGAGGGTGACAGTGGTGAACCAGAGGGTGACTGTGGTGAACCAGAGGGTGCTGTGATGAACAAGAGGGTGACAGTGGTGAACCAGAGGGTGACAGTGGTGAACCAGAGGGTGCTGTGATGAACCAGAGGGTGGCAGTGGTGAACCAGAGGATGGCAGCGGTGAACCAGAGGGTGGCAGTGATGAACTAGAGGGTGACAGTGGTGAACCAGAGGGTGACAGTGGTGAACCAGAGGGTGCTGTGATGAACAAGAGGGTGGCAGTGGTGAACCAGAGGGTGGCAGTGGTGAAGCAGAGGGTGGCAGTGAGGAACTGGAGGGTGACAGTGGTGAACTAGAGGGTGACAATGGTGAACCAGAGGGTACTGTGATGAAACAGAGGGTGGCAGCGGTGAACCAGAGGGTGACAGTGGTGAACCAGAGGGTGCTGTGATGAACCAGAGGGTGGCAGTGGTGAAGCATAGGGTGGCAGTGGTGAACCAGAGGAGGGTGGCAGTGGTGAACCAGAGGGTGGCAGTGATGAACCAGAGGGTGGCAGTGATGAACCAGAGGGTGGCAGTGGTGAACCTGTAGTGTAGTTCCTATTATCCCAATAGGCTCTGCGCATTGGAATAATACCTTCAATAGTATAGGCCTAGACCAGACGTTAACTAGGTCTTCTATTGTCGATATTAGACTTAACGTTTTGGGTTTGCCAGCTAGCTCAGAGTTCACTAGAAACTTTCTCGAATAGGCAAGGAGGAGTTGAACCTCCCTGGATAGACAAGAAGGGATTTAGTTTCTGACAACCATAGAACATGACAACTTTGCTCTCCCCTAATCAAGAGTGTATCTCTAGAGTCGTGTGAAAACAAAAGACAACTTATTTTACTCAGTCAGTACGTGCATTCTTAGTCTCACCAGATTGTAGAGAAAAGGAAGAGACGGGCGTGTTCAATAAAAGATGGTATTTATTGATCAGTCTCTTTTCTCATACAAGAGAAGTGGATCGATATTATCGCAATACTTATGGTTAAGTAAAGTGCATACAATAAAAGCAGAAGTATAAAATAATACTGTAAAAACATTTATATGGTTTCTAAGCCATAAGGTGGTTTAAAATTGATAAAATAGATACATACATATATACATTTGACTAATAGTACTCAACTAGTGTTTCTAACTACGCCTACCCCGGTGTACCTGACCTAAGCCTAATACGTGGGCGGGAATAGAAAGTAGCAGTTTAAGTAAAGTTTGTTTTGCCAAGTGACTGACTCAAGAATTCTCTGCGAGGGGTTATTCAGTTCTGTACCTGGAATCTAGGATGAATGAGGGATGGTATCTCTCGTCTCTGGTCTCGATATTCCAGGCTGCCTGCGAGGGCTACCCGGAAGCGCCGGAGCTGGATTTCTCGGCAGGAGAAAGCAGCGTCTCGTTATCAGCGTGTCAGGAAGGCGGGGCTGCGCCAGCGGGGTCTGCTCTGCTCTGGGCTTCGGCAAGTCTGGCTGCTCCGATCTCGTCACCACCGCGTGTGTTTGCTTAAGGCAATACCGGTAATATTTATACCTGTAAGGTGCCGAGATTGACGTAAGGATGGACATAGATACGTCAATAAGGATGTCATACGACTTGGTCGTTAGCACATTCTTTTGCTGAAGTTCTCGATGAAATCAAAACAATGGCCGCAGGGTTTTTCCCAGGTTGTCATAGGTTTGATTTGTTTTGAGAACTCCGTATGCCTTATCAGGGGCTGGAGGAATATCGCTTGTCTAATTAGATGGCAAGCGTTATGACCTAATCAGATAACACGTTCCTGTGCCGTGGTGTGGCTTAATCAGATAACGGTTTCTGCATCATGGGATGGCTGCTAGTTAACTTGTTAACCAGAAAAGGGTCAGGAATAGGGGGATCGATACAGAACCTATAGGAATACATCACACCCACTCCACGCTAACTATGGCCATATTTACGAATCTAGGCATAGTAAAACATACTGTAGAGTATTGTGTATACCTTACCACCCCAAAATACATATAATGCATTTCGAATTTATCTAATATACGAAAAAAATAGTCACATGTATTATATGAACTCAAGCTGTAGAATAATGCCAAAGTAGTCAAGCATATGTATACATTATTACTAATCGAATATGAGAATTACACATGAAATGGCTCTTAATACAGAAGAAAAAAGTTCGAGACCATTCCATCACAGAATAAAATAATTATGAACATACCAGCGGGCAGCTAATGTCTATAAAGTATCTAAAAGTAGAAATTTTAGTTCTCTAAGAATAGTTCTTACTTTAAGCAGAAGATAAGTGTCCCGAAAAATCGTAAAAATATTTTGGGGCTGCTGAAAAAATTGCTGTCCGTGAACTGGAGGGAAAATTGTTCATGGTATTTTGTTATTAAAGTTGAAGGCCAAATTCAGGGTGTTGGGAACGCCGTGTGCTAGCTTGCTCAAAAGTCTCTATTTCTGCTCTGGTGAGAACATCATATCATTTAGACTGTCGAAAAAGCTGTCAACAGCTTCCTGGGAGAGTTCCACTAACTCGGAAAAAGTTGTAACCATGCATTCGTGTGCATGATTGTCACCACTGACGTTTTGATTAGTATTGCTGACAGAAGGTCGTACCTGATCGATGCTGCTTTAATCTTGAACTTCACTACCCCTTAATCGTAGCGGTGAAGTCTCCACGAATGCCGTCATCAGAATTGGCAGCCGTTGAGGGCAGCACAAAGCATGAGCCGTTATCGGACCCAACAATGTTTCTGCATCCATAGGCGCATCCGATTGTAGCGTCAGACAGGTGTCCAACACGCATTCTTCTCCGCACAGCAAGCACCTTAATACAGGTAAAACACATCGATGCCACATTGGTCGAAATGAAAGAAACCAAGTCATGTTCAGGTCTCTAAGCCGGGATAGTCCCAGGATTTTTGATATCCGGTCCCGGTATCCAATGGCTCGGATTGTTTCTTCCCTTGTCGCAGGTGTTTTGTCTGTGACACGGTTTGCCATAACGAAATATTAGGACCAAGAATAGGATTCCTGCAATTAGTCCCAAAATGAGGGGAAGTCCGCCAAAAATCGAATGGACGAAGTCTGGAAAAATACCCAGTATGGCTTTGAATGGTGTTAATGCCATTGAGAATACTGTCTTAAATACTTTTGAGACTCCACTGGTATCAGAAATATTTAAGATTTCATTCAGGATTTCTGCGAAATGTATGGGGGAATTAGTTGATAACAATGAGTGAATCTCTGCAGTCGTCCTTGCGACTAGGAGATCATACGTTTCTTTTGATGACGTGAGTCTGGTCGGCGTCTGAAGAAGCACTGTTTTCATTCTGCTTAAAGTGTCTATTCGAATAGAAGTAATTTTCAAGTTGGGGCATGCCCTTGCCTCCCTGTCTGGAAAGGAGCTGGGGAACAATGAGTGTCCACAGCACTTGACCTTCGCAGTCGTAGTTACGAGATAAGGAGTCCCGGGCATAAGACTACAGCATCTGCGATCCACAATTAGAATGTAACTCCCATTATAGAGTCTTTTAAAGAATGGTTCTATCTCTGTTGCAGGTGCGCCTAGCTGGTGACATGAAAGGTTATTTGAGTTCCCTTCACAGGCTCCATGCAAACTAATTCCATTACACAGAAGTGTACCGCTTAGTGACATCGCACAATTATTGCCACTAAGAAACACTTTCTGTCCTTTATTACTGACACATGCATGTGAATAGGGCAAGTTCCATGTTGTCTTAATGTACCCTTTTCCCAATTTTTCGTACATGCCAGCCTGTATATATTTTTGGCAGTATTGAAACCTGAAGGTTGATATTGGAATATTAATTATCCCATGTATTATCCATTCACTGACAGGTCGTTCTGACATTGTCACTGGTAATCTCTCGAGTTTCTCAATGCTCAGGATTGTATAATCAGCACCCTTCTGTGCCATACTGATTTGTTTATCAATAAGGTTAAAGATATTGAATAGTGACGTTGTGTTGATTAAACGCCAAGGCACATAGCCTGAACGCAGATTTTGTAACGTCCAGCCAAGCTGTACAATAGAACGCAATTGAGACTGACCATGTTGTAACAACAGTAAGTCTTGCGATAAAATGTCGATTGCTGAAGACACAATGCTGTCCAAAGAAAAAATTCTGGAGGACAGAGTCATTAACCCATTGTCCACTACAGAAAGTGATTTTTCCAAATTAATACGGTCAATTTCCCGTATACTTTCTGCTGTCTCAATTTGAGTCACCTTCCAGGCCTCGTTGTAAGCTGCATATACAGAGGCTGCTATGAAGCGTTTTTGACGCTGTTTGCGCGGTCCCATAATGAAATCACGCAAGTCAGCACCATCAGTAAGTAAAGTTAGGTGTTGCTTAATTTCTGTCAGTGTGGAAGTTTGTAGCCATTGAAGGCATAATTTGCCCACACTGTAGGTGGTTATTATCCCTGGGTGTTGTCTTTGGGAATATCTAGGGTCTGGCCTGGTCAATGTGAACCCCTGTGTTTTGTTCAGGAATCTATCTTGACAGTTATTAGTATCTGTGGGCCAGATTAACCATTGTTTCCAATCAGGATTTGTTCTGTTTTGGTTTAATACATAGTTTACGTCTATCCCTTCATCTGTAGAGATATTGCTGTCCATTGTTGGCTTTGGAATAGACGGTTTATTTAAGTCTTTGATTTTGGCTAAGCCAAGACAGGTGGTTTGTTGAACAGTGTCATTCAAAAATATAATTTGTTCTGGGATCATGCAGGCTCTAAACAATGATTCTATACCTTGTACTTGCCATTCTTTTGTACCCCAAATACTTTTTACTTCAACATTTTTGTCCCAATAATCAAAACCAAAAGTATTCATTTGTTCAAAAAATGAGTCTGAATATATCAATTTCGTGTTTGTTAGCATGATCTTTGTCCCTGTCTTATTTGACAATTTGAAATAAAATGTTTCAGCATTACTTGTGTTGAACCCTGAAAAGTATGAATATTTGTCGTAAAAGGTTCTTGAGCTTCCTTTTGGAGGGGTTGCACAATGTTCCCATTGATTATAATTTAAAACATTTCTAGGTTGTGCTGATTTATGTAAAAAATTGGTTACCATAGTGGTTGTAACAGTACATACTATCATAATTTGTCGAACCCTGCAAATAATCATGTTTGGTAAATTTAGCAGACATCACTAAGTCAGACATCATATCATTTATATTTTCAAAGTCCCAATCATCAGCAAATGAGCTTGGTTTTACAAAGTCACTTAACGAGATCTTGATTTGGTGTGGATATTTCAGGATTTCAACCGGACCATAAATTTCGTAGTCAGTATTGTCCCATGCTACCCCACCTGGTATAGGATTGGCTGTGAAGTTGACTGAAGAAAGTTCTCTTTTCTCGACGTGTGAAGATGTGTGTGGCTTGAGGATCAAGTTGATTTTCTGACTTGCTGTGTCCATTTTAGCATATTTTCCCTCAATGAAGCGTCCCAAAGTTAGTACCATGATGAGCCAAAGTATGAGGATAAATGCACCAAAGCCCACCCAAAATTCAATCCATGGAGAAATCAGATATGTTTCTTTCAGTTGTTTCAAAAGTTCTTTAGCTTTATTTTTAAATGTTTTTGTTGATGGCTGTGTCTTTGATTCACTTAGGTCTTCAGAGGAATCATCGAAGTTTATGAAGTAGCCGGATGCAGTTCTGTCAATTGTTCCAATTGCTTCATGATTACTGTTTCTTGCAGCTTCAGCATATTCATTTGTTACTTCATTGTAGGTCGGTGTGTCTCTACTAAATGTTTTTATTTGGGTTTTTAGAGGCCTGAGTTCCAATGCATTGTTGCATAGTCCTTGTTGTTGTTCTGTAGGCGTTTCGAATGTGATTAGCCTCTTAGTTTGGACCTCTGTATTTGTAGCAAACCTTGGTGTTCTGCTACTTATCGGGAGTCCACTTGGCCTACTGTTTGTTATCGGCCACATGATTGTGGTTTTACCAGGTCGATGGATACAACTCGGTTCTCCTTTTTACCAGCAAGCGGCGGTAGTACAACTGATCTTGTCCCGTTGATAGACAAGACAGGAACTGCTTTTCTGTAAGAAGGCCCAAATTCCTTCTTTACCGCGATCTTTTCTCTGACTAGATCCCGACTTTTGGAATCCAGACAGGTCTTGCTGGGACAGGTGGTGGTTCTTCAGTGGTTGTTGGCTGCTGTTTCAACTTTATGTTGCTCAGGTCTTTTCTTGTTTTGTTTAAGTCCTGTAAAATAGCCAAACGTTCTTTGATATCAAAGCTTTTTTCCTTTACCACTGAAGTCTGACTGTCAAGATCTAAGACTAACATCCTAGTTCCAAACAATAATTCGTACGGACTGAATCCCTTCAGAGAATTTCTTGGCAGGTTGTTTAGACTACGTTGGACACTTATTAGATGTTTGACCCACCCAGCTCCCGAACCTAATATCCTTTCCGTTATAGATAGCTTTATGCCTGTATCCCTCAGGAAGGAAGTGAGAAGAATCCCGCTATGCTATGCTCATTTGGCCTTGTTTCCCCACAGGCTTGAGGGCTAAAGTGAAAACATTGGTCAAACGTAGCATGCTCCTAGCGTATATGCCATTTAGACTCGCAAATCTTTGTATAACAGTCCAGACGTCAGCCGAGTGCTGGGGATCTACATTATAAGTGGAAACTAGCCTGTATATGTTAATCGGACGCTTTGCTTTTTACTGTTGATTCTTTCTGGAGTGAAACGCCACGGTATTATACCGTTTCTCTCGCCACTGCGATCTCTGTTGCAGTCCGGGCATTTTTTTACAAAAATGTGATGCTGCAGGCTCATGCCTGGCCACCAGTATACTGATTGTAATTCTTCCAGAGAATCTTTTAGTTTGAGGTGTCTGAGACCCTCGCCCATATGTGCGTCTGCAATTAACAAAGTTCTCCTGTCCATGTTTGGAATTACTCTATCCCCCACTCCAGGGATTCGAGCAAAAGGGACGGAGTTTGCATCGATTATGTATGTATAATTGAGTGGATAGTTGATCGGTAGCGCTGAGCAGTCGCCTTTTGATGACGTTTTCACCGCCAGCACTGTTTCACCGTCAATGTATTTCATTGTACGCTTTTTCCTAGCTACGGAAGCCGATTTAGTTGCTACCGTTGTGGCTGTCTCAGCCAATGAATTCCCTGCAACGTTAACGCCATCACGTTGCTGACTCAGTGTATGTATCATGTGAGTCTTTGGTAGTTCTTTTTGTAACAGAACTATTTGTTCCCAAAGCAGTTTTTGCTTTATTGTTGCACCTGTGTCATCTTTGTAACCGTTTTGAATCCATTTCTGCAAATCGTTGTTATATGATTTGACGCGGTAATATGAATCGGACACTATAAGTGTCGGGAATTCGTGATCCGCATTATCTAGCGCCATTTTCAATGCTATTATTTCAGTCTGTTGTCCTGAATTAGTTTCTACTGAGTGTGTTTTTGTTAATAGAGGTCTTAGTTTACCTCCGCGCCACACTTCTTTTGTAATCTCACATGTGGGGTTGTATGCTTGTTCTCCCCAAACGGAGGGTTGAGCATGTCCGTCTGTATAGATTACACAAGCGTACTGTCGTAAAGGCAGAATGTCGATTGGCAGAGGGAATATTCTTTCATATTCTAGATTTTTTCAATCCTTTAGTTCTGGATCAAAGTAGTAGTATACTTTGTCCGTTGTAATTGAATTCATCCATTGTATCCACTTTGGATTTAATGCCGTTGTTGGTAAATTACACGGGGTTGTTAATGCCTCAAAGGCTGATTCTGCTGTTCTGACCGTGATTCGTCTACCGTCAGCTTTATCTTTTTCTCTAGCTATTGCGGTTTGAACTGCATGAACAATGTTTTCTTTAATGCTGAATTTCTTTTCAGCTTCTGTGTACAAATGTGATTTGAATGCAATTGGTACCTTTTCTCCCTCATTAGAGGTCAGGTATGTGAATCCGCATCTTCCTGGGATGACTCGAATCACAAGATTGCGTGTGTTATCACGTGTTTCTAATTTTGTTTTAATTAACATGTCTGTTTGTAAGCATCTCAGAATTTCTGTGTGTATTTGAGTCCAATTGTTTTTTTTAAAATCTGGTTTTATTAGATCATAAAGGGGTTTGACCCTTTCTGCGTAATTTGCAATGTATGTTCTTCCGAAATTTAGGAAGCCTAGAATTGACTGTAGGTTTTTTAGTGTTCTAGGTGCTTGGAGTACGGCACATTTCTCTAGGAAATTGTCAGCAAGGCTTTTGCCTTCACTTGATAATTCATATCCTAAGAACAGGACTGTTAGATGGGCAATTCTAGATTTTTTAAAGTTGAATTTGTAACCCTCTGCTGCGAACCCAAGTATTATGGTGTTCACTCTCTTCAAGTGAGTATCCAAGTCATCATCTGTTAGGTATATGTCGTCGACATAAGATAATGCCTCTTCATCATATGTTTGTAATAACTCTGTTACTCTCGCTGAGAATAATCCTGGGCTGTTCTTGTACCCTTGGGGTAACCGACAGAATTGTTTTTAAGCGCCATTTATTGAGAACGCGGACAAATATCTGCTCTCTGGTGCTATATTTTGACAGAAGAATCCATTAGAGATGTCTAATGTTGTTTTGTATTTTTTGCGCACTATGTTATTCATTAGTGCTGCACTATGCGAGTTTTGCACTGCAAAAGTTTTGCAACATGAGTTAAGGTGTCTGTAATCCAAAACTAGACGATATGAATTGTCTGGTTTGGAGACAGGAAACAAAGGGTTGTTCATTTGTGAGGTGCAAGTTTCAATCACCCCCTGGTATTCTAATTGGTCTAGGATTTCTTTTACCTGTTTTTTAGCTTCTTGCTTAATTGGGTACTGTCTTTGTGCAGTAGGTTGTGATTTTAACTGGATTTTGTGAGGAGGAGAGTCCTCATCCCATCCTACATGATTTTTATATAAAGCAGGAGCTTGAGCTACTGCCCACTTTCTTGCAAGTGTATATTTTTTATGAATTGGGATATGATTTGAGAAGGCAGGCATAATTATTTCTTCGCCATGAGGGCAGTCCCTGACAAACTCTGGTGGTCAGTCTTTTTCAGCTAGAAGGATGTCATAGCCCTTGGAGAGATTATCCCAAAATAGTCCCCTTATTTTTCTAGTCTTATCCCCCTCTATACGTAATGTTATTTCATATATTTTGTGAGGTTTGCTAACTCTGGTGTCTGCAGTTTCCACTTGAAGGTATTCATTCGTGTCCACTGTCTCCAGATGATTCATAAGGACTTTGCGGGCTATGCTCACTTCTGCTGCGCTGTCTAGCATTGTCTGAGCCCATTCTCCGTTTTTCAGTTGTGTCCTCAGTATTCTCGGCATTGTTGAATACTTTAATACTGGCTACCTTCTTTTTTGGAAATTGTAATTTCTTATTTGGATGAGCAGGTTCCTTGTCTTTGGACTTGACGTGCCCTTCCCTGGGTTCCGATCGTCCTCTTCTTTCCGATTTCTGCGAGGAAGTCTGAAAAGATTGAGAGGGACGTGTATCAAAATCTTGATATCTATCCGGTTTCTTTATATTATCCCTATTTCTAAGGTTGTATTTTTTCCCAGAGGGCTCACTTTGGGGAGACTTGGGTCCTTGGTCCGGAGATCTTTCTCTCCGCCGAGGAGACCTTCCTCTGGACTGGAATCTCTTTTCTTTCGGATTGGATTGTTTGTTTCCATCCCAGCTCTTTTTTTGTGATGTTAAATTATTTTTAATAAATATTTTTTCAGGACTTTCAATCAGTTGGGGTTTTACTGGTATACCACCTAAACTATCTCTACCTAGTTCCTCATAGGATTTTTCTATGATTCTGGCAATTTCAGCTGGTTGGTCTGCTATATCTGTTTCTTTTAACCTCTGGCGGATCGCCACATTCGCTGCTTCTCCCTTTATGTTGGCTAGTAATATAGCCGAGACCTGCTTGAAGTCTTTCAGTAATTTCATACCAAGAGTTAAAGCGGGTTCTGGACCGTATTCATCTTGAATTTGTTTTAGCACATCTGGTATTACCGAGATGGATGGAACACCATGCGTTTTTGTGTAGATGGAAGCAAAGACTGTACCCCAAGTGTCACAGTCCTCCACGTGTGGTGCGATTCCCATTGGAAGACAGATAGTCAGAATCCTGTGTTTATCCACAGGAGTGGTGTCTGGAAACACCGCCTCTATTTGGGTGATTTTTTGTGCTAACCAGAATGGTATTTGTTCCCTTTTAGCTGGTACCTTACCTAGGCAGGACTGTATGTTCTGTGGTGTAATTTTATTTGTGTTCCCCTGATGAGGGGTCAGCTGTGGAATTTTAATTGCTGGTTGGATTGTTGAAGTCCGCATTACATATTGGACTAATTGTCTATGTACTTTTATTAATTGTTTTAGTTGTACTAAAACATCTGCTGCAGACATTCTTTCGATGTCTGGATGTGGTGTGTATCCGGCTAGGACCGGCCACGTTGCTCCTGGTCTACCTAATGGACCGAGCCTGGTGATGTGATTGTTATGTTTTAGGGCGCCATTAAACAAGAGCAGGTGCTCTTGAAATTTAAGTGGTACTTCCACCTCCTCGAATGGAGTGTACTCATTAGGAGGTTCCTCTGTTTTGTAATAGTGGAAGACCTTTGTTACAGCGTTTGCTGCTGGAAAGTGTATCCATGAATAGAACACCTCTGTCTGCCGATATTCGTGTGCCTCTATTACGAATATGACTGTGCCACCTCTAGGTGTCAGTCCATTTTCTATAAGTTTTAAAGTTATAGATTTCCTTATGTTGACCGCGATGAGTATTATATCCGGGTCTGCTTCCTGCATAGTATTATCAGCTGCTACGAGTTCAGCTGCTACTCTAGCTGTCTCTCTTTCTTCTTCAGTATCTGACATTCTACTGTCAGGAAGGTTATTTTGTTTGTTTGCAGATCAGGTTTCTTATGGAAACAGAGATTAGATGCACAATATTTTGGAACAGTGTATCCTTCAACGTTGATTAAACCAAGAACCATACATAGGAGTTTCCTCCTGCGAGGTTTGGCGGATATGACCTTTCACCCACTCCAGACGTCTTTGGAGTATTATGGGAAAAAAGGGGTCTGAGTGAAAAAGCACGACTGAGTTACTCTAATGTCTTGCGTTAGTTTTATCGCCTTTCCAAACGTTTGGGCGCCATGTAGTGTAGTTCATATTATCCCAATAGGCTCTGCGCATTGGAATAATACCTTCAATAGTATAGGCCTAGACCAGACGTTAACTAGGTCTTCTATTGTCGATATTAGACTTAAAGTTTTGGGTTTGCCAGCTAGCTCAGAGTTCACTAGAAACTTTCTCGAATAGGCAAGGAGGAGTTGAACCTCCCTGGATAGACAAGAAGGGATTTAGTTTCTGACAACCATAGAACATGACAACTTTGCTCTCCCCTAATCAAGAGTGTATCTCTAGAGTCGTGTGAAAACAAAAGACAACTTATTTTACTCAGTCAGTACGTGCATTCTTAGTCTCACCAGATTGTAGAGAAAAGGAAGAGACGGGCGTGTTCAATAAAAGATGGTATTTATTGATCAGTCTCTTTTCTCATACAAGAGAAGTGGATCGATATTATCGCAATACTTATGGTTAAGTAAAGTGCATACAATAAAAGCAGAAGTATAAAATAATACTGTAAAAACATGTATATGGTTTCTAAGCCATAAGGTGGTTTAAAATTGATAAAATAGATACATACATATATACATTTGACTAATCGTACTCAACTGGTGTTTCTAACTACGCCTACCCCGGTGTACCTGACCTAAGCCTAATACGTGGGCGGGAATAGAAAGTAGCAGTTTAAGTAAAGTTTGTTTTGCCAAGTGACTGACTCAAGAATTCTCTGCGAGGGGTTATTCAGTTCTGTACCTGGAATCTAGGATGAATGAGGGATGGTATCTCTCGTCTCTGGTCTCGATATTCCAGGCTGCCTGCGAGGGCTACCCGGAAGCGCCGGAGCTGGATTTCTCGGCAGGAGAAAGCAGCGTCTCGTTCTCAGCGCGTCAGGAAGGCGGGGCTGCGCCAGCGGGGTCTGCTCTGCTCTGGGCTTCGGCAAGTCTGGCTGCTCCGATCTCGTCACCACCGCGTGTGTTTGCTTAAGGCAATACCGGTAATATTTATACCTGTAAGGTGCCGAGATTGACGTAAGGATGGACATAGATACGTCAATAAGGATGTCATACGACTTGGTCGTTAGCACATTCTTTTGCTGAAGTTCTCGATGAAATCAAAACAATGGCCGCAGGGTTTTTCCCAGGTTGTCATAGGTTTGATTTGTTTTGAGAACTCCGTATGCCTTATCAGGGGCTGGAGGAATATCGCTTGTCTAATTAGATGGCAAGCGTTATGACCTAATCAGATAACACGTTCCTGTGCCGTGGTGTGGCTTAATCAGATAACGGTTTCTGCATCATGGGATGGCTGCTAGTTAACTTGTTAACCAGAACAGGGTCAGGAATAGGGGGATCGATACAGAACCTATAGGAATACATCACAAACCAGAGGGTGGCAGTGGTGAACCAGAGGGTGGCAGTGATGAACCAGAGGGTGAAAGTGGTGAACCAGAGGGTGCTGTGATGAACCAGAGGGTGTCAGTGGTGAACCAGAGGGTGGCAGTGGTGAACCAGAGTGTGGCAGTGATGAACCAGAGGGTGGCAGTGATGAACCAGAGGGTGGCAGTGATGAACCAGAGGGTGACAGTGGTGAATCAGAGGGTGACAGTGGTGAACCAGAGGGTGCTGTGATGAACCAGAGGGTGGCAGTGGTGAACCAGAGGAGGGCAGTGGTGAACCAGAGGGTGGCAGTGGTGAACCAGAGGGTCGCAGTGGTGAACCAGAGGGTGCTGTGATGAACCAGCGGGTCCTGCGATTAATCAGCTCTAAAAAATTGTGAGCAAGGTCGAGGATGGGCAAGTGTCCTTTATCCCCAAATCTGCCGCCGAAAATGAGCTGTAACCTTGAGGAGGTCTCTGCATCCATGAGTTTCCCGAGCGCCATCCCCCTGTAGTTCCTGTGAACAGGAGCCTATTTTCTCCTTATCTGCTGCCCTGCTCGATCTCTGACCCTTTTTAAACAAGAGGCATGTGAACTCGCATTGAAGCCCCGTCCGGTTGGCCCCACTACACACTCTAGCGCTATGAAATGTATTCCTGCCCTTTCCCCACTATGATGGACAGCTTACTCAAGAGACCTCAGAGCCTTTTGGCTTGGGCACCTGCTGTAACCCTATAAGTGCTTCATGTACTTCAGTTTTTGAAAATTCGTCCCGCTCGTGATTTCGCGGAGTTGTCTGCAATTTCGTGAGATTTGCAGACCGCGAAATTGCAGAAAATCTGCAAATTCCGAGAACGGAACAGATTTTACGCCCATACTTAGTTACAATCTAGTATTGCTGAGAAGTTAGTATAGAGCTTGGCATCGATATTTAAAAAAGTGCAATGGGGCAATATGAGGTGCAAACGGAGGGGTTCATTCCTCAAGGTTACAGCTCATTTTCGGCGGCAGATATGTTGAAGTTTATTCTTTGTAACCATTTTGTAAATGGTTACAAAGAAATTAGCTCCCACTTGGGCACCTGCTGTAACCCTATAAGTGCTTCATGTACTTCAGTTTTTGAAAATTCGTCCTGCTCATGATTTCGCAGATTTTTCTGCAATTTGGCGAGATTTGCGGACCGCGAAATTGCAGAAAATCCCCAAATTCCGCGAACGGAACGGATTTTACGCCCATACTTAGTTACAATCTAGTGTTGCTGAGAAGTTAGTATAGAGCTTGGCATCGATATTTAAAAGTGCAATGGGGCAATATGAGGTGTAAACGGAGGGGTTCATTCCTCAAGGTTACAGCTCATTTTCGGCGGCAGATATGGGGATAAAGGACACTTGCCCCGCCTCAACCTTGCTCACAATTTTTTAGGGCTGATTAATACTTTACTGAATTTGAGCGTCAACTCGGGCACCTGCTTAATTTGTATCTGTAAGTCCTTCCTTTTGAGGTTTAATTTTTGTGACAGGAGCATCGTGACAGAATGAATCATGCCCAGCGTATTTGCCCACGAAGAAGCCACCGTTTTGTACAATACCTCTACTCAACTGGAGTACTTTCTACTGGCTAATCAGTAAGTGCTCCCTCGTTGGGTAAATGTATAGTGCTTTTACTACACTGCAGCTGCATAAAGTGCCAGAAGATGTGTCTCCAGTGACCCTGTGTGCCTGTAACAATCTGCGTGTTTGTTACAGGCACACATGGTCACTGGAGACACATCTTCTGGCCCTTTACGCAGCTGCAGTGTAGTAAAAGCACTATACATTTACCCAATGAGGGAGCACTTACTGGATTAGCCAGTAGAAAGTACTCCAGTGCAAATTGCGGATTTTTTTGCGATTTCGCGTGAATTCGCGGAAGGCGAATTTGCACATTTTGCCCATACTTAATTGTAACCTTATCTCCTGGGTCTCATCGACCCTGACCATGTAGGCTTTATTCGTAGTAGACCAGGGTGGATAACATTCATCAGCTGGCACACTGGTGGAAAATGCACACCGCAAAATTATCCTGTCTTGCCTTCTTTGATGTGGAGTGGTGTAGAGCTATGTGCAGTACAGAAGCATACTGTAGCATGGAGTAGAGTGGCATAGATTATAGTGCCATAGAGTAGAGTCTTGTAGAGTAAAGTGGCGTAGAGTTGAGTGTCATAAAGTGGAGTGGCATAGAGTCAAGTGGTGTTGAGTAGCATGGCATGGAGTGAAGTAGAGTGGAGTGGCAAAGAGTAGAGTGGCATAGAATTGAGTCACATAGAGCAGAGTGCCACAGAGTAGAGTGGTTGTACCACACAGTGGAGTGGCATTGAGGAAAGTGGGGTAGAACGACATACAGAAGAGTGGCATGGAGTGGCTAAGAGTGGTTTAGAGTGTAGTAGAGAGGCATAGAGTAGAGTGGAATGGAGTGGCATAGAGTAGAATGGCATGGAGTGAAGTAGAGTGGAGTGGAAAAGAGTAGTGTGATGCAGAATGGAGTCACATAGAGTGAAGGGCCATAGAGTAGAGTGGTGTACAACAAAGTGGAGTGGCATGGAGGTACGTGGAGTATAGCGACATAGAGTAGAGTGGCATAGAGTGAAGTGATGTGAAGTGGAGTGGCATAAAGTAGAGTGGTGCAGACTTTTGTGTGGAGTGGTGCAGAGTGGAGTGAAGCAGAATGGGGTGGCACGTAGTAGCATGGAGGAGCAATAAGTGGAGTGGCATAGAGAGGAGTAGAATAGAGTATAGTAGAGAGGCTTGGAGTGGAGTAGCATGGCATAGAGTAGAGTGGTGTGTAGTGGTATAGATTAGAGTGGTGTAGAGTGAAGTAGCATAGAGTGTAGTATGGTGTGCCATAGAATAGAGTGGAATGGCATGAGGTGGATTTGCAGAGAGGGGAGTGGGATAGAGTGGATTGGAGTGGCGTAGAGTGGCTAGTGTGGAGTGGCCTGGAGTGGAATGGTGTAGAATAGGGCTTCATAGAGTAAAGTGGTTTAGAGTGGAGTGCCACAGAGGAGAGTGGCATCGAGTAGAGTGTAGTAGTGTGGAGGGGCACAGAGTGATAGAGATTGAAATGGCATAGAGTGCAGTGGTGTAGAGTTGAGTGGTATAGACTATAGTGACATTGAGTAGAGTGGAGTGGAATGGCATGAAGTGTAATGAAGTGGCACTGATGCTGAGTTAAGTGGCATTGACTGGAGAGTGGAGTGGTATAGAGTGGAGTGTCATAGAGTGGAGTGACATAGAGTGGAGTGGTATAGAATGGAGTCATGTAGAATAGAGTGACATAGAATGGAGTGGGTAGAGTGGAGTAGCACAGAGTGGAGTGAGCACAGAGTGGAGTGCCGCAGAGGGGTGTTGATTGGAGCTGAGTAGAGATGATTGGCATAGAGTGGTAGGGTGTAGAGTGGCATAGAGTAAAGTGGTGTATATTTGAGCTGCATAGAGTCGAGTTGCATAGAGTTGAGTTGCACAGAGTGGTGTGGTGTAGAGTGGCATAGAGTAGAGTGGTGGAGAGCAGCATAGAGTGGAATGGAGCGGTGTAGAGTAGAGTGACAAGAGTGTAGTTCACAGAATAGAATGGTGTGGAGGTAGGTAGAGTTTCATAGAGTATAGTGGCCTAGAGAAGATTGGTATAGAGTGGAGAGGCCTAGAGTATAGTGTTATGGAAGAGAGTAGCCTAGAGTAGATTGGTGTGGAGTAAAGTAGCATCAAGTAGAGTGCCATAGAGTGGAGTAGAGCTGAGTTGTGTAGAGGGGAGCTACCTAGAGTAGAGTGTTGTGGCATGGAGTGGAGTGACATGGAGTAGTGTGGTGTGAGGAGGAATGAAGTGGCACTGAGTTGAGTGGCATAAAATGGAGTGGTGTAGAGTGGAACGGGGTGGTAGAGAGTGTAATAGAGTGGCGTAGAGTGGTTTTGGTTTGGCATAGAGTGGAAAGAAGTGACATAGAGTAAATCAGCACAATGGAGCTCAGGGTGGTTACACTCATGTGGCATAGAGTGGAATAAAGTGGTGTGAATTTAAGTGGAATGGCATAGAGTGGAGAGCTGTATAGTGGAGTGGAATAGAGTGGGGTAGAGTAGAGTGTCATAGAATAGAGTGCAGTGACTTTGGGTAGATGCATCAACGTTTTTTTTTGCGATTCCTAAAATTAAGGTATCGCAATTTAGGAATCGCAAATGGCAATGCATGAAAAAATCGATTTTTTTTTGCGATTCGGTATTTTTCCTTAATTGCGATTCACAATTTGCGAATCGCAATTAAGGAAACCCTTCCCATTGATTCCTATGGCCAAAAGGCCCATAGGAATGAATGAGAAGGCATTCACATTTTGCGAATTTCATTTTGCGAATCGCAAAATGTGAATGCAATTTCAAGGGTGCAGGGGGGGGTCCAAAGAACCTCTCCCTGCACCTCTGAAATTTAACTTTAAGATCCATTTACACACACATGCCCCAAGGACATGTGTGTGTGTACATTTAATGTTTCAAATATGTAACTTGTGCATGTTTGAAAGTTTTGGGTAAATTAGCATGAAGTTCAACTTCATGCTAATTTACCCCTTCCAAATTGCGAATTCGCAATTTAAAAATAATCATGCATTGTATTTAAGAAATCTCAAATTGCGATTTCTTAAATGCAATTGCAATTTTAGAAATCGCAACATGGTTGCGATTCCTAAAATTGCGAAAAGCATGATGCATCCAAAATTTGAGAATTGCATTCGCAAACGGCCGAATTTTGCGATTCGCACCGATTGCGAATGCAAATCTGTGTGATCCATCTAGGCAATAGTGTGTTGTAGAATTGTATAGAGTAAAGGGGCATAGAGTAGAGCACCATGTAGTGGCATAGAGGTGAGTGGCATAGAGTGGAGTAGTATAGATTAGAATGGAGTGGCATAGAATAGAGTAGAGTGGCATAGAGTGGAGTGGGGTAAAGCGAAGAGGCAGAGAGTGGAGAGGTGTAGAGTGGATTGGATTGGCGTAGAGTTGAGTGGCATGATGTGGAGTGGCATAGAGTGAAGTGATGTAGAGTGTAGTGGCATTTAGTAGAGAGGCATAGAGTTGAGTGTAATAGAGTAGAGTACCATAGAGTAGAGTGGCATACAATGGCATAGAGTCGAATGGTGTAGAGGAGAGTGGCATGGAGCTGAGTGGAGTGGCATAGAGTAGAGTGGTGCAGAGTGGAGTAGATTGGCAAAGAGGGAAGGGGCATAGAATGGACTTGAGTGGCATAGAGTGGAGAAGAGTGGAATCCAGTTGGGTAGAGTGTAATGGAGTTCTGTAGATTAGATTAGAGTGGTGTAGAGTAGTGTGGAGTAGAGTGCAGTAGAGTGGAGTGGCATGGAATGGTATGGAGTTAAGTGGTGCACAGCGGCATAGAGTAGAGTGTGTGGAGTGGTGTAGAGTGGAGTCACATAGAGTAGAGTGGCATAGAGTGTAGCGGCATAGAGTATCATAAAGTGGAGTGGTGTGAAGTGGCATAGAGTAGAGTGAAGTGGTGCAGAGTTGATTGGTGTAGAGTTGTACAGTGTGGTGTAGAGTGGAGTAGAATGGCATAGATTAGACTGGCATGGAGTGGAATGGAGTGGGGCAGAGTGGCATAGAGAAGAGTGGGGTGGCATATAGTGGACTGGTGTAGAGGGAGGTGGAGTGGTGTGAAATGGCATAGAGTAGAGTGGCATAGAGTGCAATGGCATAGAGTGTAGTGGCATAGAGTTGTTTAGAGTAGAGCCGCATATAGTAGAGTAATGTGGAGTCATGTAAAATAGGGTTGCATGGAGTACCGAGGCATAGAGTGGCGTACTGTAGTATTGAGTAGAGTGGCGTCTATTGGAGGGGAGTGGAGTTGAGTAGGGTGGCATAGAGTAGAGTGACATGAAGTAGTGTGGCATAGAGTAGAGTGGTAAAGAGTGGCATGGAGTAGTTTGGCTTAGAGTAGAGTGGCATGGAGTGAAGAAGAGTGGAGTGGCATAGAGGGTAGTCCCACAGAATGGAGTGGCATAGAGTAGAGTTGTGTGAAGTAGAGTGGAGTGCAGTAGAGTGGGATAGAGTGGAGTGCCATAGAGTCGAATGGAGTGTTGTAGAGTGGTGTAAAGTGATGTGGTGTAGATCGGCATGTGGAGTGGCATAGAGCAGCATAGAGTGGCTTAGAGTGGAGTGGTGTACCATGGAATGGAGTGGCAGAGAGTGGAGCTGATTGGCATTGAGTGGCATAGAGTGGAATGGAGTGACTTAGAGTAGGATGGCATAACATGGAGTATAGAGTGGAGTGATATGGAATGGCATAGAGTAGAGTGGTGTAGAGTAGAGTGGCATAGAGTGGGGAGGTGTAGAGTGGCATAGAATGGAGTGGCATGTACTAAATTGGCATGAAGTGGCATAGAATACAGGGGTGTGGAGTGGAGTGGCGTGGATTAGTGAAGAGTGAAGCGGCAGAGAGTGGCCTGTGGAGTGCCATTGAGTGGCATCAACTTGAGCGGTGTAGAGAGGATTGAAGTGGCGGAGAGTGGAGAAGAGTGGTGTGGAGAGGCATGGGGTGGAATGTGGTGGTGGACAGTAGAATGATGTAAAATGTTGTGTGGAGTGGCATATATTAGAGAGGCATATTTATTTATTTATTTATTTTAACGACTTGTAGAGCGCCTGGTGACCCGAAGGCATCCCCGCGCTGTGATGATTTTGATATCCAGATGAGATGGAGGAGAAAAGGAAGAGGGGAGGACGTTATCTCGGGAATAGGAGTGTTTTCAGTTTTTTCCTGAAAGTAAGATAGTTGGGTTCCAGTCTGAGGGTATGGGGGAGTGAGTTCCATCCGGTGGAAGCTTTCACAGAGAAGCGTCGGCCTCCAGTGCGTGTCTTTTTAAATTTGGGGATGTTGGCTAGGTGTTCATTCTCGGACCGCAGGGATCTGGGAGCTATATAAGGGGTTACCAGGTCGCTGAGAATCGGAGGGCCAACTCCATTAATCAGTTTGTAGGCCGTGCACATGGCTTTGAATTCCACCCTTTGACGGACCGGGAGCCAGTGCAGGGCTTTGATGGCGGGTTTAGCTGACACTCTGGAGGGAAGGTTCATGAGGAGTCGGGCTGCAGCGTTCTGTGTTCGTTGTATTTTAGTCAAGGTGGCCTCTGGTGCTCCCAGGTAGACCATGTTACTATAGTCCAGCCGTGACAGTATTAGCCCTTGGACTAAAAGTTTCCTGGAGGCGGGCGGGAGTAGGGGAAGAATCTTGCGGGTGGTGCGCATGAGCCCAAAACAGGTTCCTGCAGTTTTGGCCGCTTGTGTTTTCATTGAGAGTTCGGGTTCTAGCCAGACTCCTAGGGTTTTGATTTCTTTTTTCGGGGTGGGAATTTCCCCGAACACGTCTGGCCAGGCTGATGGGGGGATGGTCACCCATTGCTTTCCCATGAGCATCACTTCGGTCTTCGACCCGTTTAATTTGAGTGATGATTTACACATCCAGCCTGGCATAGAGTACAGTGGTATTAAGTAGAGTGGTGTAGAGTGGATTGCCGCATAGTGACATAGAGTTGAGTAGCAAGGTGAACTGTGGCACAGAGTGGCCTAGAGTGAAGCGGCATAGAGTGGAGTGGCATAGAGTAAAGCTAAGTGGCGTGGAGTGGTGTAGAGTACAATGGTGTAGAGTTGTGTTGAGTGGAGTTGAGTGGTATATAGTAGAGTGGGTTGTAGTAGTGTAGACTAGAGTGGTGTAAACGAAGTAGTATAGAGTGGAGTGTGGTGTGGTGTGGCATAGAATAGATTGCAGTGGCATGAGGTGGATTTGCAGGAAGTGGAGTTGTTTAGATTGGATTGGAGTGCCGCGGAGTGGTATAGGGTCAGCTTTACATAGGTTGGGCTTTCCAATTACCAAATAGCAAATTTTGCAAGTCACTATTTGGTCATTGCAAATACCCATGTACCAATGTGCCTTTGACATATTTTTGGATTCCCAATGGGTTGCAAGTAGACATACCTCATTGATATTCATGAGGTAGGTCTCGGTATGCGATGCATTGGGAATCGCTAGAATCGCAGAGATGATGGCCTGTTTTTTAATAAAGCCTTTTTTTTTTTAAATGCAGACCGTTTTCCTTAAAGGAAAAAGGGATACTATTATAAAAAGTTTATTTTCCTTTTTCAAGAGTTGGCAGTGGTCCGTGGGACCACTGACTGCTCTTAAATTTTTTTTTCCACCAACATTCAGAAAGTGGAGGGGGTCCCTTTGGGGACACCCTTCCCATTTGCGAATGGGTTAGCACCAACTCCGAGTTGGTGGTAAACTCCAAATGCTTTGCGGCCTCATTTCAGTCACAAAACTTTCACACATACTACTGGGATTCGGTATTAGGAAGGGATGGCCTAAATACACACCTTCCTTCTCCTAATACCGAATCACATACCCTATTTGAGGTTCAGTTATAGGCTATCGAATCATAATAGGTCTTGGTACATGGAAAAAACTTTTTTTCATTTGCAACAGCCCGATTCTGCGTATTGGGCCATTTAGGACCATAAATTTGCTTTGTACATCAGGCTCATGGAGTGGAGTGGTGTACATTAGAGTGGTGTAGAGAAGAGTGGTATAGAGTGGAATGGCATAGAGTGGAGCGGCATGGAGTATATTGGAGTGGTGTAGAGTGGCATAGAGTGACTTGGCATAAAGTGGAGCGGTGTAGAGTTGAGTGGTGTAGACTGAAGTGGATTAAAGGATAGTGGAATGGAGTGGCATAGAGTGAATGAGGTGATATAGAAGCTGAGTGAAGTAGGCATAGAGTGGAGAGTGTAGTAGCATATAGTGGAGTGGTGTAGAGTAGAGTAACATAGAGTGGAGGGGTGTAGGGTGGATTCGCGTAGAATAGAGTGGCATAAAGTATAGTGGGTAGAGCGAAGTGGCATATAGTTGAGTGGCATAGAGCAGAGTGGCATAGATTTAACCTGCGTAGAGTTGAGTTGCATAGAGTGGTGTAGTGTAGCATGCATAGTGTAGTCATGTGGAGTGGGATAGAGTGAAATGGCGTGCCACGGAGTGGAGTGGTGTAGAGTTAGGCGGAGTGGCATAGAATCATGTGGAGTAGCGTAGAGTAGAGTGGCATCGAGTAGAGTGGCATAGAGTGGTGTAGAGTAGAGTGGCAAATAGTAGAGTGACATAAAAAGATGTGGAGTACAGAGGCGTAAATTGGCATACTGTAGCATGGAGTAGAGTGGTGTAGACTAGAGTGCCATAGAGTACAGTGGCATAGAGTTGTGTAGGGTAATGTGGCATAAAGTGGAGTGGCATAGTGTATAGTGGCATGGAGTAGAGTGGCTTACAGTAGAGAGCATTGAATGGAGTAGAGGTGAGTGGAATAGTGTAGAGTGGCATAACGTGGAGTGACATCGAGTGGAGTGGAAACTAGTTGAGTGGTGTAGAACGGATTGGAGTAGCATTGAGTAACATTAAGTAGAATGTCTAAGAAGTAGAGTGGCGTAGAGGGGAATGGAATGTGGTAGAGTAGAGTGGCATAGAGTGAAGTGGTGTATAAAGGAGTTTGGAGTGGCATAGAGTGGAGTAGTGCAATGTGGAATGGAGTAGCGGAGAGTGGAGAAGAGTGGCGTAGACTGCTGTGGATTGATAAAGAGTGGAATTAAGTGGTCTAGAGTAGGGGGCATAAAATGGAGTGTAGATTGATGTGAGGAGGCATAGAGTGGTGTAGAGTAGAGTGGTGTGGAGTGGAGTAGAATATCATAGAGTGGAGTGGCATGTAGTAGAGTGGCATGGAGAGGCTTAGATTGGAGTGTCATAGAGTTCAGCGGAGTGGAGTAGAGTGGCATAGAATAGAGAGCCATGGAGTGGTGTAGAGTGAAATAGCATAAAATGGAGTGTGAAGTGGCATAGAATAGATTGTAGTGGCATAGAGTTGACTGGCATAGAATAGAGTTGCAGAGAGTGAAGTGGTGTAGAGTGGATTGGAGTGGCATAGAGTAGCTTGGTGTGACATGGCATTCAATGGACTGGTGTAGATTAGATTGGCTTAGAGTGAAGTGACATGTAGAAGACTAGCATAAAGAGGAGTGGCATAGAGTGGAATAGAGTGGAGTGGCATAAAGAGCCATGGTGTATAGTGGCATTGAGTAGAAGAATGTAGATTGAAGTAGCATAAAGTGGAGTGGCATAGAGTGGAGTGGTGTAGGGTGGAGTTGCATAGAGTGGAGTTGCATAGAGTGTAGTGGCGTAGAGCTGCGTGGAATAGAGTGGCATAGAGTAGAGTGGTGTAGAGTGTAGTGGAGAAGAGTGGAGTTGCATGGTGTGAAGTTACATAGAGTGGAGTGGTGTAGAGTAGATTAGAGTGGTGTAGAGTAGAATGATATGGAGTGGAGTGACATAGAGTAGAGTGGCAGTGAGTAGAGTGGAGTGGTGTAGACTGATGTGGAGTGAAGTGGCATAGAGTAGAGTGGTATAGAGTTGTTTGGCACAGAGTGGCGTAGACTAGAGTGGTACAGAGTGGAGTGGTGTAGAGTGGAATGGAGTGGCATAGAAGCTGAGTAAAGTGCAATGCAGTAGAGAGTGGAGTGGCATAGAGCAGAGTGGCATAGAGTGGAGTTGCGTAGAGTTGATTTGCATAGGGTGGTGTGGTGTGGGGTGGAGTGGAGTGACAGAGTACAGTGGTGTAGAATGGCATAGAGTGGAATTGTGTGGCATAGAGGCTGAGTAAAGTGTAATGCAGTAGAGAGTGGAGTGGCATAGGGCAGAGTGGCATAGAGTGGAGTTGCGTAGAGTTGAGTTGCATAGGGTGATGTGGTGTATGGTGGAGTGGAGTGAAAGAGTACAGTGGTGTATAATGGCATAGAGTGGAACTGTGTGGCATAGAGTGGAGTGGCATAAAGTGAAGTGGTGTGGTGTAGAGGAAGGTGGAGTGGCATAGAGTGGTGTTGAGACTTGTATGGGCAATCCATCTTCCTTCTAAGCCGCGCCCATCTTGCCGAGAGACTGTTTGTTCCGCACTAGCGATGGCGTTTCTCGCTATGTGCTAGCCCCTCATGAATTACAGAGCCGCGGGCCACATTTGTGTTCCTGCTCCACTTTTGCCTGAGTGCCAGCCATTTTTGCCGCTCCACTGCGTTGTCCTCACGGCAGCGCTTGTTTTCCCGTTTCTGTCTAGCGCTCGCCCTCGCCAACTGGACTGAAGCTGGACTGAAGCTGGGCTGAGCGCGGCACACCTGAAGCAAGAGAGCGGGAGATGAGGTCGGGGGCAGCATATGCAGGGATCCGTCAGGACAGGAGGAGGACCCTGTGACCTGACGAGGCTAGAGGAAGAATCCCTCTGACTGTTTGCCGCCGCAGTAAGCCACCCAAGACGGCATGAAGGTACGGAGTGGCGCTGGGATTTTCCCTAGGGCTCTTTTCTTAGAGGAATCTTAGGGGAATTTGATTAAACTTGGCTCTGGTGCTGGGGATAATAAAGTGGGCTTCTACTTGACTTTCAAAATATAGGGGCTGCAAAAGGGCTGCAAAAGGGCTGCAAAAGTGCTAGGCTGCGGGATGCGCTAGTAGATCACTCGTGACAAGGGAGGACTACATGAACCAGAAGGCCCGGCGGGTCGTGGCATCATAGACCTGCGCCAGGAGGCGCATAAAGACCAGCAAGACTCACGCAGTGCGGGACGCGCTAGTAGATCACTCACCACTTGCTGCTTTTCTTTTCTTCCTGCTTGCCCGGTTGTTTGCGGGTGTTTTTGGCCATAGCCCTTTGCTGCACACTTCTGGAGGGGCGCTCTCGCGGTAGCTGGAAACATTTTTGTGGGTGTTATATCCTAAGCACAAGGTCAAAGGAGGAAGGTCAACTCAAAAAGGCCTATATACATTTTCCTACTGTATAGAGATAATGGGGAAACGCGTATGTGGGGGCAGCAAACAAGTAGCAGTCCCGCCTAAAAGCAATAATAAACCCACCTCAATAGATAGGATGCTGGAGAAAGCGTTGGGGGCAGTGGCAACAGAAATAGGGCAGACAGAGAGGCGTCTATCTATTACCCCTAATCTGGAAATTCCAATTCCAGCCACTACTCCCACTCCTTGGGTCTAGGTCTCGAGCCTTAGAGTACTCCCACGTCTCACCTGCATCGATAGAAGGGGTACCCCAAGAGTCACCCAAAGCTGGGTCTAAAAAACAGCCGGTCAGAAATGTAAAAGCCAAACCTAAGCCGACAACCAAACAGCCAGTTAGTCGGAAAAAACAACCCCAGACTAAACAACCCCAGACTATTCAACCCAGAGGTGCTAGCGAACGTATTTGTATAGAGGACCCTACAGGCCCTACAGTCGAACAGCCGGGGTGGGTTACAACCTTAGTGTCTGACCTTCATGCCCAAATGAGAATTATCGTAAGAGAAGAGATTGTTTTTTTAACTGAGAAATTAGATGGGTTAGCACTAAACCTAACAATAGTTCTAATAACATTTCATGCCAGCAGGACGAAAGGGCTAATCCTGTGGCAACTTCCCATTGAAAATCTTAAGAAAATCCATCGTCAGGAAATTCCAGCAGCATCCAGTCAGTAAGGGAACAGGCCGGAATTAGACCTCCTACTGAGCCCGCCCTGGCAATAAACATTAGTTTTCCCCAGTCTAAAAACAAATAGGCTACACAGAAAAATTCCAGCACTGATGTACAAGCACCCCGCTTGCCACTGGAATGCCGAGAAAGTACCTGTGTCCCTCTTGCTATAAATTTACCCCCTGCAGCAACTCCGTATGTAGCGATTTTAGCTGGGGTCCCTGGTCTAAGAAAAGGTTTAATGGAATCTCACCAAGAACTGAGGAACAAAACTGTACCTTGGCTTGTGAATAACACCAACTTCGGTTACTAAGATTTATCGGAGATCCTTACAACAAGAAGGGTAGGATGGATAGGAGGATGTAACAAGAGTATACAAGGTGATTGCATTATAGTTAATTTTAGAAACGTATATATATCCCAGAGAGTCCTTAGCCCAGAGCTTGGGAGAATAAGGGGCGGAATTCAATTGCTTCCCCTGGGCTACTTTTATCCACCAATAGGCCGCAACTGTATGACCAATTACAAGGGAGGGGGTGGCGACGGCCCACTAACAGTTCTAACGACTGTGAACCATTTAACCAAAGTCCACATTGGCTTAACCAAATTGATTTTAATATCCCTATTGCAAATAGATTCAGCCCCCTAGAAGCAGTCGACTGACTAAAAGAACCAACCTCATGTAATGAAGAGTGTGCATGTGAAGTCTCTTTGAAACAGAAGATCGGCGCAAAGAGGCAGATCTCTGTAGAGAGGATGATGTAACCACTGGATGCATGAGCGGCTCTAGTGGTAGTACTAATCCACATACCGTAAGCGAGTATGCCCAACATGGAAACCCCAGCTGTTTAACATCTATCGTGCCCATGGGGAGCGAAGATAATGGACAACAACAAGTATCGACTAACCTCCCCTTGCCAAAGAACACCACTTGCAGTAGTCAGACAACTTGGGTTTTGTCATGGAACATAGCGGGCATATGTAATAAATTGAATGACCCAGATTGGGTACTTTTTATTAATCAATTTGAGGTCTGTATGTTTCAAGAAACCTGGGCAAGAGGGGAGATAACAAATCCAGGATACGCATCTTTTTGTATTCCTGCAATAACTGGGGGTCTGGGGAGACCATCAGGGGGTCTCATTATATGGATAGGGGTACATCTTGGATGCTGGGCCGTACAAGTTGATACAGGCTCCTTAGATATTCTGTGTGTCCAACTGCGGTTCCCTAATAAGCCACCAGTTGTCTTAATAAACCTATACTCCAGACCCACTTTACGAGGGAAAGAATCTAGTACAATAGATGACTTGTCTACATTCTTATGCTCTATTGAACCGAATCATATGGTGTTAATTGGCGGGGACATAAACTGCCATTTTGAACCACTTGAGGGTCTGCGCTCAGTAGATTCATATGATGAGGACAAGTCGCTGGAAATACCTGAGTCTAGATGTCCTGAAGTAAAAAAATGGACCACCCTGGTGATACAGCTGAATTGTTTGGCCTTAACATATTCCCTAAGACCGTGTAACGGACGGTCAGTCTCCGATACATCAAACGGTTACACATTTTATAGCAAGGATAGGGAGTTTCTATTAGATTATATTCTAATCAATTGTAACTTTTGGAATATGATGATTGATTTTAAAATAATAACTCGAACAGATAGTGACCACCATGCGCTATCACTAGTTTTAAAACCTTTGAACCCGACCAATGTGTTCCCCACAACTCCATGTGATTCGAGGCTGACTATACCAACTGCAGGAGGAAAGTTCGGTGGACTGACTTCCTTCAATCACAGGACAGCATGAGCAGTCTCTATCATGCGCTCATTCCTGTGCTTGAAGAGATGTCTGATATGATTATGCACCCTAGAGATGCCGCTACCTTGGAAGCGGTAGAGACGAACTACGCGAAGTTAAGAGAAGTCGCTCTGATATTTTTTTCCCAAACAAAACCATGAGACAACTTAAGCCATTATCTCATCCGTGATTCAATAACTCATGTCGCAAGGCCAAAAGAACACTCATATCTTCAACCAAAGCCAATAATCGCGAGCTAACCAAAAACTCAAGGAAGGCATATAAATTAGCACTTAGAGAAGCTAAACAAAGATGGGAAAGGGAAACCTGTGATTCGCTGAAAAAAGGTCTTGGGGAGAGAGATATGAGGGTATTTTGGGGCATCGTAAATAAAGGCTCATCTGCCCCGAAAGAGGCATTTGAACCGAATTTGGCTGAAGAGGTATGGAGGGAGCACTTTGAATCCCTCTATGCGGAAGAAAATAGCCCTGAGCAAGAACCTTCTGTCAGTTGTCAGGTGGGAGTGGTTTCTCCCGAAAGTACTGGGATAACCACATCCTACCAAGTAGATGACACATCCTTAAGTATAAGTCCAAAGGAAATCGAGTCCGCGCTGGCAAAAATAGCACCCGGCAAAGCCCCAGGCTTGGACAAGATTCCAGGGGACTTATATAGGAGTGAGGCATCTATATGGACTCCGTACCTTTGTGTCCTCTTCAATGCCATACTGGGTGGTATGAAGATACCCTCTAGTTGGTTGGGAGCAGAGATAATTCCCATCTTCAAAAAAGGTTCCCCACTCCTTCCAACCAAATACAGGCCAATCAGCTTTATACACATACCCCAACATTTTTTTGCTAGAGTATTGCTAGCAAGGCTACAATCCTGGATGGGGGAAAATTAGGTATTGCCTTCTTCAGGCTGGATTTAGGGAAAAGCTGTCGACCCTTGATCAAGTCTTAAGACTGCAACTACTACATTGGAAAACTGTTAACCTAGAGGGGGGCAGCTTATATCTAATTTTCATCGACCTAAGGTCGGCATTCGATCTGGTGCCGTGGCAAAAACTTTGGTCAGTTCTTGGATCAATGGGTGTCCCGCCATATCTAGTTGAACTCCTCAGGCGTCTTCACCAAGACAATTTTGCCCAAATAAGATATGGCAAAGAGGGAAAACTCACCGCCCAAATACCAGTCAAACGCGGCGTACGAAAGGACTGTGTCCTGGCTCCTCCGCTTTTTTGTCTCTATATTAACGGGCTGATTAATGCATTACAATCAGCAAAAGACCTAGATGCCCCTAAATTAGCCTCCCGCCGTATATCAGCAATGATGTTTGCCGCCGACACTCTGTTGA